>NW_027186296.1:8372353-8577950 GCF_028583685.1 Petaurus breviceps papuanus | reverse complement strand
ATCATCATCATCATCATCATCATCATCATCATCATCATCATCATCATATCTTCATCTTTATCTTCATTTCCATCATTAAATATTTAAAGACTAAGTATTAATTACACGCAAGACTCTGTTAAGTATAGGAATACATTAGAGGTTTTGGGGGAGGGAAATATGAATATGTAGTTTATTGGAAAGAGCACTTAGGAGACAGGAGACGGGTTCTGGATCCAGTTCTGTCACTGGTAATTTGGTCAGATAATTTTACTTCTCTGGGACTCAGTAAGATGATTATGTATGGCAATAGAGTGATGGGTTTGGAATCAGAGGAGCTGGTTTTAAATCCAGGCTCTGTATTTTTCTACTTGTGTGTCTTTGGGCAAGACATTTGGCCTTTCTGGACCTTAGTTTTATTATCTATATAATGAGGTAGCTGGATTAGATGGTCTCTAAAGTTCCTTCTAACTCGAATGACCTATGAATTCTATATAAAAATCAATCAGTCAATCAATCAACATTTATTAAGTGCTTAACCTCTTTTAACTTTAACCTTTAACCTCACTGACTGCTCTAAGTGCTTGGGGTACAAGTGAAAAACAAAACAAAACAGACAGTCTCTAACCTCAAAGACATTCTGGGGGTTAGAGGAATACATACTCATAAATAAGTAAATACAAAGCAGTTTTGGTGGGAGGAGGAGGGTAGGAATTTTAAAGGTTTCATGTAGAAGAACTGAGTTCTGAAGGGAGCTAAGGATTCTAATAAATGCTTTAGGAAAGTTGGCCAAGGGGAGATGGGAGCTACTCAAAAAAGGAAATTCCAAAGACCCAAATGAAAACAATTCCAATCAGGAGGAAAAATGGGAAGAGACTAATGTGGGTGCTCAGGGGACTTTTCAACTGATTTAGATATAAAAAACAAATGTACAGAGTTTAGAACTAAGGTTAAGTAATAGAAATGAAAATAAGAGCATGGCAGAGTTCTGTAAAATCCTAGGTTACTCTGAAGACTCGTGCCTGTACATTATGAATACTGTTTTCAAGAAGATAATTAGAAAGCATTGTACATGGTAAGCATATTCCCCCAAATGAAACTGTCTAATTTTTTTGAGAAACACTGAAAAATTATTATGAACTTAACAAATATTAATGTTTCCATATACCAAGAATAGAAGATTGTTCATGAACTCATCAATCTACTGTTTACAGCTTGAAACTGACCATATCTTAATGGATAATATAAAATTGGTTAATAATATAGTAATCATTTCAGAATCTTGTCTATAGGAATTTAGATCACCACCTGGTTACAGCAAAAGTCAAAATCTATACCAAATAAGAAGAAAAGAAGATACAACTATGTGTACTTACAATGTCTCAAACCTTATCTATTCAGACAATTTATTCCCTCCAAAAAAACTGAAAAGGGACAAAAGATGTTGAGTGACTATCTCTTAGAGGTAGCTAGGTAGTGCAGTAGATAGAGTGCTGGACCTGGAGTCAGGAAGACCTGAGTTCAAATGTGACCTCAGCAACTTACTAGCTGTGTGATCCTGGGCAAGTCATTTAACCTGTGTCTGCCTTAGTTTCTTCAACTATAAGATGAGAATAATAACAGCACTTAACTTCCAAAGTTGTGAGGATCACATGAAATAATATCTGTAAAGTTCTTAGCATAGTGCCTGGTACATATTAACTTCCTTCCTTCCTTTAGGACTAGCAGAAGCCTCCCTTATTTTGCTCCCTTAGGATCTTGTTCATCCTTGGGAAATGAAGGGGGTAGTTCATTTCACCATTCATTTAAGCAATCATTTATTAAGGGTCTTTGTGTTAGGTGCAAGGACAGCTAACATCTACGTGATGCTTTAAGGTTTTTGTTGTTGTTCAGCTGTCTCAGTCATTTCTTCATGACCCCAGTTGAAGTTTTCTTAGCAAAGATGCTGGAGTGCTTTTGCCATTTTCTTCTCCAGTTCATTTTACAGATGAGGAACTAAGGCAAATAGGATTAAATGACTTGCCCAGGGTCATATAGCTAGTAAGTGTCTGAGGCCTTATTTGAACTTAGAAAGATGAGTCTTCCTGACTTCAGGTCTGGTGCTGTATACACTGTGCCACCTAGCTGCTTTAAGGTTTGCAAAATTCTTTACAAACATCTCATTTGATCCTTACAATGACCCTGGGAAGTAGAAATGTTATTATTTTCTCCAGTTTACAAATGAGAAAACAGGCTGAGAGCTATGAAGTGACTTGTCCAAGGTCACATAGCTAGTGTCAATATGAAGTAGAACTTTTACTCCTAAATTCTTCAGTTTCTGGTTTAGGAATTCATAATCCTCAGAAATCTTTTCTTATTTGTTCAGGCAGTATCATGCTCTCCACAAATTACCTGGAGTGCATAGTTGTATTCAGCTTTGATAATCTTAGGAGGTTTTCTGTCCAGTACTGCACATATACCCCCAAAAGTTCATCTCTTTATTGATAATGTCATTAAAATGCCATTTAAGTATATATCATTTTAAAGATGCAAATAATCACTATTTCCCCCCCCCCCATTCTGCCATCTAGTGGAGAATCTTATCTTGACTCACTTCACTGGAAACTGGAATATTGACTTTTTTAAAAATAGTTTTTTATTGATGTTTTCTTTTTCTTATATCACTGTAGTATCCTGTGTGTTCTTCCTCTTCTCCCAGAGACATCTCATATGACTAGTAACATTTGTTTTGAGAGAAAGAAAAGAAAATACAACTGACTGATACATTGAGGAAGTCCAAAAACATGTGCAATATATAACACCTGTGGACTTCTCAACTTTGTGGAGACAAAGGGACAGGTTGGAGTTATCTTCTTATATCTCTTCATTCCAATCCCACTTGATGTTTTTAATTTTGTTACATTTATATTTGATTGGCATATTGTTATTCTTTCCATTTACATTTTTATAGTTATTGCTTTCTTGGCTCTGTTTACTTCACTCTATATCACTTCATATAGATCTTTCCATGTTTCTCTGTATTCATCATACATACCATCTCTTACAATGCAGTAGTATTCCATTATGTTAATGTACCACAATTCGTTTAGCCATTCCCCAATTGATAGATAATTATTTTGTTTCCAATTCTTAACTATAACAAAAAATGATAAATATTGCTATAAAAATATTTTGGAATACATGGGGATTTTTTTTTAAAGGTCATATACCAAATTTATTGCAAAAAAAACCACAATTGGGGCGGCCAGGTAGCACAGCGAGTAAGAGCACCGACTCCAGTGTCAAGATAACCTGGAGATCGAATCCCGGGCTCAGACACTCAGCACCACACCCAGAAATAACTGGCCGTGTAACCTTGAGCAAGTTACTTAACCCCGATTGCTTAAAAAAAACAACAACAAAAAACCCCACAATCCTAGCAGTTGCCTTATCGATAGGATTTCTGGTAGCGAGCCCGGGCTCCAGGGCCACCAGACTTCTTGGATTCACAGCGCCTAGGGTCAGCCACCAGCAGGGTTTGGTCATATTGGACAAGGATGTCTTTTATTTCCTTCTTGGAGGCCTCTTCCACATACTTCTGGTAATAAGCCACCAGGGCTTTGGAGATGGACTGGTGGATAGCATAAATCTGGGCCACGTGGACTCCTCCTTTCACACGGACCCGGATATCAACTCCAGCAAAACGTTCCTTGCCTAGTAGGAGGACAGGCTCGAGCAGCTTGTACTGTAGGGTGCAAAGTTCAATCATCTCCAGTGGTCGCCCTTGATTCACCTTGATCAGCCCATTGCCTCTCCTGCAATGAGCCACAGCAGTGGCTGTTTTCTTTCGCCCGAAAACCTGGGCAGACTGGAGCGGCCCCTTGGATGGCATGTCTACATATATATATATTCTTTACATATCTTGCATATCAAACTTTTATTAGAGAAATTTGATAAAAAGACTTTTTCTCATTCAACCACTTCCCTTTCTTTTTGCTTTTTTTTTTTTTTTGGAGGGAAGGCAAGGCAATTGGGATTAAGTGACTTTCTTTAGATCACATGGCTAGTTTTTTGTGTTAAGTGTCTGAGACAAGATTTGAACTCAGGACCTCCTGGGCCGGTGCTCTAGTTGATTAGTTTTTTTTGTTTGTTTGTTTTGCCTTTTTTTTTTTGGAGGGCAGTTGGGGTTAAGTAACTTGCCCAAGGTTACACAGCTAGTTTTGTGTGTGTGTGTGTGTGTGTGTGTGTGTGTGTGTGTGTGTGTGTGTGTGTGTGTGTGTTAAGTGTCTGAAGCCAGATTCGGAACTCAGGTCCTCCTGACTCCCGGCCGGGGCTTTACTCACTGCGCCACCTAGCCGCCCCTTGCCAGGTGTTCTATTTACTGAGCCACCTAGCCACCCCAATCATTTCCCTTCTTATCCTAGATGCCTTAATGTTGCTTGTGAAGAAGTGTTTCTATTTCTAGTAATCAAACTTATCTATTTTATCTTTTATAATTGCCTATAGCTCTTGTTTGGTTAAGAATGCATCTCTTGCCCATAACTGTGAGAGGTACACAATCTGTTTTTTTAAAAATAATTTTATAATAATATGATCTTTAATCATTTAAGAACCATGTATCCTTTTAGATTGTATTGTGTTGTGTGGTATAGGTGATGCTCTCATTTCTGCCTGACTGCTTTCCAGGTTTCCCAGCAGTTTTAAAAAATCAAATAAGGTGTTTCCCCTTAGGTAACTTAAGTTTTCTACTTTATTCAACATTGGATTACTGAGTTCTATTATTTCTGAATCTTCTCTAGTTTGTCCCATTGATCTATCTTTTTATTTTTATTTTTTTTAACAAATACCAGATTGTTTTGATGACTACTGTTTTATAATATAGTTTGAGGTCTGGAAGTGTTATTTCCCCTTCATCATTTTTATGATTTATCATTTTACTTTATCATTTCCCTTGATACTCTAGATCTTTTGGTTTTTCAAATGAATTTTGGAATTATTTTATCAATGTCTATAAATTATCCTCTTGGTCACAATTGGCATAGCATTAAAAGTATAAATTAATTTTGGTGAAGTTGTCATTGTTATTATATTGATATAGATTGCCTATGAACACTGAGTATTCCTCCAGCTATTTAGGTTGTTCTTTAATTCTTTAAAGAGTTCTTTGTATTTGAATCTATCTTTTTTATTTTTGGCATGCTTTAGGAAGTTGACTCCCAGATATTTTATTCATTTTGTAGTAATCTAGAATGAGATTTCCCTTTCTATTATTGCTTCATATATATGTATATATACTTATATACATACATATGTTATTACATATAAATGCGGTTGACTTTTGAGATTTATTTTGTAGTCTACAACTTTGTTGAAGCTATTATCTCTGTTAACCTCTTTGCAGATTCCTTAGGGTTTTCTAATGCATCAGCAAACAGGGATATTTTTTCTACTCTTTACCTATTTTTATTCCTCTAATTCCTTTTACTTATCTTATTGCTAACATTTCCAGAACTATATCAAATAATAGTAGGGAGAGTGGACATCCCCACTTCACTCCTGTATTTATTAGAAAATGTTCTAGTGTATTCCTATTGCATATGATGCTTGCTTTTGGTTTTAGATAGATGCCTTTTTATGATATTAAAGAAAAGTTCTTCTATACCTACACCTTGTAGGCATAAAAGTGTGTTTTATTTTGTTGAAAGGGTAGCTAGGTAATGCTAGGCCTAAAGTCAGGAAGACTCATCTTCCTGACTTCAAATCCTGCCTCAGAAATTTAATAGCTGTTTGATCCTGGGGAAATCACTTAACCCTGTTTGCCTCTATTCCTTGACTGTAAAAAATGAACTGAAGAAGGAAGTGGCAAACCACTCCAGTTCTATATTGATATAAGTATTTTCAGATAAAATATTTCTTCTAAGTACTGCTTTGGCTGTATCCTATGGGACACATCTAAGTAGTTGGAAAAATATTAATTGCTCATGGATAGACCTAGCCAATATACAAAAGCTGACAATTCTAACTATATTTACTTATTTAGTTTATTTACTTATTCAGTGCTGTACTAATCAAAATACCCTAAAATATTTTATCAAGCTAGAAAAAATAACAACATCCATCTGAAGAACAAAAGGTTAAGGATATCAATGAAAAAAATGTGAAGGAAGAGGGTCTAGTTGTTCTAGATTCCAAACCATATTACATGCATTTCCATGTCATGGGAAGACTATAAATTTCTTTTTCTTTTTTTTTTTTTTTGGAAACAATTGGGGTTAAGTAACTTGCTCAAGCTTACATGGCCAGTTATTTTGTGTGGGTGTTAAGTATCTGAGGCCGGAATGCTCTTACTCACTGCACCACCTGGCCATCCCTAAATTTATTTTTCTTCTGGGAAAGAAAATTACCTACTCTTCCCTCATCCTTCTCCCACCTCTACTTCTGCATCTGATTTTTCTAGCTTATGTTCTGTATTGATAGAAGACCACTTCCTGAACACTTTGGTTTCAAAGGTAAGGATTTTTGGGGTGATCTCTGTTTTGGTTCCTTATATTTGTCTTTTAAATTTCTGGCTGGAGCTGTAATGATGACAGCTCCTTGTAGTATCATAGCATTATAGATCACAGCTCAGAGTGACCTTAGAGATTCTTTCATTTTACAAATGAAGAAACCAAAGCTAAAGGAAATGAATTGCCTTATCCTGAGTCACAGAGAACAAAATATTGTAGATTAACCAAATGTAGTGCCTTGTGAGTCCTGGAATGCCCCAGCCAATCACAAGACTACACATAGAGTATAAAAGGGAGAAGTTTTGAAAGCAGAGCCTTGATTTGTCTGAGACTTTTTCTTTTGATTTCATAATCATGCTGCTGCTGCTGGTGTGTATGGTGCTTTCTCTGGGAGCATGTTTGCTGGTATGGTCAAATGCTGAAGGGGAAATGAGCAGGTGGTGAGGGAGGGAGGGAGGGTGGGCACTGATCTAACTTTTGAGTTGACAAATTTTTAAAGTGACCTGGGAGTTGAACCTGGGACCAACCTTCTTTTGATGGGTGGTGGTTGTGAAGGATCAGATCCTGCCTTGTATTCATTGTGTGTACATTTTATGAATACATATTTTCCATGTGCTTACATGTACATTGGCCAACTCTCCCTGAACGTAAGTTTCTTAAGGGCAGGGTCAGTCTGATTTTATTTTATTTTATGCCCAGCACCCAGCACAGTGCCTGATGCTTAGTTATATGCTTAAAAATGGTTATTGATTGACTTATAAATTGATAAATATTATAATAATAAAGTAGTTACTGTCCATTAGTAACAGGTTGTTATTAGAAATGATAAAAGGACCTAGGGGTCAAGCCCTCAGTTCATTCTTCTCATCACTGAGTGACTGATGGCTTTTCTCAGAGTGTTCTAAGAAAGGCTTTGAGGAGGCAAGAGTTGGTGATTTGTGACTGGTTGGGGAAGAGGGTTTGGGAACATGGAGCTACTTGGGAAAGGGAAGGGTTTGGGAATTAGAAACGAGAGAAGGAGAGGGGATGCTAATATGTATCAGAAGTTTTGTATTGTAATGGGGAAAAAAACACTGGGACTGGAGTTGGAAGATGACTGTTTGACTTCTATTTATGACACGACAGTGGAGTGATCTTGATCAAGAAATTGAATTTCTTAGAGGCTGTTCACACAGTTATAGCTGGAAGGTTATTTAAGGGGTTATTGAGTTCAGTCCCTTCATTTTACATATAAGGAAACTTAGGATCAGAGAGATTAAGCAATTTTCCCAAGATCACGAGATAAATTACAGAAGCAGGATTTAAGTCTAGAGCCTCAAGCTCCCAAAATCTAGCCCTCTTTTCATTGCCCCACACTCCCTTCAGTTCTCCATTTGTAAAACAGACAGGCTAATTCTCATACTAAACACTTCACAGATTTGTTATGGGGAAGGACTTTATGAAACACAATGTTGTTGTGAGCTCTTTTTGTTCTCCTTTTGTCCTCAGACATGCCAAGGGTGATTCACAAGACTGGAGTGACCAGCACTGTGGGGGAGAATGTGATCTTGTCCTGCCAGCTCTCTGCAGAGAAGGAGGTTCTCCAAGTTACATGGCAGAAGGAAGGTCAAACAACAGATAATATAGCCACATACAGCTCCAAACATGGCCCTCAATTACTTGGATCCTACCATGACCATGTCCAAGTGACCCATAGTGATTTGAACTCCTCAGCCATCACCCTTGTGTTTGTCTCCTTAAAAGATGAAGGATGTTACAGATGCATTTTCATCATCTTTCCCAGAGGGCCTGTCCAGGGCAGGATGTGTTTGAGTGTTTTATGGTAAGTCATTGAGTTGGGACCATTGATGGATGGACTTTTCACACAGTATAAGATTTGTTCTTCCTGGGAGTAAAACCATTGTTTCTCAGAGGATGTGATATATGGAGGTTGTTTACCAAGAGGGTATTTCAGTTTATACAAAGAGAAAAAAACCTTATAAATTGTAGCACTGGTTAGAAATGGTAGGGAGATTATGGTTCCCTTTGACAGTTTCTGAGCAAAGGCTGGATGAACATTCATCAGACACATCACATAGTAGGACTATAATTTTGATTATGGATTGAACTAGATGGCTGATGAGGTCTCTTCCACCTATGACATTCTCTGATTCTGGTCATACTGAAGGTAGGATAAATATGAAGTTAGGTGAGGACTGTGCCTTCTCTCTTGAGAACTCTAAAATATATGCACTTATTCTTTCATATGATGCTTCCAGGGCTGCTGTTACTACCATTTCTACCACAACGACCACTACTCCCACCATGAAAAATGATGTAGGGGACATAGGACTGAACTAGGAAACAGTAAGAACAAGTTTCAAATCTGACTAGTGTCACCTGCCAATTATATGACCATGGGGAAATTAATTTATGACAGACTTAATAACAATCATTAAGAAAAAAAAAAACAATCTTGGGTTGGCTTGAGAGAGGTATTGTTTCCAGGCATTAGGACTCAAGTCAATAAGCTTTTGTTAAATGTCTACTTTGTGCAAGATACTGTGTAAACAAAGTGCTAGGTATAGCCCTGCTGCTATACCTTTGCTCTGGTCAGATCCCATCAGGAGAATTGTGTTCAGTTTCAGGTGCCAAATTTTTAAGAAATACATAGTTTTTCCTTTCAATTTATTTATTTATTTTTAGTTTTCAACATTCATTTCCACTAGATTTTGAGTTACAAATTTTTCTCCCCATCTTTCCCCTACCCCTACCCCAAAATAGCAAGCCTACTGAATACCCCTTCCCCCAATCTGTTCTCTCTTATATCCTAAGAAATACATCTTGAGATATTAAAGGACACAATTAGAAGGGTGAAGTATGCCTCTGGTTGTCACCATGTGAAGATTGGTTGAAAGAAATGCAGATGGTTAGCCTGAAAGGGAAAAAAAAGGGACAGTGTATTTGAAGGGGGTGGGGTTGCAATAGTCTGAAGGGCTGACACATGGAGGAGGGGTTTGACTTGACCCATTTAGCCCCATAAAGCAGAACCAGGAGCAGAAATTACAGTGTCTAATTCAGGCTTGAAAGAGTTTGGGATGGATTTGGGGACAAGGAGTGGGAAATTCACCCTAACAATGAGAACTGTCCAAAAGTGGAATGAGTTCCTTTGGGAGGAAGCAGTTCCCCCTCCTTGGAGGTCTTTAAGCATGGATTGACTGGACAATCACTTGTTGGGCATGTTATTGTTGTTATTCATACTGTATAAGTGAACTAAATGGCTGCTAAAGTCCCTTGTTTGTTGAAAATTTTATGATTTTGATAGAATTCAAGTAGGGAGAATGCCACTCCTTAGAATGTTCATGGCAAAATGTAAATCCTCACCTGGACGGAATCATTGTATCATAAAGTCTCAGATTTCAAAGTAGAAGAACCTTAGGGTATTACCTAATTTGACTCCCTCATTTTACAGAGGAGGAATCCCAGGTACGGGGAGGTGAAGTGATTTATTGGGATCTCACAAACAAATGAGTTTCTGAGGGGTCATTCAGCTTTAGGTCTTTGCTGCTTCTAGGAACAGCTTTCACTACATTAGGCCATCTAACTCCCAGAAGGGCCAATAAGATCAGAATAATATGGGGCCTCAGCAGTCATCAGGTCCAACAATCTAATTTTATAGTTAAGGAAACTGAGGCTTAGAAGGCTTGACTGCCTTGACTTGTCCTTGAAGTGTCCAAGGCAGTATTGTGGGCACATTGAACCTAAGAAGTGGGTTCCTGCAAACTCCAAATTTTAGAGACATTTAAATAACTAAAGAATGACTCGTGGAGGGGCGGTTGGGTGGCGCAGTAAATAAAGCACCAGCCCTGGAGTCAGAAGGACCTGAGTTAAAATCTGGCCTCAGACACTTGCACACTTACTAGCCATGTGACTTTGGGCAAGTCACTTAACCCCAATTGCCCTCCAAAAAGAAAAAAAAAAGAATGACTCATGGACAGAAAAGCATATATATTCAATGTTATCATCCCTTTTAGAGAAACTGAGGGCCATCAGCCAAGGACATATTACCAGACAATGCCTGGGTATGAAGCAGGGTAACCATTCCATTTACGTGCTTTTTCATGACCTCAGTTTTTGCTCTATCTATACGTTCACCACCTATCTACTTATCCATTTATCTATTATCTATATATATCCACTTACCTACTTATCTCTCCACTATCTATTTATCTAGCTAACATTTTGTGATAGTAATGGCAATTAAAGATTCCCCTGTATTGGCTTGGTTTTCAAATTGATTGTGTTAAAACCCAGAGCTTGTTAATCCCATCTGTGGGATGGACTTTTTGATGTGAAAAGAAAGTCCTGAACTGGGAGGAGCTGGTGACGTAGATTTGGAGAGACAAGGGAGAGGCGGAAGATCTTTTTGGAAGCAGCACCTCGTGGAGAGAGAGAGACTAAGAGAATTGCTGGTGGCCGCTTTGAATTGCCCTGGACTTTTGAGACCTGCCCCCTGAGCTGCCAAGGACTGAGGAGACATGGCTGTTTTGCTGGTACTTTGTCTGTCTGTTTTGATGTTATTTTGCCAGATTTGTCCACTGGTGAAAGACAGTCCTTTTATTGAAGAAGTCCTGGAACCTGGCTGTTCACTAAGAAGCCTTGAGACTGTCCTGCAGACAGAGAGTGAATACTGTCCACTGGTGAAGGACAGTGCTGTTGTTGCAGGGGTCTGGAGACTGTCCTGCAGACAGAATGAATACTGTCCACTGGTGAAGGACAGTGCTGTTGTTGCAGGGGTCTGGAGACTGTCCTGCAGACAGAGTGAATACTGTCCACTGGTGAAGGACAGTGCTGTTGTTGCAGGGGTCTGGGAGCCTTTCTGTTGGTTCAGAAGCCCTGAAGAAGGATTTTCTTGTTGTATGTTTACAGAAATCCTGGGAGAGGGCTTTGCTAATGTGTTCAGGGGTTCTAGGACTGTTCTACAGACAGAGGATAAATTCACGAAGGGATTGGCAATGTATCTTATGGCCTTGCTAAGCCTTGTCTCCCCAGGAACTAAGATTGCTGAGAACTTGCGTTGTGTCAAGATGAAGAAAAGACCTCCATTTGGGTATTAAGTGCTGTGTTTAAACTTGATGTAACTCTGGGGTAGATTCAATTGTGATCCAGGGGTGGGGAACTTTTGACCTTGTGTTTGGAAACTAATCTCCATTTGAGAAGAGGGGCTTTGTGGTGGACTTAATTAAGGTATAGCCTAGGGGTGGAGAAGTATTTAGAACAGAGACTTTGTAATTGATTGAATGATTGGAAGGTCCTGGGGTGGGGTAGTCCTTGGAGATGATTTAATCACATTTAGTAAATGCTGTATTTGGAATGATGTCATGTTTTGATCTTCTCTGTTCTTGGTTGGTCACTGAATAAAATGGAGAGCAGCACCTATGCTGGTATTCTGAACCTTGGGAAGTTGCCTTTCCTTGGCATTACACATTTATGTTTATTTATACATCTATCTATATTCATTATTTCACTTATTTATCTATATGTTTATTCATTCACTCGTTTATTTTATTGCATTTTATTTACTTGCTATTTACTATTTTACTTATTATTTTAACTTTTTTGCTATTTTTATTTATTTGTTATTTACTTACTTGTATGTTTGTTTATTCATTTTGCTACTTGGTATGTTCCTGAGATCTAAAAGTGACTTTCTTTTTTTTTGTAGTTTATTAAAAAAAAAGCTTTTTAGTTTACATCATTCATTTCCACAAAATTTTGAGTTACAGATTTTCTCCTCATTTTTCCCCTACCTACCACCCCAAAACAGCGATCCCACTGAATGTCCCCTCCCCAAATCTGCTCTCTCCCATATCTTCCCCCATCCTCCCTCTGACTTTCCAGTAGGGAATGGTGGACCACTATGCCCCAGTGCCTGTATATCTTATTTCCCAGCTACATGTAAAATAATAATAATAATAATATATATTTTAAACATTTGATTTTAAATCTTTGAATTCCATATTTTTTCCCTACCTCTCTTGTCATTCACCCTTACTGGGAAGATAAGCAATTTCATATTGGTTGTACATGTGTAGCTATATAAAACATTTCCATAGTGGATATATTGTGAAAGACTGTCTATATTTCCCTCCATCCTATCTCGCCCCCTACTTGTTCTATTCTCTACTTTGATCCTGTCCCTTTTCAAAAGTGTGTGCTTCTAACTTTCCTCCCTCCCAACTTGCCCTCCCCTCTGTCATCCCCCCTCTCATCCCCTTCCTCCCTATTCTCCTGTAGGGTAAGATACCCTATTTAGTGAGTATATCATTCCCTCCCTAAGCCAAATTCATTGAGAATAAGGTTGACTCATTCTGTTTTTCCTTCCTGTTCTTCTCCTCCACTGTAACAGTTTCCCCTTGCCTCTTCTATATGAGATAATTTACCTCATTCTATCTCTCCCCATCTCCTCTCATTATATTCCTCTCTCCCCTCTCAATTTCACCTTTTAAGCATCATCCCTTCCTATTCAAGTGGTCCTGTACCCTCTGTCTATGTATACCTGTACACATATATACACATACTCACATATGTATTCATATACCCATATACCCTCCTAAATAGACATACATATGTATGTATACATACATACATATATACACATTCCTATTCCCTTCAACTATTCTCATACTGAGAAAAGTTTCATCAGTTACAATTATTGTTTTTCCATGTAGGAATATAAATAGTTCAACTATGATAAGTTTCTTATGATTTCTTTCCCCTGTTTACCTTCTCATGCTTGTCTTGCTTCTTGTATCTGAATGTCAAATTTTCTATTCAACTCTGTTTTTTTCAGCAAGAATGCTTGAAAGTCCTCTATTCCATTGAATGACCATATTTTCCCCTCAAACATGATACTCAGTTTTGCTGGGTGTGTGATTGTTGGTTTTAATCCCAGCTCCTTTGACCTCTGGAATATCATATTCCAAGCCTTTCTATCCCTCAATGTAGAAGCTGCCAGATCCTGTGTTATACTGATTGTGTTTCCACAGTATTCAAATTGTTTCTTCCTGGCTGCTTGTAATATTTTCTCCTTGACCTGGACTGCTGTGCTTGCCCTGCTTCCCTCATTTGCTCATGTTGCCACTCAATTACTTGACTTTTGAGCTTTTGGTCACAGTAGAACTCTGCTTCCAGAGAGGAGAGCTTTGTCCCAAATCGCTTGGATTTTCTCAGCTGCTGGAGCTATTATTTGGGTGCCCTGTCAGAAGCCTCCACAGGCTCTACCACTGGGTCACACACCTCAGAACCTCCACCCTAGACCACAATCCAGATCCAAGCATGTTAAAGCAAGAGCAATTACCCCTCAGACTGGTGGCTTGGTTCCCCTACAAGGAAGTTCTAAAACAGCCACACAATGGCAGCTGCACAGTCACCGTGCCTCAGCTGCTTCTCCCTCCAGGGGCAGAGGCCAGACCACACTTCTGGACCCCCGGTTCCCAAAGTCCGTACTGACCTCTCACTTTGTCTTTGGCATTTTTGGTTTGATAATTCTGGAAACCGCAACAACTGCTGGTGATCCACTCTCCCAAAGTCACTCCAGTCATGGCTGGTCGTGGCTACCCTGGGGCTAAAACTGTGGGCTTACCCGGGGCTGGGCTCTGCTCCCCACACACTGTGATGGACCCTTTCTGTAGGCCTGCCAGGCTGCCTTCAACAGGAGATTTGTTTCTCTCTGTCACTTTGTGGGTTCTGTAGCCCTAAAGTTTGTTTGGAGTCATTTTTATAGGTATTTGAGGTGGTTATGGGGGGAGCACATGGAGGTATCCTGCTTCTACGCCACCATCTTCTCTGCATTACCTTATGATTGAATCCATACTATCAATCTTCAAAGTTATCTCTCTGACCATGGTCTCTATTTTTTCCCCCTAATCTTTCCTACATATTATTGCCAGGTTTATCTTCCTAAAACTAGTACATTAGAAAAATCATTGGATTTGTAGTCAGTAGACCTGGCATCAGTTCTTTTTTTCTTACTAGTAAAATGAAGGGATCATACTAGATGGCATTTGAGGTCTTTCCGACTCAATCAATGATCCTAAAGCACAGTTTTCCTTACATTACTCCAGCCCCAAACTCCTGTTGTCTGCAAGATAATGACTAAATTCTTTAGTTTGGAATTCACATCTATTCTTAGTCTGGCCTGAACCTTTACTCCTACTTTGTTATCCAGTTACTCTATTGTACCTTCATGACAGTTCTTGATTCTATCGAGGCAGGTCACTTATAGACCTGAGAATGAATTTTGCTATCCCACCTCCATTTCTCCTCTGGCCTGTACAATAGCACTCACAATTTAAGGGCTAGTTTTTTTTTTGAATCCTTTCCTGAAAAGACAACCTGCAGTGGCCTCTCCCACTTCTGAACTTCAAATCTAGAGTATGTCATAAACCACTCATTTGGCCCTTATTATATTATCTTGATTCATTAGTTACCTCTTAACAAGGATGGGTCATGTCACCTCTAATAGATCAAAAACTACTTTGAGTCAGGGTTCTATTGTATGTTCCAAAGTACCTTAACCCTGGTTGGTTGTTGTCCTTAGTTCTTGAAGAGGACCAAAATGACGATGTTGGAGTCAAGGCACAGTGTTTCCAACTGTGGATGATCAGATCAATATGAGCTTGGAAGGCTTTACCACAGTTTGGGCACAAATGGTTCACGTGAACATTTGGAGTGGTGATTTTTTTTTCCTGAGCTACTGCAATTCTACTTCACTCTTAGAGCACAGCAAGCATGCCCTGCTGGGTGGTGCTTTGCCAGTGTATCCCGGGGTTATGCAAACAGTTCCAAAGTTCTTCAGAAGACTTAAAGAATGTCCTTGTATTGCTTCTTCTCACCTCCACGTGAGTACTTACTTTGTATGAGTTCTCCATAAAATAGTCTTTTAGGCAAACATATGTTTAACATTTGAACAATGTGGTCAGCCCATTGGAGTTGAGCTCTCTGCAGTAGAGTTTGAATGCTAGAGAGTTTAGCTACAGAAAGGACCTCAGTGTCTGATACCTTATCTTGCCATGTGATCTTCAGAATCTTCCTAAGACAATTCAAATGGAAGCAATTCCATTTCCTCGCATGACACTGGAATACTATCCAGGTTTCATAGACATACAACAGTGAAGTCAGCACAATAGTTCTGTAGATCTTGTCTTTGGTAGGCAGTCCAATACCTCTTCTCTCCAATGCTTTCTTTTGGAGCCTTTCAAACACTGAGCTAGCTCTGGTAATGTGTGCATCAACCTCATCATCTATGTGCACATCCCTAGAAAGTACGCTACCAAGATAAGTGAACTTATTACTGAATGGAATTCAGTATTTCTCCCTTTGCTGTAACTAATGGTTTTATGTATGGATGATGTGCTGGTGACTGGTGGAGAACTTATGTTTTTTGGTGTTAATTGTTAGGTCTAAATTAGCACAAGCAGCAGAGAGTTGATCCATACTTTGTTGCATCTCAGCCTCAGAGGCTGCATTGAGTATACAATCATCTTTGAACAAAAAATCATGCACCAACTCTTCTCCATTAGGGAAAGCAAGAGGATGAGTATTTATGTTATGTGGCAGGCTCTGTGCTAAGTACTTTAGAAATATCTCATTTGATTCTCAAACAACTCTGAGAGGTAGGTGGTGTTATTATTCCCATATTATAGTTGAGGAAACCGAGGTAAAGCATGGTTAAGTAATCTGTCCAGGGTCACACAGCTAGTAAGTATCTAAAGTGGGATTTGAAGCTAAGTCTTCTTGGCTATAGGCCCAATGGTCTATCCATTGTGACATCTAACCGTCTCCCATGGTAGGTATCACTGAATATTTATTGAACTGTAATGTATTATTAATGTAGTACAGACTGACAGTGTTTGAGTGGTTTCATTATTTTAATTAATTTTGGGGCAAAAATATTTCCCACTCTCCTATGTACTAGAGTCATGTTCCCTATCCTTCATCTTTGTAATTTATTAGTAAGATAGGGTGAACAGGAGAGACTAGAACCATTGCTGTAGGTAGGAGGAGCAAAAAGTATTAGGAGTTGGGGAGAAGTGGAAGGTGAAAAGAGAAATACAGCAAAGAAAAGCATATGATTGACAGTATGATGATGCGCCACAGCCCATTTTAGGTACTTTTATTCATTCAATAAACATACATGCATTAAAAAATTGCTATCACTGCGCAGGGATCTCTCTTGCCTGTTGATAGAACCGTCCCTTGTAATGAAGAAGTGAGTTAAGGAAAACCAGCTAACATATATGTATAATTTCTAAAAACATAGTCAACAAGGCTACCAGACTTTTTTCATCTTCAGTACTTTGGAGTCAAGATTGGTTATTGCAATGAACTGAATTATGAAGCTTTCCTATATATAACTGTGATAATTGTGCATATTGTTCTATTGGTCCTGCTTACTTGACCCTGAAGACAGAAAATAATTCTTATTTGTATATCTTTTTCAGATTTATAAGGTCATTTTCTCACTCTAACCCTGTGAGGCAGACAGTTAAATAAATAGTTGTTTAATTGAATTGTAAATATTATCACACAGATACAGATGAGAAGTCTCAGAAAGGTAAATCCCCAGTGATCATGTACCCAGGTTTACTTATTCCAAGGACAATACTCTTTCCATTACATCACTATGAGCAGTGTTATAGATATTGAGCCATTAGGTATGTGGGCTGGTCTGCTTATGATGAACCCGTGGGTAATAAGGAGGAATGTCTCTGCTGCTCTCTTCAGGCATAGCATAACATTCCATTCAGTCATTCATTAAGCATTTATTAAGTGTCTTCTAGGTGCAAGGGACATTGTGTCTAGCTATGGACTGGAAATTCAAAGAAAGATAAAATCCTGGCCCCCCCAGGAACTCACATTGACCCTTTCGTGGCTGAATGGAGGATGGAATGAAGTGGGCAGACTTGTGGCAAGGAGATCAACCATCAGACTATTGCAGTAGTCCAAATAAGAGGTGATAACTTGAGATATGGGTATATAGGAAATGACCCTCTTTGTGAGACTTGCCTTCCCAGTAAAAAGAGAGAACAATTAGATAAACGTCTTTCCCTCCCAGCAGGTTACTTATCACAAAAATCTTGGAATGATTTGGTTTGTCAGAAGTCAATTCTATTCTACTGTGTGCAGGTAAGATCATACCAAACCTATACCATATTACCTCAGCCTATACAAAGTCAAAAGACTGAAAATATAGAAGACAATGTAAGATAACTTGCAGCAAAAACAGCTCATTTAGAAAACAGATTGAGGAGAAAATAATTTAAGAATCATTGGGCTATCTGAATGCCACGAACAAAAAAATATCCTGTACATCATATTTTAAGAAATCTCACAAGAAAACTACCCATTTTTCTTAGAATCAGAGGGTAAAGTAGAAATAGAATGAATCTACTGGTCACCTACTAAAAGAAATACCAAAATGAAAACTCCTCGGAACATCATAGTCAAAACCCAGAGTTTCTAGATGAAATTAAAAATACTATAAGCAGCCAGAAAGAAAGAATTCAAGTACCAAGGAGCTACAGTCAGGATCTCACATGATTTAGCAGTCACCACTATAAAAGAGCAGAGAACTTGGAATACAGTATTCTTGTATTCTACAACATAGGCTTACAAACAACAATAACTTACCCAGAAAAACTGAATATAATGCTATAGGGGGAAAAATCTTTAATGAAAAAGAGAACTAAGTATTTCTGATGAAAAGACCAGAGCTGCATAGAAACTTTGATATTCAAACACAGGAATGAACAGAAATATCAAAAGGGAAACATGAATAAACAATGATAAAGGACTGAACAAGGATGATCTACTTACACTCTAATATGGGGACATGATACATATGTCCCCACTGAACCCTGTCATCATTAGGGTCTCACAGAGGGAATCTAAATAGACAGGACCTGGGAGTGATTCTATTATGTCTTGATGATCTTTTTTTTTTTTTTTACTGTCTCCTTACATTGTAAATAAACATTCTCACAATTAGTTTTCTGTTCCATATTTCCAGTACAAATGCCCTTCTTTTTTTTATATTTGAATATTTGATTTTAAAACTTTCAATTCCAGATTTATTCCCTTCCCCCCCCTGCCACCCACCCCCACTGGGGGGACAAGCAGTTCAGTATAGGTTGTACATGTGTGGCTAATGCAAAACAATAACATAGAAGATGTATTGTAAAAGACTGACTATTTTTCCCTCCCTCCTATCCCACCTCTCACTTGTTCTATTCTCTACTTTGATCCTGTCCCTTTTCAAAAGTGGGTGCTTCCAACTTCCCTCCCCCCCAGCCTGCCCTCCCTTCCATCATCCCCCCTCACATCCCCTTCCCCCGCCATCCTCCTGGAGGGTGAAATCCCCTATTTAGTGTGTATTTCCCTCCCTTCTCAAGCCAGATTCAATAGGAATAAGGTTGACCTATTCCCTTTTGCCTTCCTATTCTTCCCCTCCATTGTAACCATTTTCCCTTGCCTCCTCTGTATGAGATAGTTTGCCCCACTCTGTCTCTCCCCATCTCCTCTCATTATATTCCTCTCACCTCTTAATTTCACCTTTTAAGTATCATCCCTTCCTGTTAAATTGGTCCCGTGCCCTCTATCTATGTATACCTGTAAACATATATACACACATTCACATATGTATTCATATGCCCGCATACCCTCATATAAAGATATATATATATATTTCTAATCCCTTCAACTACTGAGAAAAGTTTCATAGGTTACAATTATTGTTTTTCCATGTAGGAATGTTAATAGTTCAACTTTGGCCAGGTGGCTCAGCGAGCAAGAGCACCGGCCCCAGTGCCGGGACGACCCGGATCAAATCCGGGCCCAGACACTCAGCACCACACCCAGAAACAATAACTGGCCATGCAACCCCGAACAAGCCACTCAACCCCGATTGCTTAAAAAAAAAAATAGTTCAACTTTGATAAGTTCCTTATGATTTCTTTTCACTGTTTACCTTCTCATGCTTCTCTTGCTTCTTGTATCTGAATGTCAAATTTTCTATTCAACTCTGGTTTTTTCAGCAAGAATGCTTGAAAGTCCTGTATTCCACTGAATGACCATATTTTCCCCTGAAACATGATACTCAGTTTTGCTGGGTAGGTGACTCTTGGTTTTAATCCCAGCTCCCTTGACCTCCGGAATATCACATTCCAGGCCCTTCGATCCCTCAGTGTAGAAGCTGCCAGATCCTGGGTTATCCTGATTGTGTTTCCACAATATTCAAATTGTTTCTTCCTGGATGCTTGTAATATTCTCTCCTTAATCTGGGAATTCCAGAACCTGGCTATAATATTCCTAGGAGTTTTCTTTTTGGGATCTTTTTCAGGAGGTGATTGGTGGATTCTTTCAACCTCTATTTTGCCCTCTCGTTCTAAAACATCAGGGCAGTTTTCTTTGAGAACTTCCTGGAGGATGCTTTCCAGGCTCTTACTTTGGTCATGGCTCTCAGGCAGTCCAATAATTTTTAAATTATCTCTCCTGGATCTATTTTCCAGGTCAGTGGTTTTTCCCATGAGATATTTCACATTGCCTTCTATTCTTTCATTTGTTTGGATCTGTTTAACAGCATCTTGATTTCTCATAAAGTCATTAGCTTCCATTTGCTCCAATCTAATTCTGAAGCAATGATTCTCTTCAGTGAGCTTTTGAGATTCTTTTTCCATCTGGCAAATTCGACTTTTTAAGGCATTCTTCTCCTCATTGCCTTTTTGAGCCTCCTTTGCCATTTGAGTCAGTCTGTTTTTTAAGGTATTATTTTCTTCAGTCAGGCTGTTGACTCTCATTTCATAATTTTCTTGCATTGTTCTCATTTCTCTTCCCAATTTTTCCTCCACTTCTCTTATCTGCTTCTTAAGGTCCTCTATGGCCTGTAACCAGCTTGTATTTTCCTTTGAAGCTTTTGGTGCAGGAGTTCTGACTTCACTGTTTTCCTCCTGTTCCATGCCTTGCTCCTTCTTATCCCCAAAATAGGAGTGTAATGTTGGAATCTTCTGTCTGCTTTGTTTCCTTTGCCTGCTCATTTTGCCACTCAATGATTTGACTTTTGGGCTTTTTGCCACAGTAGGACTCTGGCACCAGACAGGGGAGTTTTCGTCCCAAACGCTGGGGTTTTCTCAGCTGCTGGAGGTATTAGATGGGTGCCCTCTCTGAGGTCTCCACATGCTCTGGCAAGCTGGACACACACCCCAGGACCTCCACCCTAGACTGCAATCCAGATCCAAGCAGGTTAAAGCAAGAGCGATGACCCCTCAGACTGGTGCTTGGTCCCCCTACACTCTGCAGGCCAGGAGCTGAAGCTGCCACGTGGTGCTGGCAGGCTGTGCTGGCGTCTCTGTGGTTTCTCGCTCCGGGGGTAAAAGCCACGCACTTCCACTTCCTGGGTCCCAAAGTCCAGACTGCACTGGCCTCTCACCTTGTCCTTCGCATCTATGTATTGATAAATCTGGAAACAGCCACAGCTGCTGCTGATCTGGAGTCCCTCTGGCTGGCGGCTGGTCAGGCCCGCCCTGGGGCTAAAGCCTGGGGGGGGGGGGCTGGGCTCGGCTCCCAGAGCGCTGTGCTGGCCGATTCCTGCCAGCCTGCCGGGCTGTCCTCAGCGGGAGGTTAGCTTCTCTGTGTCATTTTGTGGGTTCTGCAGCTCCAAAGTTTGTTTAGAGTCCCCTTTTTACATGGATTGGGGAGGGTGGAAGCTGGAGCCACGGGAAGGTCGTGCTTCTACTCCGCCATCTTGGCTCCGCCCTTGTCTTGATGATCTTAAGAGAAGAATGGAAAGAGAGTGGGAAGAGGAATACACTGTGGGTAATGGGAGGAGGGAAAGGAAAGGAAAGTTAGGGAAAGTTATCTTACATAATCAGGGTGCTCAAAATAGACCTGTCTACAAACAGGAAGAAATGGGCAGGAACAGACAACACTTCAACCTCACTCTTATCTGAACCGATTAAAGAAAGGAAAAGTATATAGAGATAGAGTTGGGTATAGAATTTCATTTTATTTAACAGGGCAACATGAGGGAAAGGGGTGAGGGGTGAGTGGAAATTAGAAGAAGGGCAAGTTAAGGGAGAGATTAGTCCTATACAAAGCAAACTTTAGGGATGTACAAAAATATTTATAGCTCTTTTTGGGGACCCAAGGAATGGGAATCTGAGAGGGTACCTATAAATCAGGGAATGAATGAACAAGTTTTGGTATATAAATTTGATGGAATACTATTGTCCTATAAGAAATGATAAAGGGAAGAGCTTCAAAGAAACTAGGGTAGAATTATATGAACCAATGCAGAATAAACAGACCCAGGAGAACAATTTATACAATAACAAATTTACCATACAACAGTATGGTAAAGGAAAAAAAACTTTGAAAGAATGAGACCAACATTTTTTGGGAGGCCAGTGTGAAAATTTGTTTTTGTTGATCATACATGTTTATAATGAATTTTGTTTTTCTTTTATTCTCAATTGCTGGAGGTGGAGATAGGGAGAAGGGTGAGAAGACAGATTTTTGCTGAATTAAACAAAATAAAATATATTAAAAAAAGAAAAAAATTGAATATATTAGTGAACTCTAAGCTCAATATGAGTCACCAATGTGACATGGCAGCTCCCCAAATCTAATGCTATCATTAGTTGTATTAAGAGAGACATAAGATCTAGAACAAGGGTAACAAGATTTTTACTATCCTTTGTCATGGTAATGGCATACCTGGAGTGCTGTGTTCAGTTTCAGGCATTGTCATTTAGGAAGACATATAAACTGCTATGTGTTCATAAGTGGGTAATTAGGGTTATGACAGGACTGGAGAATATATTCTCTGAAAATCAGTTGAAGGAACTGAGGTTGAAAGAGGAATACCATTAAATACTTGAAAAACTACATTGCGAAAGGAGGATTAGATTTGTTCTTTGTGGTCTGAAAGGGTAAAACAAGGAGCAATTGGTGGCCATTGCAAATATAGATATGTTTGGTGTAAGGAAAAATTTTCTGATAATTGGAACAATCCTAAAGCAGAATGGGCTGCCTCCAGAGGCCATGGATTTCTCTGTTTTGGAGGTCCACGGGTAGAGTGAAGATGAGCATTTGGGGATATTGTAGAAGGAATGTTTTTGTCATATCTAAAGTATTATATGGGTCTTTGGATCCTGGATTCTTTGATTGTACTAATTGCTCACTTCTTTTATTCTGTTGAAAATTAGAGTGGAGAAATAGGACGCATCAGCTATCTCCATAACAAATTTCAAGCATAGTAAAATTGCTTAATACTTGAGGAAATAATAATTTAAATTATAGACCTTTAATCCTACCATTGTTAGTACCTTAAAGCTATCTCCCCCCCCCCCAACTTGTTTTTGCTGTTGTTTGGAATTAACTATGAGTTTTGAGATAAATCAATTTATTATTTAAATATATGTCAAATGCAGACATTCTCTCACACTACCAAGCCAACCTTACCAGCTTTATGAGGATACTTGAAATAATTTCTTGGGACAAATGTCAGACTTTCTAATTCTATGTGCAAAAGCATAAATATGGAGTTAATAGACTCAGATATTTATCCCCAAACCATCACCATACCTGTCATGCCCCATGATCCCTATGATGAATTCATTCTCAATGTCTTCTTATAAGGGCTCAAAGATAGAGAGAGATGACTGTGGTTACTGGTGGGTTATATTTTCACATGCCTCTCTTATTATAAGTTGAATTCAACTTCCTTGTTCCTTAAGGGATTTTTCCCTACATTGGATGTCTCATTTACCCCGGTGGCTATGACACACTTATCTCACAAGTTGTCTTACTCATCCTTTCCCTTAAGGCACAAGAGGTACATATAAAAACTCAGGGCCAGGGACAGGTAGGGAGAAGCTGTCCAATACCTGGTCATCCTTACACAGGAAACAGAACACAAGAAGTTGGGTAAGTTGATGAATGGAGAAGCTAGTGGGTAATCAGGGTAATAGCAGGACTGGAGAATATATTCTCTGAAAATCAGTTGAAGGAACTGAGGTTGAAAGAGGACTATCATTAAGTACTTGAAAGAATACATGGTGAAAGGATGATTAGATTTGTTCCTTTTGGTCTGAAAGGGTAAAACCAGGAGCAATTGGTGGCCATTGCAAAGATAGATATGTTTGGTGTAAGGAAAAATTTAGTTTTATAGCATTCAGAGAGAGCTCTTTATTTAGATTGGGTCGGACATGAACGGAAGACTTCAATCCTTACTTATTTGGATTTGGAACTTGTAGAATTTTAACTTTGAGGATTAAACAATAGCACTATTGTTAATATGAAAATTTATATAATAAGTCCATAGGAAGTTATGATTTGATGTTAAAGATGCTGAGCAGTTCAATTCCATCCCCCTCTCACAAAGAAGAGCACATAGATTAAGTCAGTAAGAATTTGCTTTGGTTGGATAAGAGTTTAGATTGGAGAATAAAAATAGCTCACATTTGATAGTCTTTTAGAGTTTATAGAACACTTTATTCCTGGCAACCCTGGAAGATGAGATGCCCAAGTATTGTTATCCCCATTTTAGAGATGAGGAAATTGAGGCCATAAGAAGCAAAATGATGGTGTCAAGGTTTGTTGTGAAACTTGGTAGGGTTATGGGATTCCTAGAAATAATTGGTAGAACTTAACCTAAAAAAGAGGCCCTGTGGGACACAAAGTTTTCAGAGTAACTTGTAAGAAAGGAAAAAAAAAGGTTTCTCTTTAAAATGATCATATCTCACTATGAGTTTCTTCCAAAGGATTTCTTTGGATATTGAAAGGCTTAATAGATAAATTTTTTTTTAATGTGGGAGAAATTCCTAGACGATTTCAGAAAAATATCTACTCCTTCTTGTGGCTTTCCCTATTCCTTTCTTTGAATGGCAAAACTACCAAACTTAAAGTCATAAAAGTTTCTCCTTTTTTCCTCCCAATTCCTGTGAGTGATGATGGTAGTTGTAAGTACTATTTCTAACTCCTGTTTCTCCTTGGAGAAGGGTGGAGGCAACTGGTGCAGTGAAAAGAATGGTGAAGGTGGTCCTTAGAAGGCCTAATCTCATCTCTGCCACTACCTTTATTGCCTTTGAGGAAATTGTTTTTTCTCCCTTGGCTTTAGTTTCCTCATCTGTAAAATGAATGGATCATAGGTAGAGTGACTCAGTGCTCAGAGACAGTTACTCCACACTCAGGAGACAGATCAAGAAAAAACAAACAAACCTCTGAATGAGGGCCTAAGAATTACATAGAAGTATTCTTTGTTGAGGGTCTAGAATCAAAGTATACTGGTGATAGGAAGTCTTATAGTGAGACAGCTTGAGAAAGAAGACCAATCACATATGGAAAGGGGAAGAAAAAGAAAGGCAATCACCTTGAGGGAGGAGAATGATGTTGAAACAACCTTTAAGGGGCGGCCAGGTAGCACAGCGAGTAAGAGCACTGGCTCCAGTGTTGAGAAGACCTGGAGATCGAATCCCGGGCTCAGATACTCAGCACCACACCCAGAAATAACTGGCCGTGTAACCTTGAGCAAGTTACTTAACCCCGACTGCTTTAAAAAAAAAAAAAGAAACAACCTTTAAGATGCTTGTCTCTTCTTTCCTTCAGGATAACCAGACTATGTCAGGTAATTGCTATTTACCTAAGGATCTGATGTGAGCTATAGTAGATACTGAACCACAAAATAATGAATGATGTAGGAAAGAGCCTTAAGTTTGGAGTTAGAAAACCTGGATTAAAATCCTGGCTCTTCTACTTATTAGCTATCTATAAGACCTCAACACTTAAGTGTTAAGTTGCTTAATCACTTATATTTTTTTCTTTATCAGTAAAATATAGTGTTTGCACTAAATGATTTCCAAGTTCTCTTCTAACCCTGAACCACAGAACACTAATAACTACTAACAGAGGTTAAAGTATATTTGAAGGACCTCCATACATTCCTTCACTGGCTCCCCTGTAATGTAGGAACTTTCCCCAGCTCATTTTGAAGGACTGCACTTCCATCTCATATTTCCTTAAACTTTGAAAAAACTTCATCTTTGTTGAAGGGGAGTGGACATTAGAAAGGAAGTAGGAAAATGCTAAACCAGGTAGCTCAGAATGACTGAGGGATTTGGAGGCGTACTGCTTACTGGGGGATCTCTCAGGCAGTAAGAATCCTTTCTGACCTCAAAAAGAGGTTTTGCTACCTAGTAAAAGAATTATTATGATAAACTATAAAGGAATTTAACATCCAGAAAAGCTATGGTAGGGATAAGGACTGAGCTATATATATATTTTGCTTTTTGGAGGGCAGTTGGGGTTAAGTGACTTGCCCAAGGTCACACGGCTAGTTTTTGTGTTAAGTGTCTGAAGCCGGATTTGAACTCAGATCCTCCTGCTTCCAGGGCCCGTGCTCTATTCACTGCACCACCTAGCCACCCTTGGCCTATTTCTTAATAAGCACATTAGGTCCTATAACTAGATTTCATGATTACTAAAGGGCTAATGAAAAAACATCGTACAAATGACTTACATATAATAATCTGACAGTCAAATTTTACACTTATAATTTTATTATCTGAAAAAAATAGATTTAATTATTGATTACTCATCTATCCATATAATTCAATACACAATATTCACCCAGGAGATTATGAAACAGTAGCCCCAAAGGCTTACAGGAACCTTTCTCTGTCTCTAACACGGATACCTTTTCCAAGATGTGTGTTTTCTTCATTGATCTCCCTTCCTTTCCTAGGTGGAATTCCTTTGCTGAGTGAAGCCACAATGATTCTAGAGAGGTCACTCCTCTTGTTGTCCCTGCTGGCTCTGCTGGTCTTGGGGTTGAGCCAGCGTTCCTTAGCAGAGTCTCAAGAAGAAAAGTTTAAGAGGCAACATGTGGACTCAGGCAAGAAAGGCAATCCTGGAAAAAAATACTGCAACCAGATGATGCCAAAACGGGGCATGACAAAAGGGAAATGCAAGCCGGTCAATACCTTTGTGCATGAATCTTACAAGACAATCCAGGATATTTGTCATGAGGCAAAAACGAAGTGCACAAACCCAAATATGCACAACTGTTACAAAAGCAGTCATCCTCTGAGAATCACCAAGTGCAGCCTTTTGGGAGGTTCCAAACCAGGCAAATGCAAATACAAGGGGCAAAGTGCTAAGAGACAAGTCATTGTGGCCTGTGGAGGGAAACCCTTGAAGCCAATACACCTTGATCCTTAGGATAGAGCCTGAGGAGAGAGAAGCAGATGGAACCCTGAGTTGCCACCCGATACCTGACAAATTTTCTGAAATCACACTTCCTCTCCACTTCTGGCACCTCTTGTTACCCAACACATGTCCTTAGCTCCTCTTGTACTGAGTACATGAGGTTGGGAGCAAGGTTGGGACTGGATCCTGTCCCAAGTGTATCCCCTCTATTTTTCAGAGATGTGGTGGTGGTGGGATACCTGGGGCAGAGGGAGAATACAAAAGTCCCAAATGTTAATTGCTTCTCTACTGTTTTCAATAAAACCTATCTTCTTCTCCTGGAGTTCCTGAAGCCACACACTTTCAGAGTCTGTTTCTTTGGTTATCTTCCCACAAAATTTCAGTGGACACCATGGCAAGCATGTGAGACTTGAGTCCCTCTGTCTGGGTATCTTGGTTCATAGAGCTGATAGTCTTATTTCATTGTCTTGGGGGATTTCTCATAGGTGTAATTCAGCTGCTGAAAGTACATTTTCCCATGTAGGACAGAATATAGAATTTTAGAACTACAAGATGACTTAGAGATCTTTGAGCCCCCTTCATTTTACAGATGAAAAAATTTGAATTCCAGAGAGGGAAAGAGACTCATTTAAGGTCAAATACCTAGTATGTGACTGATCTAGAACCGACCCCAGAATTCCTTTCAGCCTTTCCATGTCACCCAATGGCCTTCTGAGGCAGCTAGATGGTACAATGGGTAGAGAGATGAACCTGGAGTCAGGAAGACTTGAGTTAAATGCAGCCTCAGACACTTACTAGCTCTGTTACCCTGGGCAAGTCACTTAATCTCTATTTTCCTCAACTGTAAAAAACACCTTTTTCATAAGGTCATTGTGAAGATTAAATGAAATAATATTTGTAAAGTGCTTAATACAGTACCTGGCATGTAGTAGGTGCTATTTAGATCCTTATTCTGTTCTGCCTTTCCCTTCCCTTCCCCGAGGGAGGAATGACAGCATTAAGAGACAAGATGATATATTTTTGTTTCTTTTCTCTATTCTGTATTCGTGTTCTTGTGTTTGAATCTAAAATAAAATATTGAAAAAAAAAGAGGCAAGATGGTATAATCTATGGAAGGTCTGACCTGCCCTGGAGTCTGCAAGTTTAGTATAAATTCTATTAATTCTACTTCCTTTCTTTGTATCACAGTTAGATTTTTTTTGATTTAATTATCATTATAATCATCTTCTATAACTATATACCTCTCCAAAGTAGCCAATATTTCTGTTTGAGAGAGTTACCAGAGGAGAAATATTTTGGTTTCCCTTCCTTGTGACACTGTGTCTCTACTGTCCTCTTAATCCCTTCTTCCACGTATAAATTGTGACTTAATAGCTAATAAACATTTATATAGTGCATTAAGTTTTGAAGGCACTTTATACATTTTCTCACTTGATCTTCATAACAACAAAGGTAGATGCTATTATTATCTCCATTTTACAGATGAGGACACTGAAGTAGACAGAGTTTACATGATTTGCTCAGTCACAAGGAAAGTGTCTGAGTTCGGATTTGAGCTTGTCTTCCTGACTCCAGGTCCAGCTCTCTGTCCACTACATCTTCTCATCTGCAAAGCTGCCTAGTCCTGGGTCGATTTAGGACCCAAAGAGCCAGTTCTGTGGATAAGTCTCCATCAGCTCATTTCATAAAGTTTGTTATTAACAGTTCTCTCTAGATAAAGAATCTCAACAAGAGCCAGGAAGAGCCAAAGGGCCTGACTCCAAAGCTTGGTTGACCACTTGTACAATTTCTCTCAAACTCCTCAAGGAGAAGTCATCAAATATTTGAAGGAGTGTCACATAGAAGAAGGATTAGACTTGTTTTGCTTGACTCCACAATGCAGAACTAGGAGGTATTTCAGAGACTCAGATTTCAGCTTTTTGTAAGGAAAAACTTAACTATTATAGCTGTCCAAACATTATATGAACTTTTTTAAAAAAACAAAAAATCTTTGATTGACATCTTTTTTTTTTTTTAACATCACCAGAATTTCTCCCAGGATCCCACTTTTTTTTTCCCAGAGGTCTGTCTCATATAACAAACAATATTTTCTAAGGAAATAAAAAAAAAAAGAAATAGAGGAAGAGAAAAAATTATCAACACCAATCAATACATTAAAAAAAATCTGGAAATATATACTGTGTTCTAAACCTGTAGAACTTCCACCTCTGCAAAGGAGTGTGGTGGGCTGTTTTCAAGTGTCTCTTCTTTGGGACTATGCTTATTCTCTAGAATTTCACAACATTAACTTTAATTTTTTTCTTTACATTTACTTTGCTTATATTAACTTTCAATACACTATAGTTTACTGACATGGTGTTGCAGCAAGCACCCCAAGCGTCCTCAGGGTTTGCAGCTACCACAGGTTCTTGGATCTGCTTTGTTAAAGGAAAGCAACTCAAAATGGGTTAACAAGCTTGCTTTAATCAGTCAGACATATATCATTTACCTTTTTCAGGAGAAAAGGTCAGCACCCTGAACCTCAAAGTATACAGGCATAATTATCAAGACAGAAACATCAAGTAGACAGATTTCCAAACTGTCCAAACATTACATCCATACCCAGTCAACATCTGGGTTTCCACATTCTGGGTTTTTCAAAGCCAGGGGACTCTCAACAACGGCTTCCCAGAATTCAGATCAAATCACAGAACACTTCTCAAAGTGAGTCCCAAAACAAAGCTACACATCAGGGCTTATATAGCCTTCTCCTGGCTCAGAGAATGTAACAACCTTATTGACCCACTGGCCAATCAAAAAGTATCTACTGAAAAACAAGCCTCCCACCCCAGGCTCCAGGTGCACTCTAGCCTAGGGGCAGGGAAGATCTTTAAGTTTGCATTTCCATTACACATGGGGAATATTTTATTCGATACTTACAGGGATTTAATACTTGATTTGACTTATTTTTTTAAGTGGTAAATAAGAATCAAGCAATAAAGATACATGGGGATGATGGGGTAAGGGAGTCTCACCATTTACATCTATTTGGGGTTGTCCCACCACAATCAATTAATAAACATCTATTGAGCTATTATCATGTGCCAAGTTCTGTGCTAGGTTCTTAGGTTATAGAATATAGACAACAAGTGAGACAATTCCTGTCTTCATGGAACTAACATTCTATTGGAATGTTATGGCTTTTAAATTATTTTCGTTGTGGAGATTGCCTATAGTTTACAGCAGGGCCAAGCTGAGACAAGGCTTTAGCCAGGATGTTTTGGAAGGGACATAGACTTGTATTTTTACTATAATATTTTTACTAATGCTAGCATATAGATAAGAATGTTACTGGACACTGAAAAAAGTACAGAACATTTCCATCATCAGCACTGTGGAATAACAATGTGCAAGTGGAAGTAATAAAGGTTGTAATTATTGTAGGAGAGTAGATGGGGAAGACAGAACAAGAAAAGATTGGGTAGTTTGGTATGATAAATTAATAAATGAATGAAGAAGCCTTTATTAAGCACCTATTGTGTGCCCAGCATTGTACTAAGTGCTGGGATCTTTGCTCTAAAGGAAGTCATACTCTGAGGATCATAGTACATATAAAATAATAAGACAGTCATTTGTAAGGTTGATGGAAGGGTCCAGAACTCCTAAGGGTGCATTCTTAGCATGGTGGATGGTAAAGCCCAAGAATCCTTAGGGTTTATAATAGGTTAGATGGCAGCACTCATAGGGTCTGGAGAGAAAATGATACAACCTGGTAGTGAGCTATCTCACTAGAGAGACTGTAGCTGGTCACTCCCAATTCATGTAAGTGGTGTCAGAAACCAGATCTCTTTTCCCACCTTGCTGCCCAATGGGGTTTGGGAAAGAGGAGAGGGAATGTAAAAGTGAAGGATATCTTCACTGTTTAGTCTTCCTATTTAGTGGCCCCAGATGGGATGTATAGAAGATAGGATGTCTCATTTTGGTGTATATTAGGCTTACTTCTATCACATAGTACTCAAGTCATAGCTATTCAAGTCAACAAATACTTGTGTTAAGTTTAGGTATGTGACTTACGGTAAATTATTTGAGCTCCCTGCCTCTAAAATGAAGGAATTAGTTTCCATGATTTTGAAGTTCTCTTCCAGTTCTGTCATTCTGTGATTGAGGAATTTGGCAGACTTGTGTTATATTCCCAGCTGTGTCCCTATATTCCCTATATGTCCCACTGATCAACTTCTCTATTTTTTAAGCCAGTACCACATTATTTTAATGATATAGCTTTGTAATATAGTTTGAGACTTGGTATTGTCAGGCTCCCTTCTTCCCTACTTAAAAAAAAATTCCTTTGATATTTGTGACCTTTTGTTTCGCCAAAGAATCTTATTATTTTTTCTAGCTCTCTAAAGTAATTCTCCAGTAGTTTGATTGACATGGCACTGAATGAGTAAATTAATTTAGGTAGTATTGTAATTTTTATCACATTAACTTAGTCTACCCATGAGTAATTAATATTTCTCCAATATTTAGATTTGTTATTTGTGGTAAGAGTGTTTGGAAATCGTGTGTATGTTGGCAGGTAGACATCAAAATATTTTAATTTTAAAATAAAAATTTAAAAAGACATTTAAAAATGTCTTTTGTTAACTTAAACTTCTCCCCATCTTTCTCTCTTGAATTTTGTTGGTAACTTACAGAAATGCTGACTATTTATATGGCTTTGATATCCTGTAACTTCGATGAAATTCTTAATTATTTCAATTAATTTTTTAGTTGATTCTCAGATTCTCTAAGTAAACCACTATGGCATCTGAAAAGAGCAATAATTTTGTTTCCTCTAAGCCTATGGTTATTTTCTCTGCTTTTTTTTTTTCTGGAAATGTCAGTGTTTATTAAACATTTAACACCTTTGGGGAGTCTTAGGGGAAATATACAGAATGTAGAAAAACTCTAGGCATTCATTTCCCTGTGGCCTGGAGTACATCCTAGCCCTCTGTTCTTTTCTCTTTCCATTTTTGCTTCTGGGTTTAGTTTTTTTAAAAGTTATTCCCAAGGCTGTGGCTTGGCTCATGCACCCTCCCTGCCTCCACCTCACTTCCCACTTCCCACTTCCCCATGTGCCTTCTCCATAGAGAAGTCCAGCCCCAGATCCTTACTCCAAGGGTAAGAGGGAGGGGCTCCTTCTCTGGAAATAGAGGACCTGGCTTGGGCCAGCCCACTGATTGGCCTGGCTATCCCTGTGTGGACTGAGGATAGGGTGGGGAGGGTATAACACTGAACATCAGAAGCTTCATGATGTCATTTGTTCTCAGTCATGGTGGAGGGGGGAAGATGGGGCACTACAGGAGAGCAGAAGGGGTAGGCTAAATACAGATAAAAAATAGCAAATTAATTTTTTTAAAACCCTAAATCAACCCCCTAGGAAAGCTTGATCTAGGGTGTTAGCTGGGGATAGGGAATGAGGGACTAAAGAAGGGAGCTGGGTGATATGTCTTGGAAAAGAGGGTAGACGGAGGGGGGCCTAGCTGAGTAGGAATGGGGGCCCCTCTCTTCTTATCACCAAACACATAGCCATGTTGGTTTTAGCTAGTGGAGAGGAACAGGCACTGTTGGGCTCCCTGAGAGCCAGAGTTGGAGGGGGAGAGTGAAGTACCTGGGGACTATGGTTTGGAATGAAACTTATACCTTGGAGTGGGGTGGGGGTGGGGCAAGAGAGGAGAGAGACTAGGCAGAGATAAGGGGCACTGGGCAGGGGTGGGGAGAACCTAGGCCCCCATGTTCTGGCAGGGCCTGACGGGGTGGTCACTTGTCTGAGTCCAGGCCCATCATGGTCTTGAGGGTGTTCTTGAGGCTGGTTCTACTGGGAGACTTGACTGCAGGCCGGAGCTTAGCACCCGGCTCATCCCCTCCAAGCTCCATCTCAATGACCACTACTTGGGAGCCTTTGGAGGGCTCTGCCCCAGGCCCTGGCCCTCTGCCTGGCCAGCTAACTGCTATTTCTTGTCTTTGCGAGACTCCCCAAAAACAGTTTTTCAAATCTTAAAGGGATATTAAAATATTAGCTATTGTTAATTATTATCATATCTAATTTATTGCCATGTCTTATCAATTCTCTCAGTGTGACATTTCTCATATTCCCTCTTTTCTTTCTAGTCGCACAGACACTTACTTAATTTTGTCACTCAACACTTCTCTCTCCTGAGCTAAAGCTTTCTAATTGGATTTCTGTCTCCTAGTCTTTGCTCATTCAAATCCAAACCTTGCAGAATGGCCAAAATAATTTCCCCAAACACACATTTGGTCATGTTACTCTGATGAACAAAATGAATTGAAATGGCAAAGAACTGATGTGTGTATCTCCAATACACTTTCTTATTCATGTAAGAGAATAATGATAATAACAACAATTTCATATTATTCATTCAAATATTCATTCTTATTATATGTCTGAGGTCTGATTTGAATTCAGGTCTTCCTGACTCTAGGCATTCTATCTACTGTGAAACCTAAAGAAAACTGTCGCCCCCCCCCCCTTTTAACCATGCTCAAACTTAACTCATACCTTCATTGCAAAGGTCTTCCCAAAATTACTTTCCAAACCTAAGTTAGAAGGTTAATATGGGATTATTTTCAAATCACCATTTAGTATTTTAAACCTAAAGGAACCTAGAAACAGTAAGCTTTGCTTTAATCAAAAGTATTGTTGAGGAAATATACAGGGATAGTCTGTCCCCTATTGTATTTATTGAATGAGATTACATTGATATCATTTTTCCTTGAGGAAAAGAAATAAGAATATCTAAAAAAAGAAAAAAATGTAACTAGAATTCTATCAGGGAAGTAGGAAGTAGAAAGATGCCAGGGCGACTGCTGGCAGACTTAACAAGTAAAAATGTTTTTTCGCTTAATTGGCATAGAGGTAATATACATACTTCTTTTGGTACTCAGTTTTTTTCCTTCTCACCTCTTTTTTTGGAAATACAACCATTATATCTGATTCAAACTACTTAATTTGGGTCCACCTTCGAACTTCTCCCTCTCCCTCCCCCCATTCCTACTTCTAGGCAATTTAATTGGTTAGCACCTACATTTTAAAATATACAGACTTTTAAAAAGAGAAAACTGCCTCTTAAGAAACTTTATAGGAAATCATAAAGCAATTGCTAGGGAAAGGAAACTATTGCAGAATAAATAGATTGGATATAGATGTAGCCAGCCTGAAAAAGGCAAAGTTAAAGAGGTTAGCATGTCTTCTTAACAGACCTTAAAAATAATTCAGAATGTGATTCCTTGTAGTTTATTTTTATTTATTTATTTTTTAAATAAATATTTTTTAAAATAAAATTTTTTATTTATTCCTTGTAGTTTTAAAATCAGTGGTTTACGTGAATGACCCCCACTGCCTGAATGATTTTGTTGAAGCATGGATGACCTACTTTAGACAATGCCATCAGTACATATTGGATGTTCAGAAAAATCTTGGGAGTTTTTCTTCTGTTTCCCTAGCCAGCAACAATCTTCCTATGTTGAATGTCTCTACTTCTTCATCTGTGGTCACCATCTCTGTAAGGCCTTCAATAAGTGATCCAGCCTGGCCTGAGTGATTTGAAATAATCCAGTGGAGGGTGGGTAAAGAGGAAAGAAGGGAGAGAATCTGGAACTCAAAGTTTTAAAAACAAATGTTGAAAAATTATTGTTGCATGCAACCAGGAAATAAGATATACAGGCAATGGGGTATAGCAATTCATCTTGCCCTACAAGAAAGTAAAGGGCAAGAGGGTAAGGGAAGGGATAGAGGGGATGTAAGAGAGGGCAGATTGGGGGAAGGGGTAATCAGCATGCTTGCCATCTTGGGGTGGGGGGTAGGGGAGAGATGGGGAGAAAATTTGGAACTCAAAATCTTGTGGAAATGAATATTGAAAACTAAAAATAAATAAAATTCTGGAAGAAAAAAAAATCCAGTGAAGTAGAAAAGTCAGTAATAAAGGTTTCTCCATGATTATGATGTTGCAAATGGCAGTAAATTGTTACTTCTAGAAGACTTGGTGGTATTAGTATGGATTCAGTATGGCTTGCAGAAGAAAGAGGAAATCCAAAGGGAAGATTATGTCTTTGGAACTACTCAACTAAGTGTATGATCTATATACAGCCTACCAGTGATGATGTCACATTTCTATATGATTAATTTCATATAAAGTATATTTAAGCATCTTCTGTGTTATTCTCATTATCCTGCAAGATTCAGTCATTCGTGGTACATGTACTTCATCATTACCTTCTGTCCCTTTGATTGGAAGCCAGAGTCATGAATTCCAAAACCTCCATTTAGTAAGGGGGCTCAAATTTGGAACTACATCCAAAGGGCTATAAAACTGTTCACATCCTTTGATCCGGCCAGTACCATTACTACCGTGTTTCCCCGATAATAAGACCTATCCTGAAAATAAACCCTCCCCTTACTGTGTAAGATTCCTCTAAAATAAGCCCTCCCCCGAAAATAAGCCCTATTGAGATTGCTACTGTAGTGAAGGTGATCCCCTGCGCTACACGCTACATTACGGTACCCTCTGTATGCACCGTCCCCCCCCCATGAAACGCACGCCGCGCTCCAAGCTGCATCCAATCAGAGCTGCAGCAGTGAGCGCGTCATCCTGTTCTTCCCCAGTGATTTGCTTATTGAATAAAGGTACATTTTTTTGTTCACATTTACCTGTTTATTAAAATTGCTGTCAATGTTCATTAAAATAAGCCCTCCCCTGAAAATAAGCCCTCTGGTGTTTTTCTGTCCAAAAAAAATAATAAGACAGTGTCTTATTATCGGGGAAACACAGGTAGGTCTATATCCCAAAGAGATCATTAAAAAAGGAAAAGGACATACTTGTGTAAAAAGTATTTATAGAAGCTTTTTTTTTGTGGTGGCTAAGAATTGGAAATTGAGGGGATGCCCATCAATTGGGGAATGGCTAAACAAGTTATGGTATATGAATGTAACAGAATCCTATTGTTCCATAAGAAATGACGAACAGGCAGATTTCAGAAAAACCTGGAAAGACTTGAATAAATGGATATTGAGTGAAGTGAGCAGAACCAGAAGAACATTGTACACAGTAACAACATTGTGTGATGACCAACTTTGATAGACTCAGTTCTTCTCAGCAATGAAATGATCTAAGGGTGAGAAACCTGTGGTCTTGAGGCTACATATAGCCCTCTAGGTCTTCAGGTGTGGCCCTTTGAATTCAAACTTCTCAGAACAAATTCTTTTATTAAGGAGATTTGTTCTGTGAAGTTTGGATTCAATCAAAGGGCAGCACTTGAGGACCTAGAGGGCCACATATGGCCTTGAGGCAAATTTCCCACCCCTGATTAGACAATCCTAAAAGACTCATGGTGGGAAATGCTATCCACATCCAGAGAAAGAACTATGGAGTCTGAATGCAGATCAAGGTTTACTATTCTCTTTCTCTCTTTTCTTTCTTCCTTGTGGCTTTTCCCTTTTGTTCTGTTTCTTCTTTCAGACCATTACTAATGTAGAAATGTTTTTAATATGTATAGCCTACATCAGACTGTATGCCATCTTGGGAAGGGAGGTGGGGAGGGAGGGAGAGAAATTTAAAACTCAAAATCTTATAAAGGTGAATGTTGAAAGCTAAAAATAAATAAATTCAATAAAAAAAGAAGGGGGCTCAACACAGTCTTTTCATTTTCCACCTGGCTGCCCTATTTTGGCACTTTAATGACTTCTGGTATTTGGTATCTTCTTTCTCCTTTTTAGCTTCCTTTTGTTTGTTGTTTTCCCTACTAGATGGTAAGTTCCTTGAGGTCAGAGACACTTTGTTCTTTTGTATTTGTATCCCCAGTGCTTAGCATGGTGCCTGGCAAATAGGTGCTTAATAAATATTTGTTATTATTATCACTATTATTATTTTGAGACTCAGAGAGAATATTAGACACCATAAGCAAATAGGACTTTCTGCCAATAATACGGCATGGTTTAAAAAAAAAGCTTCATTACTTCAGATTTGATGTTACGAGATTTTTGCTTCATGTCAAGAAAGTCTTCTTATCAGATTTTATTGGTTTCACTCATAAGTGAATTCTGCTTTGATTAAACTAGACCAAAAGCAGGAAAATGGTGTTCTACAGAGGTTTTAATAATGACAAGTTTCTTCCTTTATGTAAATAAAAAGTAATAGCTAGCAAGAATATAACACTTTAAATGTGTGCAAAGTGCTCTGCTTATGTTACTCCTCAAAACAACACTCTGAAGTAGGTGCTGTTATTATCACCATTTTCTAGATGATGAAACTAAGGCTGGGAGACATTAGCCCCGATTACCACACGTCACCAAGTGTCTGAAGCAGTAATAGAACTCAGCTCTTCCTTATACCATGTCAAACACACTATCTAATGCACCACATAAGGATTCTATGATTCCATTTTGCTCAAACTTTTAAAAATGGCGCCTTAGCACATGAACATTTTTCCTTTGACTAATAGGATTTAGAACCTAGATGGAACCTTAGACTATATCTGCTGAAAGCCTCTTACTTTATACATATGGAAACTTACCCAAGGTTACATAGCTACACTTAGCAAGATGAATAGAACTCTACCCCACCTTTCCCCATTTTCTTAATTAGGATTCCTGGATCTTCTCTTGTCGCACCTTTCCAGGCTCAGTAATGCCCCATTGTCTCTCTATAGTTAAGCATGGTGTAGTGGATAGAGAATTGGACGTGGAGTCAGGAAGAGGAGTCAGATGCTGACTAGCTGTGTGACCCTGGGCAAGTCACCTAACCTCTCACAGCCTTAGTTCCTCATTTGTAAAATGAGAAATGACAAAGGAGAGTGAGGGAAGAGGCAAAACTGATCAAAGTATCTAGGAATTCTAAATTCTAGCCTTCAATTTCTAGTTACATTATACTACTGAGTCTAGGAATTGGGAGAGTTTATTCTTCTCAAGAGAAACATGGCTTCTGACTAGTTGTTTCCTGAAGTATAAATGGAGGTGGTAGGGGGTGGAGTAAGATGGGCATGAAGGGACCAGGCTTGTTTTAGGTTTCATCTGTGTATGGCATAGCCCCAGAGAGTGATGGGCCTGTCACTGTGACCTCTAAGCTAAAGCCATAGCCACACCTCTAAACAGCTCCACCCACCTACTGGGACTATATAAGAGGATCATACTTAGAGGAAGGAGAGACAAAACTTCCTTTCAGCCCTAGGACCACCTGGATCTGAAATCTTCAGGAGGCAAAACAGAGATACTAGATGAGGAGAGATAGTCCAGAAATGGGACTGGGCATTTGGGATTACTGGCAAGAAGGGAGATAGCTGAGATCCATTTGTGGGTGGGGTGAATAGTGGGTAAACTAACGTGGACAAGAAAATGTGTATTATCTTCTCTATAATAAAAGAATAAAGAAAGGTAGAAAAAAAGAGGAGGCTACTGATGCTTTTTTAAGCTGGAGGGTTGGGGACTGAAGGAAATCTCAATCCCCTATTATAATCAAGATTCTTTGTCCTTGGGATTTCAGGAACTGACATGTTTATATTCACGTAAGAGTAAGGGGAGACTTCTTAGAAGACAAAGATTCTAAGCAGAACTGGGACAAGATAACTTTATCACCCTGGGCAAGGTTAGAAGGTTTTTACATTATGTCAGTATCACATGGGACTTGACATCACAAAATGAATAGCTATGGGGAAGGGGGGGCGCAGAGTCCAGATGGTGGAGTAGAAACAGGACTTCCTTGCAGCTCCAGCTCCCACCTCCCCCAGTTCATGTAAAAAATGACTCTAGACAAACTTTGGAGCTACAGAACCCACAAAATGACACAGACAAGCTAACCTCCCACTGAGGACAGCCCGGCAAGCTGGCAGCAAGCGACCAGCGCAGAGCTCTGGGAGCTGTCCCCAGTCCTGCACCAGCCAGAGGTCTTAGCCCCAGGGCGGCCTGACCAGCCACTGGCTGGAGGGACTTCAGATCACCAGCAGTTATGGTGGTTTCCAGAATTATCAACCTATAGATGCCAAGGACAAAGTGAGAGGTCAGTGCAGTGTGGACTTTGAGACCTGGGAATTCGGAATGCAATTTGGCCTTTGCCCCTGGGGCAAGAAACCACTGAGACGCCAGCACAGCCAGCCAGCACCACGTGGCAGCTTCAGCTCCTGGCTGCAGAATGTAGGGGGACCAAGCACCAGTCTGAGGGGTAATTGCTCTTGCTTTAACTTGCTTGGATCTGGATTGCTGTCTAGGGTGGAGGTCCTGAGGCACATGACCAGTTTGCCAGAGTGTGTGGAGGCTTCAGAGAGGGCACCCAACTAATACCTCTGGCAGCTGAGAAAACCCCAGCATTTGGGATAAATCTCCTGTTTCTGGTAGCAGAGTCCTACTGTGGCAAAAAGCCCAAAAGTCAAGTAATTGAGTGGCAACATGAGCAGGAAAAGGAAGCAAAGCAAACAGAGCAACCCAACTTTACAATACTATTTTGGGGACAAAAAGGATCAAAGTATGGAACAGGAGAAAGACAGCAAAGTCAGAACTCCTGCACCAAAAGCTTCCAAGAAAAATACGAGCTGGTTACAGGCTATAGAGGACCTTAAGAAGGATTTTGAAAATCAAATAAGAGAAGTGGAGGAAAAATTGGGAAGAGAAATGAGAATAATGCAAGAAAATTATGAAATGAGTCAACAACCTGACTGAAGAAAATAACACCTTAAAAAATAGACTAACTCAGATGGCAAAAGAGGCTCAAAAAGTCAATGAGGAGAAGAATGCCTTAAAAAGCCAAATTTGCCAGATGGAAAAAGAATCTCAAAAGCTCACTGAAGAGAATCATTCCTTCAGAATTAGATTGGAGCAAATGGAAGCTAGTGATTATGAGAAATCAAGATACTATTAAACAGATCCAAACAAATGAAAAAATAGAAGGCAATGTGAAATATCTCATGGGAAAAACCACTGACCTGGAAAATAGATCCAGGAGAGATAATTTAAAAATTATTGGACTACCTGAAAGCCATGATCAAAAAAAGAACCTAGAAATCATCCTTCAAGAAATTCTCAAGGAAAATCGCCCTGATGTTTTAGAAGCAGAGGGCACAACAGAGGTAGAAAGAGTCCACCAAACACATCCTGAAAAAGATCCCAAAAAGAAAACTCCTAGGAATATTACAGCCAGATTCCAGAGTTCCCAGATCAAGGAGAAAATATTATAAGCAGCCAGGAAGAAACAGTTTGAATATTGTGGAAACACAATCAGGATAACTCAGGAGCTGGCAGCTTCTACATTGAGTGATCAAAGGGCTTGGAATATGATATTCCGGAGGTCAAAGGAGCTGGGATTAAAACCAAGAATCACCTACCCAGCAAAACTGAGTATCATGTTTCGAGGGAAAATATGATCATTTAGTGGAATAGAGGACTTTCAAGTATTCTTGATGAAAAAACCAGAGTTGAATAGAAAATTTGACATTCAGATACAAGAAGCAAGAGAAGCATGAGAAGGTAAACAGGGAAAAGAAATCATAAGGAACTTATCAAAGTTGAACTACTTATATTCCTACATGGAAAAATGATCATTGTAACTTATGAAACTTTTCTCAGTATGATAATAGTTGAAGGAAATAGAAAGGTATATATGTGTGTATGTATATATATATGTATATGTGTATATATATACATACTATATATGTCTATATAGGAGGGCATATGAGCATATGAATACATATGTGAGTGTGTGTATATATGTCTACAGGTATACATAGACAGAGGGCACAGGACCAATTGAATAGGAAGGGATGATACTTAAAAGGTGAAACTAAGAGGTGAGAAAGGAATATAATGAGAGCAGATGGGGAGAGATAGAATGGGATAAATTATCTCATATAGAAGAGGCAAGGGAAAATGGTTACAATGGAGGGGAAGAACAGGAAGGCAAAAGGGAAGGAGTCAACCTTATTCTCATTGAATTTGGCTTAGGGAGGGAATGACATACACATTAAATAGGGTATCTCACCCTACAGGAGAGTAGAGGGGAAGGGGAAGAGGGGGGATAATGGAAGTGAGGGCAGGATGAGGGGGGAGGGAAGTTGGAAGCACCCACTTTTGAAAAGGGAAAGGTCAAAGTAAAGAATAGAGCAAGTGGGGGGTGGGATAGGATAGAGGGAAATATAGTCAGTCTTCCACAATATATCCACTATGGAAATGTTTTGCGTAGCTACTCATGTACAACCTATATTGAATTGCTTATCTTCCCAGTGAAGGTGGGTGACAAGGGAGGAAGGGAATGAATCTGGAATCCAAAGTTTTAAAATCAAATGTTTAAAAAATATATACATATTATTATTAATATGTTACATGTAACTGGGAAATGAGATATACAGACACTGGGGCATAGAGATCCACTATTCCCTACTGGAAAGTCAAAGGGGGAATGGGGGAAGATATGGGAGAGAGCAGATTGGGGGAGGGGATATTTAGTGGGAATACTGTTTTGGGGTGGTGGGAAGGGAAAATTGGAGAGAAAATTTGTAACTAAAAATCTTGTGGAAATGAATGATTTAAACTAAAAAATAAAAAAGAGAAATAAAATAAAATAAAAATAAAAAAAGGAGAAGAAAAACCAAAATGGATAGCTATCTACCACATATAGTAGAATTTTTGGATGCTAAAAATGTGAATTTGTGAAAACTAGTATTACAAAGTGTTTTTGTGCTCCTCTGGGCATTACCCTCAGTGGTGGCATGACTTGCTCACCCTTTGTCTCAGCTTTGGTTTTTTTCCCATAGTCCTGCCTCAGTGTAGAGCTAGGATAACTATGATTGTGGATCTCTCAGGCTAGGGGGAAAAAGAGGAAAGGGAATAAAGTTATCTAATTGGGATGACAAAGGATTTACAAGGGTAGGACAGTAGGAAAGGGTAAAAATTAATATATGAAGAGAAAAGATGGAAAATTGGTACAAGAGTGGGATGGGAATGTAATAGAGCAGAGAAGAGAACAAGTAGAGTAAGTGATAATGGAGGTTCGGTGGAGAGGGTTTGAGGTATGAATAGCTGGTGTCTCAGGGAAGTCAGATGGCTACTTTCTCCTTCTTTCCCTTATCTCTTCCCCCAAGGTAAGATGTCTCATGCTGTGATAAGGACCCTTTTCTTGCTCCTCCTCCTGGACCTGACTAACTTCTCCTATGCCCAGCAACTCTGGAGGCTCCATATAGACCATCCCAAATCTGACGTCCCAGGAAGTTCAAACAATTACTGTAATGTGACAATGGGTAGGTGGAAAGGGTTTATGGTTGTTGGATACAAGCCAGGCCACTCCTTCATCCATAAGAACACCTCCAGCATTGCAAGCTTCTGTAGTAGAGCTCCTGGGCCCTGTGGAAATCACCATATGAAGAACTGTCACCAAAGCCCCAATCTAGTCAGGGTGGCCACTTGCTTTGCCATGTCAGGATTCTTGCCCCCTACCTGTCAACCCCTATTACCAAAAGATCAAGGTGATTTATATGAAAGGTTGACCAGTCTTTCTGGAGAACCTTTCTTCCCCCAGCTTCAAGCCTGGGGACCCCACCCAACTATGAAGAAGTTTTCCCAAGTTTCTTTCCCACAGATTTGGCACTACTCATTATTTCCCAGAGTATTCAGCTACCTAGATTTCTCATATTTCACCCATTCTGATAGAATGTGAGTTTCTAGAGGGAGTTTAGCTCTATGGTTGTTTTTATATCTTCAGAAACTAGCAGAGTTACTGGGCACATAGAGGGTATTAAATAAATGCATGATGATTGATTCTATAGATAAATAATTTTTATGGGAAACCTGATATTAGAGTAGGGTATTAGGCTTAATACCATCTAATGAAGATTAGAAGCAACCTCATTCCTTCTCCCTCATATTCTTCACATGGGGGCCCTCTTCTCTATATTCAGAGGATGTCTTTTTTAGAGACTTTGCTTTTCACTTCTGTGTAAAGGACAAAAGTATGACAGGATGAAGCTACCCAAGGGATTGGATTAACCTTGGCTACCCAGATGAGCTCACTTCTCCATCCCCTTAACCAATATGGAGAAGGATCTGGACAAAGCTGACCCTGGGTTCTAATTAAGCCTAGCTTCCCTGACATGAGTTCCTGTTCATTAAGGGGCACAAAAAGTGCCAACCCCTCAGACTTAATGGGTGCCAAGAATGGCCAAAACATGATAATATCCTGGTCAGACCTATTTCTAGATGAAGACAATGGGAGGATGCCTCCAGAGAACATTATTTCCCAACATCAGGATCTTTTCCAGTGAGTTCTGTCTTTTCATTGTGTGTTCAAAGTATTTAAACTTCAGCTTCAGTATTTGACCTTCCAGTGAATAGTTTAATTACTTTAAGTATTAACTGATTTGATCCCCTTGCTCTCCAAGGGACTCTCAAAAGTATTCTCCAGCACCATAATTTTAAAGTGTTGATTCTGCGGTGCTCAGTTTTCTTCATAACACATTTCTCACAGCCATAAATTGCTACTACAAAAACCATAAATTTGACTAAATAGATCTTTGTTGGCAAGGTGATGTCTCTGTTTTTTAGTATGCTGTCCAGATTTGCCAAAACTTTCTTTCCAAGGAGCATCTTTTAATTTCATGGCTGCAGTTATTGTCTGCAGTAATCTTTCAGCCCAAGAATATAAAATCGACAATGTTTCCTTTTCTTCTCCCTTTATTTGCCATATCTGCTGTTATTGATATTTCTCCTGGCAACCTTAATTCTTGCTTCTGATGAGTACAGGCTGGAATTTTCCATGATGTATTCTGCATGTAAGTTAAATAAGGGGACAGTATACAAAGATGAATTTTCCTGACTCCAGACCTGGCACTCTCTCCACTGTGCCACCTACCGGTAGCAGCCCTGCCTAAGGTATAGAGATACTCATTGACTCTAAAGAAGACAAAGATGCTCCTAAGACAGGGCCTATATGACATGAATAGCTACAGTGGAATTTCTGAGTGCTAAAAAAGGGTACATTTGTAGAGTAGTATTAAAAAGTATCCTTTGCTGTGTTCCCCTGAATGTTACATCCGGGCAACATCTCAACTTGCCTACCCTTTGTCCCAGCTTTGGTTTTAAGATGATCCTGCTTTGGTGCAGAGCTAGGGCTACTAGGGATGTGATCTCTCAGGACAGTGTTATGGGTGAAATATATCATCTTTGAGTTTATATGGTTCAGCAAATCACTGCTGAATAAGTCTATTTATTATGCTTCAGTACAGGTTCTGTATGTAGAAAAATAACCCTGAATGAAGATTAGAGTTTCTGACAAGACTTTTTAGAAAAAAATTGTGTTAGAAAGATAGAAACAATTTTTAAAAATTAACAATCTTTATGGCCTCCTAAGCCACAAAAGTCACAAAGGACCATTCAAATGGATTTATTGTCTCATGTTTCCTTCAATTAAGGCTGAACAAACTGAGTTAGAACAAATTACATATTTAAATATTGACTAATTTACAGATTTAAATATTGTTTGCAAGATACTACATTTACAGAACAACAAAGCTATGTTTAAAGAAGTCACAATGGGCTAATTGAGAGAGTAAGATCTACATGTCACAAAAGTCCACATCAGGGAAATTCTTTCACAAATAAACTCTTTTTTGTGAGGTTTTGCTGTGTTCCTTTCTTCCTCTCATTTGGTTTCTTATATCAGGGCTGTCTTTTTGATATAAGTAAGTCCTATATTATATGTTATGTTATGTTAATTATATCCTATCACATCACATCACATCATGTCTCACCACACCACACCACATCATATTATATATCAAAAGTATTTTTTTTGACCAACTGAGGTTAATATTAACAGAAAACAGGCTTCAGTTAATCAAAATGTTCCAGGAGGAATAGAATTGAATAGCATAATAAAATTGAATAAAAGGAAAATGAAAGATTCTCATCACAGTAGGTAGATAAACAGAGGAATTAAGTTGCATACTTTTTTGAACAACTCTCTTCCTCTCTGATCCTGCCAACTTCTACAACAAGGCAAGAACTAATGCAGTTGACAAAAGATTTACATGACTGGGAAAGTAGGGTGAATAGAGGGTACAAATGTGGAGAGAAAAGATGAAAAAATGGAGAGATGAATCCATGAAAATGTAATTGAGTACGAATGAGATGAAGTTACTATGGGGGCAAGTAAGTATGGAGATATAGTGGAGAGGGTTTGAGCTATAAAGGGATAAAGAGCTGATGTTTCAAGGGAAGTCACAGATTTTTTACTTTCTGCCTCTTTCCATTGCTCTTTCTTCTTTCAAGGTGAAATGTTTTATCCTATGAAGTGGTATCTTTTCCTGTTCTTCCCCTTGGACCCGGCTAACTTCTCTCAGACCCAGAAATTCAAGAAGCGCCATCTGGACTACCCTAGGTCCACTGTTCCAAAATCAGATCAGTACTGCAATTTCATGATGCAGAGGAGACTGAATAAGAATGGCCGATTCTTGGTTGAATGGTCAAAACAACACTTTCCTCCGTGATTCTCTTGCCAGCATTAGAAAAATATACCATCGTACACCTTTGTCCTGTAATAACGGCTTCAGTTACTGTCATCAAAGCTCTCCAGTCAATGTGACTGATTGCCTTCTCTTGCCAGGTTCCCAGTACCCCAAGTGTCAGTACAATATGAAGTTCCAACAACGAAAGATTATGGTGATTTGTATAAAGTTCTGTCCTGTCTTCCTAAACTAGATTAATCCCTTTTCTCCAGTCTTCCACCTGGAAACCTTACCCAACCATGAGGATTTTCCCACTGTTTCCCAGCTCCTACCTTCCTTCTGGATTTCTAATATGTTCCCTTTTCTGAGACAATGTAATCTCCTTGAAGGCAGAGATTGTTCCATTTTTTGTTTTTTGTGTCTCTAGTGCCTACCATAGTATCTGGAAGATAGTAGACATTTAGTAAATGCCTGATAATTGACTGATTCTGCAACTAATTTTTTAAAAGACCTTGAGAGGAGACATTAGAAATAAAGTCTTAGAAGCACCCTCACAACTACTGTTCTTCATTTTCCACATTTGGGGATCTCCACTCTATCCCACTCATTCTACCATCAAAGTTTGTCTTTTGTATGGATTCTCTGCATTTCATTTCTTCCCTTATTTCCTTTTATCTCACTCATTAGGGGATGGCATAGTGAAGTAAGGGAAATAAAAAATGATGGGAGGGATCCCTGGCAATCTACTCCAGAAGGGGCTGACCTTCTAGAACAGTTCCTCAACCTATTATCCTCCAATGAACCATCTTCCACCCCATCTCAGTCACACACAAAGATGGTCATACCCTCAATTTTGCCATCATCTACAAATGTACCACCCCCATGATCAAGAGTTCTGAAATCTTCTTATCTGACCATAATCTATTGCCTTTTCACCCCTCTCTCTCTGCCTTCCCTTACATAAACCCTACTCTTTATCCTCACCGTGACCTCCAATCTCTCAAGCCATGTCCCCTGCACTAGTCACTTTTCCCTCTTCTCCCTATTATGACTTCTTGGTGAACCAATTCAACTGTATACTGCCCTCCTCTCTTGAATCCTTTTCTACCTTATTGTATTGCCAATTATGCCTAGCCAGGCCTCAGCCTTGGATCACTCTCACCATTCTTCATCTTCATGTCTACATGCATGCTACTGAAAGAAAATGGGAAAAATAATGCACTGGGTCCACTACAAATTTTTGTTACTATACCCTCACTACCTTTAGACAATCCTCCCATACCTCTCTTAATTTACTATCCTGCTCTTCACAGTAGCTCTTCCAAACCTTTTCATCCCTCCTTAAACCTCTCATGGCTCCCCCTCTACCCACTTTCTCAGATGAGAACCATGCCTCATATTTGAGGTAACTAGACCATTTGAGGCAAAAATTGAGACCATTTGCTGTGAACTTCCTCATCTCTATTCAAGTGTCTTCTGCCACTTTCTCTTCATTCTTCCCTATTTCATATGATGAAGTGATCTTACTCCTTACCTAGGCTAACCCTCTGTTTTTTCAAGTGATCTCATTCCATGCCATTTCCTCTAATAGATGGTCCCCTCTATCATTCCCTCTCACTTATTTTCAATCTCTCTCTCTACTAGCTAATTTTCTACTGCCTATAAACATGCCCATGTCTCCTTTATACTGAAAAAAAATCCTCACTTGATCCTTCTATCACTGCTTTCATTCTATTTCTCTTCTACCCTTTGTAGCTAAACTCCTTGAAAAAATTGTTTACAATAGGTGCCTTCACTTCCTCTCCTTTCACTCTTTTTACAATTTGGCTTTCAGTTTTATCATCCCACCTGAAACTGCTCTTTCCATTCAGCTGTATCAGATCTAAAACTATATTATAAAGTGGCAATCATCAAAACTATTTGGTACTGGCTAAGAAATAGAGTGGTGAATCAGAGGAGTAGATTAAGTACATGAGACCCGGTAGTAAATGACTATAGTAATTACAGTTTGATAAACCCAGAAACTCCAGCTTCTGGGATAAGAACTCAATATATGATGAAAACTGCTGGGAAAAACTGGAAAACAGTATGGCAAAACTAGGCATGGACCAACATGAAACACTGTTTAGCAAGATAAGGTCAAAATGGGTACATGATTTAGACATTAAGGGTGATACCATAAGCAAATTAGGAGAACAAGAATTAGTTTACTTGTCAGATTTCTGGAGAAGGGAAAATTTATGACCAAACAAGAGGTAGAAAGCATAATGAAATACAAAATGGATAATTTTGATTACATTACATTAAAGAGTTTTTGCACAAACAAAACCAATGCAACCAAGATCAGAAGGAAAGCAGAAAGCTGGGAAAATTTTTACAGCCAGTGTTTCTGATAAAGGCCTCATTTTTCAAATATATAGGAAACTGAGTCAAATTTATAAGAATACAAGTCGTTCCCCGATTAATAATGGCCAAAGGATATGAACAGACAGTTTTTAGATAAAGAAATTAAAACTATCTATAATCACATGAAAAAATGCTTGTAATCACTATTGATTAGAAAAATGCAAATTAAATTCTGAGGTACCACTTCAGACCTATCAGATTGGCTAATATGACAGAAAAGGAAAGTGATGAATATTGGAGATGTGGGAAAATTGGGACATTGATGCATTGTTGGTGGAATTGTGAACTGATCCAATCATTCTGGAGAACAATTTGGAACTATGCCCAAAGGGCAATCAAACCATGCAAACCCATTGATCCAGCAATACCACTGCTAGGTCTGTATCCCAAAGAGATCATAAAAAAGGAAAAAGGACCCACATATACAAAAAATATTTATAGCAGCTCCTTTTGTGGTGAATAAGAATTAAAAATTGAGGGGATACCCATCAATTGGGGAATGACTGAACAAGTTGTGGTTTATGAATGCAATGGAATACTATCATGCTATAAGAAATGAGGAGCTGGAAGATTTCAGAAAAACCTGGAAATACTTACATGAACTGATGCTGAGTGAAGTAAACAGAACCAGAAGAACATTGTACATAGTAACAGCAACATTATGTAGCAATTAGCTATGGTAGACTTAGCTCTTCTCAGCAATACAATGATCCAAGACAATTCCAATAGTTTCATGATGGAAAATGCTATCCTCCTCCAGAGAAAGAACTATGGAGACTGAATGCAGATCAAAGCATACTATTTTCACTTTTTTCCCCATGGTTTTTCCCTTTTTGTTCTAATTCTTCTTTCACAACATGACTAATGTGAAAACATGTTTAACAAGATTGTACATGTATAGCCTGTGTCAGGTTACTTGCCATCTTGGGAAGAGAGGGGGAAAATTGGAACTCAAAATCTTATAAAAAATGAATGTTAAAACTACCTTTATGTGTAATTGGAAAAAAATACTATTAAAAAGAAACTCTTTCCAAAGTTACTAATGATCTCTTAGTTGTCACATCCAATGGCCCTTTCTCAATTTCATTCTCCTTGGACACTCTAATAGCCTTTGACACTGTTGATCACTCTCTCCTTGATAGTCTCTTCTCTCTAGGTTTTTGGGACACCACTCTCTCCTGGCTTTTCTCCTACCTATTTGACCTCTCCTTCTCAGTCTCCTTTGTTGGATCTCCCTCTAGATCATGCTTTATCACTGTCCTCTTCTGAGTCTTCTTCTCCTCTATTCTACTTCACTTGGTGTTCTCATCAGCTTCATGGATTTAGTTACTATCTTCATACTGATGATTTTCAAATCTAACCTTCCTGCCCTAATCTCTCTGCTGACCTCCAATCTCACATCTCCAATTGCCTTTTATCCCTCTTGATACCAATATATACCAATATATCCAAAACAGAACTCTGGGTATTTTCCCAGCTGTTACCCATGCCTGGAATGCTCTCCCTCCTCCTCTATAACTACTAATTTCCCTGGCTTCCTTTAAATCCCAGTTAAAATCCCATTTTCTACAGGAAGCCTTCTCTAGTTCCTCTTAATTCCAGTGCTTTCCCTATTTTAATTATTTCCTATTATCCTGTATGCAGCTTGCTTTACTGAAGGGTGGAGCAGAGTCCACAGGAAGCTGTGGGAGTCAGAGCAGTTAGATGGAGGGAGGAGAGAAGACACGAGCAAGGAGACAGCTAGGCTTGTGAGTGTTTGCTTGTAGGAAGGCTACCTCTCTCAGCTAGGTGGTGCAGTGGGTAGAACCTCTGGCTTAGAAACAGGAAAATTTAGCTTCCTGAGTTCAAATCCAGTCTCAGGCATTTACTAGCTGTGTGACCCTGGGAAAGTCACTTAACCCTTTTTGCCTCGGTTTCCTTATATGTAAAATGAATCAGAGAAGAAAATGGAAAATCACTCTGGCATCTTTGCCAAGACACCAAAAAGGACATGACTGAATTGACTGAACAACAAAATGTCTCCCCAATTAGATTGTAAATTCCTTAAGGGTAAGGACTGCCTTTTGCCTCTGTTTGTATCCCTGAGTGCTTAGCCCAGTGCTTGGCACATAGTAGGTACCTAATAAATATTTAGTGAAAGTGAATTTTTCTCCTTCCAAATTTTACTTTTAATAAAACTATTAACTATACTGATTGAGTGTCTGTGACTTTATTCAAGGCTGTCTTCACTTTCTCTTTGTTCCCAAGGCATAGAGATGTTTATAGGTTCTAGAGCAGACAAATAAAGATATTCCTGACGTAGGGTCTAGGAGGTGACATCCCACCCCAAAGATTTGGATGAGCCTTCCCTGATTGTGGGTTGTCTCCATTCATCTGTCAGGTGACATTGCCAGCAGGGTATGATTTTTCTACTGGGTCTGGGTGACCAGGGAAGCAGAAGACCTGAATTAAAACAAAACAAAACAAAACAAATCTCAGGGTCTTGGAGACTTGGAGGAAGAAGTCAGAAACAAAGAGCAGGTAATGATCCAGAGTAAGAGGCATAAAGATAAGGGGACAATCAATTGCCCACACAACTGCTAGGGTGTTATTCCTTAAACTGGTTTGATCCCTGAGTTATAGGAGCTCCTTATTGCCTTTAGGATAAAATATAAAACTCTTCTGTTCACATTTAAAATAGGTCACTAGCTAACTCTAATTTATCTCTCTTACCCATTACTCTTCTTTTAAGAATCTCAATTCTACCCAAACTGGACAATTTGCTGGTAGTTGTAGGCAACAGACTTTCTTCCTTCTCCACTACTTTGCATAGACTATTCCCCAGGCCTGGAAATGTACTCTCTCTTTACCACTATCTCTTGGAATACCTAATTTCCTTAAATCTCAAGTGATCAGGCCTCCCTTAATTTCCTTCAGTTGGTAGTGTCTTTCCTTCTAAATTTACTTTGCACACGTAATGGAGTTTGATTAGAGAATACCCTGCCTGCTTCCTACCTATATTTTGTATCTACCTTATGTATTTATGTCCATGAGTTTCCCCCCATAGTCTGTAAATTCTTTTAAAACTGAGACTGCTTTGCTTTTGTCTTAATAAATGTTTCTTGACTAATTGACAGACTGATGGATTATAAAACTGAGGTAGGGAAGGAAGAAGCAGACAAATGCCTTAACCCTAGTGCCTTTTCTCTTAAATTACCACCATTTCACCGTTTGCATCTTGTTTGTACATAGTTATTTGCATGTTTTTTCTTTCCTTAGATCATGAGAATCTTGAAAGCAGAAGTTGCTTTTTGCCTTCTTTTGTAATCCCAACACTTAGGACGATTCCTGTAGGTACTCATTAAATGCCTGTTGACTTGGCTTGATTTGACAAAGACACATAGATGCACATTCATTATGGTAGTAAATTTAAGAGAATTTCCTTCCCTCAAATTTCAGACTGGCCTTTGGGTGTCTACATGGGTATGGTTCACAGGGAGGCTACTGTAAAGGAATAAATGTGTCTTCTCTACTCACCCCCTCCAAGGAGTCATTGATGACTGTCAATCAGGGAGCAACACTCTTGATTACTCTCCCTTTAACAAGTGCTGCAACCTTTATGTCCAAAGCTTTGACTCATTTCCCACCACAAAGTTTTGACTCATTTCCCACAAAGACGATCAGGTATAGCAAGTAGCAAATAAACCCATCAATCAAACCAGTAGAATATAGAAACCAGTGAAGTTGCACAGATTTAAATATATTAGACATTCTGCAGAGTGAGTGAGCTCTCTTTCTGGGATTGAGATATTCCAGCTTAACTGAAAGAGAGAAAGAATACCTAATCTCATCCAATGGGAAATTCTCCAGACTCTAGTGTGGTAAACTGAGAATAGGGACATTGAGAAGTACCTGCTCCATAATATGTCAAGTTATTCCAAGGAATCTTTTTCTTCTTCCAGGAACCTCTCCCTGAAGGGAGCTGGGAACTGTGACAGTCTTCTTTCGAAAGCAGAAAGCAGAGAAGTTCTCTCCTAATTTTTCACCAACTCTGCTCCTCATTTAGGCTGGGAGTAATCATTCTCCATCAATAAGGAGAGTCTTTTGCAAATGGATCTGAGCACCAGTTTATAGGCAGTTCGGACAAACACCAGAGAAGAGCACATTGAAATCTTGGCCAATAGTCTTCCCCTTGAGATGTGAAAACTGTACTCCCTTGCCCCATTCCCATCATCTCTATGTAAAATTCCCTTCTTTAATTGGGAAAGAAAAGAATTCAGCTGTTTTCACAGCCATAACTTAAAATTCCTACATTCTGGGCAAGTTCATTAAGGGAAGAGGCAGAAGACATTATAAAGTTCAATGTTGTTCATCCTTTGTTTTCCAAGAGGACCTGTGAGGTCACAACATATGAGTGATTTCTTGACTTGTACGTGAGTTTGATTTAAACAAGGCAGAGTTGTGCAAAATTGTCAGTCTCACTTTCTCTTCTGGAGTCATCAAAGTCCAGAGGCAAGACAAAAGTCAAGATGACTGGCAATGGCCTGGGATGCAGTAGATAACTTTGGCATCTTTAATGTCTCATGCCCAGCTCCAAACTGCTGCATCCAGGGTCATGTCTCCATGATGGGCCTCTCCCAAAGCTATTTTCCCAGCATATTCCCACCATCCTCTTCTCTGTCCATCTCCGTGGAATTGTATAGAGGAGGGATGAGAAGTGTGGGTAGAAGAAGGATGTTATAGAGGACTGATAGGATTCCCTGGAGGAAGGATTATTCCTCTACTAGGATAAATGTAGCTAAGTTGGACTGTCCAAGAGAAGTTTGTGAATAGAAAGTACACACACACATGTATATGAGAGATATTTTGAGGATAGAAATGACAAGATTTGAAAACAGATTGTGTATGTGGGTATGAGTGAGAAGTTGATGAAATAGAAGTCAGGAATTTGTAGAATGGTGATGCCCTCAGCAGTAATAAGGTTGCTGGGAAAGAGGGAAAGGTTTGTGGAGAAAAGATCATGAGTCTTGTTTTGGATATATTGTGATTGAGAGATCAACAGAACATTCAATTTGTTCTATTCAAAAGATTGTTGGTGATGAGGGACTATATCATAGGACAGAAATTAGGACTGAATACAAAGATCTTGGAATCCTCTGTGCAAAGATGATAATGGAACCCATGGGAGCTGATGAGATCACTATATTAGTGAAAGCAAAGGAATAAAAAGGAAGGTCACAGGGCAAAGTCTTGGGGGATACCTGTCTTTAGTGTACATGACCTGGATGAAGATCTAACAAATGATCTTGAGTAGGAGCAGTCAGACAGGAGTCAGGGAGATACCAGGACAGATGTGAAAACCTGGAGAAGAAGGAAGGAAACAAGCATTTATTAAATACCTACTATGTGTCTACTGTAAAGTGCTAAGCACTTTATAAATATCTCATTTGATCCTCACAAAAGTCCTGTGAGGTAGGTGCTATTATTTTCCTCATTTTACCCTTGAGAAAACTGAGGCAAACAAAGAAAGGGCCACATGGCCAGCAAGAGTCTAAGACTGAATCTGAATTCAAGTCTCTCTTGACTCCAGGATCTGTTCTCTAGACACATTCAAAACTCTTGAATATTCTCTCAAGAGTAGAGCAGATGGTGATCAATAGTGTCAAAGACTGCAGAGAAATCAAGATGTCTGAGGGCTGAGAATAGGCCTTTAGATTGAACATTTATGAGATCACTGGTAAGAGAGAACAGTTTAGGGATGGCTAGTGGTGCAGTGAGTAGAGCACTGGCCCCAGAGTCAGATATTTGAGGGCTGAGAATAGGCCTTTAGATTGAACATTTATGAGATCACTGGTAAGAGAGAACAGTTTAGAGGTGGCTAGTGGTGCAGTGAGTAGAGCACTGGCCCCAGAGTAAGGAGGACCAGAGTTCAGATCCGGCCTCAAACACTTAACACTTACTAGCCATGTGACCTTGGGTAAGTCACTTAACCCCAACTGTCCTGCCTTCTCCCCTCAAAAAGCAAAAAAAAAAAAAAAAAAGGAAAAAGAGAGAGAGAAAACAGTTTCTGTGGAATGATAAATGAATTATTGGAAGCCAGATTGGAGAGAACTTACAGGAAGGAGAAGGGAATAAGCATTTATATAGTGCCTACTATGTATCAGGTGCTGTGCCAACCACTTTTTACTAGTATTATTTCATTTGATTGCCACAACAGCCTTAGGAGGTATGTGCTGCTATTACCCTCATTTTATAGTTAAGAAAGCTGAAGCAAAAATAGAGGTTAAGTGACTTGCCTCAGGTCACACAGCTAGTGAGTATTTGAGATATGGTTCAAACTCAGGACTTTCTGAGCCCAGGCCTGGTGCTCTCTCTACTGTGCTACCAGCTACTTCTAGGAACAGAGGAAGAAGAAAGAAAATGAAGGCAGTGAATACAAACATCTTTTTCCAGATAGTTAGCCAAGACATAAAGGAGAATTATCACAGTGGAGATGTGTATTGCTATGTAATCCTTTGATGTTCTTCTTGGTCAATACATACTCTTTGTCTCTGACTTCTGCCCCCAGGCCTCCATGGTTCTAAGTGTAAGTTTTCTTTTGTTTTTCGTTTGCTTTTTTTCCAGGTGCTCTGCTTGATCGGCTACCCAAGCTCAATAGAAAAAGCATACCTTGCTGTCATTGTCCCCTGACCCCTGAATGGAAATAACCCCCAATCAAGTGAAGTTTGTCCAAGTTTTGGTAGTGCCTACCTCAGCAGCAGCTTTATCTGTTTACTGGAGAGACACTGACCACCTCAGTGTCATGTGAAGGAATAGGAAGTGGAAAAAATTCTCTCAGGGAAGCTAAATATTTTATTATAAATAAAATGTGAAGGGGGGAAAACATTCAACAAACCTTGAGTTCATTAACTTTGGGGAAAATAATTTGTTCTGTTTTGAACATGTTGAGTTTGATATACTTTACAGAACATGTATTTGGAGACATAGAATAAACTGTGTCAGGCATGCAGGACTGGAGCTCCTAAATTCTAGTCCCACAATTCCAGTTGCTTGCTGGATGATTCCATCTGAACATGTATGTCTACAACAACTCAAAGTCAATATGTTTAGAACTGAACGCATGACCCTTTCGCTCTCAACTTGCATACATACCACTTTTCTGTGAATATTAATAGAACTACAATCCTTCCAGTTTTCCAGACTCAAATTCCAAGGGTCATTTAAAATTCCTCTGTGTCCTTTACTCTCTCCCCTTAGTCCCTCAGGTGCCATGTCTTGTTGATTCTACATTTCAACATCTTTCACAGCAATTCCTTCCACTCCACACACACTGCCCTGACCCTAGTTTGAGACTGGCCTGCACTATTCTAAAAGACTCCTAACTTGAATCTCTACCTCCAGAGTCTATCCTCTCTAAACCATTCCTCATACAACTATAAGAATCGTCTTAGCAGTCAGAAGCTTTTTACTTTCTCCAATCTCACCACAACTCTCCCATAACAGACTTGCCTAACTCAGAGAAAAAAGCAAGAGATTGCCCTTAGCAGTCAAAGAGGAGAAACATGAAAAGGAAAGGAGAGAAAAGAAAGAGAAAGGAACAGGATTTCTTTTTTATTGTTGTTTTGTTTTTAATTTTATTTTCAATCAGAAATTAAACACCAAAAAAGTATATTTCTACATATACAACAGATGGCTAGGTGGTACAGGATAGAGTACCAGGCCTGGAGTCAGGAAGACTCATCTTCCTGAGTTCAAATCTGGCCTCAGACACTTACTAGCCATGTGACCTTGGGCGAGTCATTTAACCTTGCTTGCTTCAGTTTCCTCATCTATAAAATGAGCTGGGGAAGGAAATGGCAAACCACCCAAGTACATTTTGCCAAGAAAACCCTAAATGGGGTCATGAAGAGTCAGACTCAACTGAAATGACTGAATAAGAACATGAACACAAAAGGAGGATTCTGGATGAAACTGTGAATCGCCATTTGACACTACTTGGTTTTTTTTTTAAGTATGTTAAATTCTACATGTTATAATCAAAACTGTCCAGCTTGCCTGTGCTTCCTTCTATGGATTTCTAAAAATGTTTTAATGGTCCTGCTTTTGGGGGCATTATTATTGTTCACCTCTCTTTTTCTTACCCTCCCTCCCTTTTCCCTATAGAAAGAGAGAGGGGGGAAATGCGCTTATAACAAATAAGCACAGCCAGTAAAACCCCCAGGGTCACACATAGCTAGTATCTATCTGAGGTTGGATTTGAACTCAGAAAGATGGGTCTTCCTGACTCCAGGCCCAGCACTCTATCCATTGCTCTACCTAGCTGCCCCCCAGACTTCCATGTGGAGGCCTCACCTGCCAATAAAGGTTTGACTTCTTTCCTAAGTGTCTGGTACCCCTCACTATTTCTTAGCCCTGACCCCACCATCTGGATTTTTCACATTTTCTTTTATTCTGAGATTATGTAATGGGCAAAGACTATTCCATTTTTTTGATGATGACTGGAGTGGGACTTATCAGTTGTCTGCCATGGAACAAACTTATGCTTCCAGAGTTGCCATAACACATCACCACGTAGTACATATATTTCCCTTTTTTCCAGCACCTCTGTACTATCAGGCATCCAGTCTCTTTCTCCATGGACTTTAAATGATAGGGACACCTGTGTTTTTCCTACATCTCAAGTGAACAACACAAAGAATTCACTACTCATGGAGAATACTTGGGAGATGGGCATTTTCCATTGCTGCAGATAAGCTATGAAGTGTAAGTGTGGATGGAATGTTCTTCACCTACCTGATAACGCTTAAATGTCTTGTGAAGTTTCTAATGGAGAAAAACTAGTGACCTTACTTTCCTAATGGCCTCCATGCCTTTGGAGCAAAGGACACAATCAGCTCTAATGTGCTGCTGTAATTTGTTGCTGTTTACTGTGGTTAATTAATCTGACATTGCTCACAGTTATGAATGTAGCCGTTTTAAACAGTATTGCATAATGAATGCAAGGGAGACCTTAAAGAAGAAAACTCTAAGCTAAGAAGAAAAATTAATGAGATTCAGGATTTCTCTGAATCTCAGACAGAAATGGTAAGAACACTTGAGTGAAAATTGGAAATAAAAATGATAAAAGAGGAAAGCAACTATTATGATCTTGAATCAATGGTACAAGTGGAACAGAATCTTGAATTGATGACTACGTGGCCTGTGAAGGCAGAAAATCAAGTTACAAAACTGAAGCAGGAAATAAATATGCTCCAGGCTCAGCTTACTAATTATATGAGAGACAGTGATGCCCTCTGATCTGGTCAGTGTGCCATTTTGACAGTACTCAAACAAAACACAGATGTTGCCTTGCAATATCTCAGAGCTGTCAGGAACAATGCACATAGTTTGATAAAACAGTTGCTTTCTGGAGCTGAAACATTGAATCTTTTTGCTGAAATCCTTAAATCCATTAACAGAATTTCAGAAATTCAAGAATAGCCTTGGCAAACCACTGAAATGTCTTCTAGCTTAAAGTTCTGCTTAAATGATGAAATCACTTCTTGCTTTACTTGGAAAATACAATGGTATCTTTAAATATAATCATTTTCCTCAGAACTCATCATGAAATACAAATTTCATGACCTAACACAGGGTTTTTAGCCTTAAAACTCAGTTGGGTGTCAACTGTTGGACTTGAGGTGTGTCTGTAGTTTATATTAACTCTTTTAGGTGAACTGTCATATGTCACAAATTCTAAAAAGCAAAGACTCTTACCAGCAGTTAAAAAGGGGAAAATTAATCTGTTTTTAGGTAATTTTGTAAACATGAAAATGAGTTCTGGAATAAGTATTGCTTTCTACTGTCTGTTATAGTACTTCCTGGATATTAATTGCAAGATAAGCCTAACCTGAGTGTCTTTTGTTAATAATCCTTTAAAAAAAAGAATAAAAATTATAACACAAAATGTACTTAATAGAGACTACTGACTTTTGCCTAGAGTATCTGTGCCTCTTGACTATCTCCCCACATTCCTAAAAATTTTAAGTTTCACTCTTGTGCCTTCAAGAAATATAGTTAAAAACATAGATATATACATGTATACAGACTATAAGCACCTATTACCATTTAAAGTGCTACAACTTGTAACAGAACCCCTAAGTACCAATGTGCTGCTATTCTAAGTTTGCTGTAGGAATTGTTCAGTTAGTATTCCATAGTGTTAAACTCATTAAGTGTGCCTTTTTAAAAACCAGATTTCTTAATATTTAAATACCAACTCTTCTGCTGTGATGTATTGCTAAGCTTTTCAAATGACATTTTATACAGCAAAATTTAGGATGCAATGGTTTTAAGACATTTCTAGGTTGGCATGGGAACATTATATCCTCTGCCTTTCCATAACTTTTCTGTGATGTGTCTAAGGGAACTAAAATTCTATAGGTGATTTGCTGTTTGATGTGAATTTAAAAAAATTTGCATTTTCCCCCCAAATAAACAAAGAAAATAAATTAATAAATAGCAGGCAAGGTATGCCTTTTTCTGATCCAATGGGTCTGAAAATAGTCTATAACTGAATGTGGTCTGTCCTTCCAAACTGTGATCCTTTTTAAAGGGGAAAAATTGATAAAGACCAAAAATAGAAAGATCATCAATCCCATAAAAGGTTTAGATAATTCAGATAGTAAGGACAGGGACTTTGTTGCCCCGACAGGATCTTGGGCAAAAGCCTCCAACTCCCCTTTCCTCCTTTACTGTTGACAAGTGCTTGTTTGAGTTTTATGGACTCTCTAAGGTAATTTGCATGGCTCTGGCACTAGTTGACAGGGGAATGATGGTACTTGAAAATAATTTAACTCCTTTAAGAGCCATAATTTAGAATTGCAGCATCTTGGGTAACTTTATTTTGAGAAGTAGCAAAGGCATCTCGGCAGAAGACAGTCATCTTGGTAGAGGGTGGGCAGTTCTTTCAGAGAGTCCTCTCATGCCCCTGCAGCATTTCTCCTTAGGGCCCCCTCAAAGTCAACCACTCCAGGGAAAGGGACAGAATAGAGAATGGTGTGAGATGGTGGTTCCTTGTGAAAGTGATCTTTGGGAGAGGGTCACTATGGAGATGGGACTCTTGGAGAGGCTAATTAAGCCTGCTTAGCTGAGGACTTAGTTATGTTTCCAGGTAGAGACTATTAGAGGTCTTCTGTAGGGAGTAAACATGTACTCTAGCATCATACTGGAATCTTGAGACAAAACTCCTGTTACTGCACCCTAGTTATTATAACTGTTCACTCTAACGTATGCAGTAGAGGAGCTTGGTGCATTTTCATCTGAAGGTAGAGAGAAAAGTCTTAAACATTTGAGGAGCCCTTTTGTATGCTGCTGTGTGTATAATATAAAGCCATGAACTGATGCAGAATGAAGTAGTATATACCATAACTACAGCAATGTAACTGGAGAGAAAAATACTACACTAAAATTCAAAAGTAAATGTAACAAAATTAATAAAGATCAAGTGGGACATGAATGAAGATATAGGAGAAGACCTTCCCAGACTACCCCTGGTGGGAGGTGGGAATTTTACAAGTGGTACACATTGCCCATGTTTTCAGATGTTTTTAATGCATCAATTAGTTATGCTGATTTTTTTCCTCTCAAAAAATTCATTCTATTTATCATATGGGGGATCTGCCAGGTAGGGGGAAGGGGAAGAATAAATGGGATACTATGGTGATGTAAGAAACAGAAAACATCACTAAAAAGTGTTTTAAAACAACAAAATGAAACGTTTTGTTTAATAGCCCCCTTCCCCACACCCACTCAAAGCAAGCTGGCTGCGTGACAATAATCCCCTTTTAGGAAGAGGTTCTACTAGCAGGTATCAGATCTACCAGATGGTAATAGTGTCTTGGCAGACAAGCAGCCCCAGCAGCAGATGACAGCCAACCTATAAACATTGTCCAGCATTTACTTTGTACTAGTTACTGTACAAAACTCTGGGGATACAAAAAGAGAGAAAAGAATTCCTGCCCTCACTCACAATCTAATGAGGGAGAAAACAAGCAAACAAATATGTACAAACAAGCTATATAGAAGATGAATAGAAAATGATTAAGAGAAGGAAGGAACTGGAATTAGGAGGAATGGGGAAAGGTTTCCTAAAAAAAAGATGAGGATCTGAGGCAGAGCCAAGATGAAGTAAAGGCAGGGACTTGACTGAGCTCTCCCCAAGTCCCTCTAAATGCCTTTAAATAATGATTGTAAAGAAATTCTAGAGCAGCAAAACCCACAAAAAGATGGAGTGAAACAACCTTCTAGCCCAAGACAACTTAGAAGGTTGGCAGGAAAGGTCTGTTGTATCAGGGTAAGAGAGAAATGCAGTCCAGCACAAGTCCTGCCAGCATAGACCTGAACCCAGTAAACTAGGAGCAGGACTTGAATGAGAGCAGTGGCAGTTTTCAGACTTCACAGCCCACAGACTGTGAGGCAGGTTGAACAATTGGTCAGAAGGAGTTTATAGAGATCTCTTTGCTATCATTGAGGCAGGACTCTGTTGCTTTGCTCATACTCAGATCTAGGTAGAGATCCTGGGTGAAAGTCCGAAGGCTAGAAGGAGCGCTAGTACATCTGGACTTGTGGCCCCAATGGAGAGGGACTCTCTTCATAGTCACAGGGTAGAAAAGAGGGCTTGTGTTCACTGGCAGACCAGAGCACAGGCCACGAGAAGAATAAACACTTCTCCTTAGATCATGCTACCTTGGAGGAACTGAAAACTTACATGTCCCTAGAAGTACCTCTGAAAACAGTTGCACAAAACTCCTGAAGCTTAGGGCAGTGTGCCCTGCACCTTGAAAGTTAATTCACTCATTTAACAAAAAGTTAAAAATCAAGGAGTAGGCTGGGAAAATGGAAAAACAATAGAAAAAATAGTAAAAGGACCTCTATGTACAAAAATATGTGTAGCAGCTCTTTTCTTGTGGCAAATAATTGGAAATGAAGGGGATTCCCATCCATTGGGGAATGTCTGAACAAATTGTGGTATGTGATTGTGATGGAATACTATTGTGTCATAATAAATGATGAGCAGGACACTCACAGAAAAACCTGGAAAGACTTACATGAGCTGATGCAAAGTGTGTGCAAGGTAACAATATTTTAAGATGATCAGCTGTGAATGACTTAGCTATTCTCAGCAATACAATGATCCAAGACAACTCTGAAGGACTTATAATGAAAAATGTTATCCATCCCCAGAAAAATAACTGACAGTGTCTGAATACAGATTGAAGCACACTTCTTTTATTTTATTTTTCTTGAGGTTGTGGGTTTGGGATTTTTTTTTTTGGTCTATGCTTCTTTTACAACATGACTGATATAGAAATGTGTTGCATTATTACACATGTATAACCCACATAGGATTGCTTGCCTTCTCAATGAGGGGATATGGGGAAGGAGGAAGGGAGAGAATTTGGAACTCAAAGTTTTAAAAATAAATTTTGAAAATTGTTTTTACTTTTAACTGATGAAAAATAAAATATTAATTAAAAAAAATAAAAGATTAGGATTAGATGGGACTTAGAGGAAGCCAGGGAAAGAAGTAGAAGGAGATGAGTAAGGATAGTGTTCTAGTCAAGAGGGAGTCAGAGAAAACCCCCAGAGCTCAGAGATGGAGTTTCTTGTTTGTGAGGCCAATGTCCCTGGATGAGTGGGAAGTAAGGTACAAGAAGACGGTGTTTTCAGATGGCAGGATTAGTTCCACAGAGATATTGCAAAGTAGGATAAAAGATCTGTGAGGGAAAGCAGTTACTTAGGGATGTGACCTTATTAGAGTGAATTGTTCAGACAGTCAGTTATCTAGCATTTATTATGGGTTTAGTATGTGCCAGGTCCTGTGTTAAGCTTTGGGCATAGAAAGACAGACAAAAACAAGGTCCTTGCCAATTGAATAATTAATGTTTTATTGGAAAGGACAAGAAGAAAACAAATGGGCACCATATACACTACCTACACTGTAAATAAAAGGTAATCTCACTGGAAAGACACTAAGGGGTGAGGAGGGAAGGGTAAAGGCCTCTTGTAGAAGGCTGAATTTGAGCTGAGTCTTGAAAAAGGTAAAGAAAGCTATAAGGTGGAGGTGAGAAGAAGATCTATTTTTAGAGGCATAGAGTAGGAAGATGGAATGTACTTTCTGAGGAACAGCAAGGTCAGTATATCTGGATACAATTGTGTATGGAGGGGAATAATATGTAAGAAGACCAGAAAGGTAGGAAAGGGTTAGTTTGTAAAAGACTTGGGAAGTTTTTGAAGTCAAATAGAGCTAGTTTTATATTTGATCCTGGAGGTAATAGGGAACCACTGGAGTTTATAGGGTGATATAATCAGACCTGCAATTTAGGAAAATAATTTTAGCATTTGAGTGGAGTATGGATTAGAATGGAAGGACACTTGGGACAAGAAGACCCATTAGAAGGTTGTCACAACAGAGAACTTATTTAGGCCTGTACAGGAGTGGTGACTGTGAGTGGAGGTAAGGGAACATATATGAGAGATGTTGTAAAGGTAGAAATAACAAGATTTAACAAAAGACTGCTTAAAGTAGTGCACTCATTACACATGTGTACGAATAAAACAGCAGATAGAAAACCAATTTGTGGGGCGGCTAGGTGGTGCAGTGAATAGAGCACTGGCCCTGGATTCAGGAGGACCTGAGTTCAAATCTGTCCTCAGACACTTAACACAAAAACTAGCCATGTGACCTTGGGCAAGTCACTTAACCCCAATTGCCCTACCTTCTCCCCTCCAAAAAAAAAAACCAACAAAAAACCCAATTTTTGCCTCTCTAATACACAATGATTTAGAGGAGAGGGCAAAACAATTGGTAAAGAAAAGAAACTATTGAAGAATAAGAGAATAGACATGCAGCAAAGACAAGAGAAAAATGGCAAAGCCTAGAGCAGGGGCAGGGAAGCTGCATCCTGGAGGTCACATGTGTCCTTCTAGGTCCTCAAGTGTGGCCCTTTGACAGAATCCAAAGGATTCCAGCTGGCTTAGAGCATCATTAGAACAGGATGAACATGAACAGACCATTAACTGAACAAAGATAACTCAGAGTGAATTTAACTTTCAAACAGAGATGACCAAACCCTTTCTTGGAGGGATTAGCAGAACACATGAGCATCCCCCTCAGTACCTGCATGTTTTTCTAGAAGTATACCTTGTACAATGCCACCACTACATGTTGAATGTTTGGAAATATCTAGGGAGTTTTCTAACTGCTTTCCTGGTCAACAAGAATCAATTTTCCTCAGCCTTTTGTCAAATGTCTTTACTTCCTCATCTATGTTCAGTGGTCTTCAACAAGCAATCCAGTAGCTAGTCCTGGCCTCAGTGAGCTGAAGGACTCCAGTAGTTATAGGAAAGGCAGCATTGTTTGTCCCTTATTATAATGCTGCAAACAGTAGTAGTGAATGATTGCTTCTAACAGATAGGGTGATTGTAATATCCTTGGTATGACTTCTGACTGGGATGATGGAAGTAAGGGAGAAATCCAAAGGGTGAATTACCTCCTTAGAATTGCTCAACTGAGTGTGTGAACTATATATAGCCCACCAGTGACAGTATCATGTTTATATATGATTAACTCTATAGAAAGCAGTTTTAAGTGTCTTCTATGTTAATGTCTTGGGAGGCTCAGAGAGAATACCAGACATCACAAATGGGCTCTTCTGCTAATAATGTTCCATGACAAAAACCTTCATTACTTCATGTCAAGAAGGTTTTCTTACAAGATGCTCTGTTTCCACTTATTTTCATTCACAAGTGGATTCTACTTTTGATTAAACAAGATCAAGAGCAGGAGATCTGTTTTCTACTCAATTTTTGATCAATGGCAAATTATGTAAAATGCATTTATTGTGAATTAAAAAAAATAATTCTATTATTCTTTTCTACCTAAACCTTTAAGAGTGGTCCCTTACCACATGCACACTGATCATGAAGGTTATAGGCTTTAGAATTAAAAGGGACCCTTAGAAGATATCTTGTGCAAACCCTTTACTTTAGAGGTGGAGAAGCTGAAGCCCAGAGAAGTTAACTACTTGTCCAAGGTCAAACAGTCACATATAGTAAGAGGATTAATGGTCCACTCCACTCTTCCTCATTTTTCTGATTTGGAGTCCTACCTCTTCTTTCTCCACATCATTCCAGGCACAAAGACCACCCCCATCACTCTTCTCTCACAGAGTCTGTTTGTGATGGCTTTTTGGGTGGTGTGGATAGAGTTTGAAAGCTGCCTCAAATGCTAATTGGAAGTCTGACCTAGGGCAAGTTACTTAACCTCGCATTGCCTCAGTTTCTTTATTTGTAAAGTGAGAGGAATCAAGGAAAAGTGGAGGGATGAGGCAAAAGTGATTGAGAGACCCAGAAGCCCTGACTTCGAGCTCTTGTTTCTCTAGCTCCATCATATTAAGGTGGTCCAAGAGTTGAGAGAGTTTATTTTATACAAAGAAAATCTGGGTTCTGACTATTTGCCTCCCCAAGGATAGATGGCAGGGTAGGGGTGGGGTTGGAGTGGGATTGAGAATGAAGATGAAGGGGATGGGGCTTGAATTTAGGTTTCATGTTAGAAAACCTATACATGCTGTAACCCCAAAGAATGATAGACTAATACAACAAATTACATCGCACCTAAGCTGAAACTATGGCCCCAACTTTATCCACCCACTTAGTGGAACTATATATTACACTCAGAGGTAAGAGAGGCCAAGACTCCTTCTGGGTTCTAGGGTCAATTGGATCTTATATCTGCAGAAGGCAAAGCAGAGACATTAAGTGAGAGGAAAAGAGCCCAGAAACAGGACTAGGCATCTAGTCACAAGCAAAATGAATTTCATATATATATATATATTACATATCTATATACACAAACATACATATACAGGTGTGTGTATACACCCATATGCATTAAAAGAGGGGAAAAAGGAAAAGAAAAAATCTAAGGGGAGAGGGAGTGACTTAGATGGCCTTTTAAAATAATTAGGGAATGGTAGAACAAATGATAGTACATGAATATAATGGAATAGTATTGTATCAGTAAAATGATGAAAGTGATGATTTCAGAGAATCCCAAGTAGTATAAATTGACATAGAGTAAATAAGTAGAACCAAGAGAACAAGATATACAAGGAAAATGACATTATAAAGAAAGACAACTCTGAAAGACTTAAGAACTGATCAAAGCAGTGACCAACTAAGTCTCCGAAAGAAATAGGATGGCCACCCCAACTTATGGTGTCCTTCCTCCAAAACAACCTTGTGTTTAATTACTATGTGTATTTGTGTGTATTCACTATATATTTGTGTTGTATTTATTTATATGCATTTGTACCCTTGCCCTTCAGGATGAAAACTCTCTGTTACTAGGGATTGTTTCATTCTTTGTACTTGTATCTCCAGCCCCTCTAGCTGTGCATATCATATAGTAGACACTCAATAAATTACTTGATTGATTGATTAATTGAAAAAAAAGCCTACAAAAGAAATAGGATGAAGCATGTTCTCCTCCTCATAATCAAGAGATGATGAACATAAGGTACAGAGACAGGTATTTTTTTTTTGACATGATGACTGTGTGGATTCATTTTGTTTTACTATGTTTATTTGTCACAAGAGGTTCCACCTCCCCCCCCCCACCCCGAGTAAATGGGTGTGAGATTGGGAACAGGGTCAGAAAAGGAGGAGCAAGGACCAGTAGTGATGCCAAAAATGTCACTGAAACATTTTAAAACATAAAAAAAGAAGGAATTTCAGAAGCAAGCACACACGTAAAGGACAATTTTGACAATAGCCTGTATAATTTATGCTTTTTAAAAAGCAAGCAGCATTAAGTGAAGATTCATGGTTTCATATAGAATATTTCTATGGAAATTCTATTACTTAGAATGAAAAAATAAAATAAAAAATAAAAAAAGTAATCCTATTCTTTTATCTTTCCTTTCTCTCTTGTTTCATTTTGCTTTTTCACTTTTTTCTTCTTTGCCTGCTGAGAGCTACTTCTTTGCTTTCCTGGCTCAAGTTAGGCTGGTCCTGTTGGAGAGGGTAGTAATGAGACTGGAGGAGATAGGATGATTTTTGACATCCCTGTGAAGAAAGGATCAGAGAAGAGACCCTGGAGGCAGCAATACCATTTAGGAGGTTATTAGAATATTCCAGGCCAGGCTAGAACTAGGGTAGGGATAGTGTGTGTGGAGAATGATCTGAGAAATAAGATAAAATCAACAAGTATTGTCAACTGATTGACTATGGGGAGTGGGGGGAGCAATGATTCTGAAGATTTGAACCTGGAAAACTGGGAGGTTTTTAGTTTCATTAATAGCAATAGAAAAGTTTTGATGCCTTGGCTCAGTTTCTTTTATTGTAGGTTGGACAACTTTGTACCCCATAATAATTATAATACGTCACTCACATTTATCCCCTTATCTCTAGCACTCTACCGGGCTCTATGCCACTTTTCCCTGTCTTCCTAATTAAGACTCCTGCCTCTTTCCTCAACTTCTTTCCAGGCTCACTCTCTCCCAGTAGCTCTATAGCTCTGCCTGCTGTAGTGGATAGAGACCTAGACTTGGAGTGAGGAAGGCTTGAGTTCGAATGCTGCCTCAGGTGCTGACTAGCTGTGTGACTTTAGACAAGTCATTTAATGTCTTACAGCCTCCGTTTCTTTATTTGTAAAATGAGTAGTCCTAGATGATTAAGGAATTTGGAAGCTCTAACTTTCAGCTTCTTGTTACTCTAGCTAAATCATACTCTAATAAAGCTGTCCCCAGCCTCAATATTCTAACTTCTTTATGGGCCCCACTGAACAGCCAGCATGTCCTGATTTAACCATACAATCTAGCTTTTACCACACCACAGGCCCCCAGACTCAATTACAGGCCCCATTGAACTGTAGACTCACTGCCCCTACCTAGCCACTGCCCTCCTCTGCCCTCAACTCAGTATCCTAACTTCTTCATAAATGTCTCACTTCTCACTAGAATGGTGGGTGAGTCCTTACACTCAACCACAACCAAATCCATCTAGTCTCAGAGAAGACCACAATAGTCAGCCAATCAGAAAGCAGCAGTAGAAGGGACTTCCCTAAGTAGGCACCTGAGTAGTAATAGCAAAAGTTGTCCTTTAGGTGAACTTATGACATAAAGAGGCTTATTATAATATCATTATCATAAATTCAAGCCTCCTCAAATGGGTTTTTCCGTATGCATTATGGGTACTTGCATGTGCAGTTCCACTGAGGCTGGGATCCTTCTCCCATTATCTAATCCCTTAACAAACCTCTCCTGCCTTTTTAATATTCATAATTTCTGTTCTGTAGTCAGCATCATTACACTATGAATTTGCTGGTGTTGTCTTAATATGGTTGCCGATTCCTCTTGGAACTCAGCCCATTTGGAGACCTCATTCCAATAAATGCCTATACTTGGATTAGAGGTGGTCTGATTCTGAATTCTTTGAGATGGTGCCACCACAACACATCATGAAACTGCAAAAATACTTTTGTCCCCTAGGAATTGGGAGAGTTTGTTTTCCAAAGTAAAACCTGGTTTTTGATGAGTTGTTTCCCCAAATACAGATGCCAGGTTGGGAGTGGGTGGTAAATAGAGTGGGGATTGAGGATGAGGATGAAGAAGAAGAGGACTGGGTTTGGTTTTAGGTTAGAAAACTTATGCACGTTATAGCCCCAGAGAATGATAAACCTATCCCTCAAGTATTATTACCTCTAAACTGATACTATGCCCCTCTAATCCAGCTCCGCTCATTATTGGAACAATATAACAAAAATATACGCAGAGGGAAGAGAGATAAAGGCTCCTTCACAACTCCAGGGCCAGTTGTGTTCTAAATCTGCAGGAGGTACAACAAAGATATTGTATGAGGAGAAATCAACCCAGAATGGGACTGGACATTTAGGATTGGCCAAAGGAAGAGAAGTATCAGTGTGGTTCCCTTTGTGGTTAAGCAATGAGAAATAGGAAAACTTGAGTGGACAATCATTCTAGTAAAGAGATAAAGGAAAGGGGGAAAGAGAAGAGAAGACAAGGCTGCTATTTTTTTAAAGCAACTGGGGTTAAGTAACTAGCCCAAGGTTACACGGCCAGTTTTTTTGTGTGGGTGTTAAGTATATGAGGCCGGAACCGATCCTGGGTCCTCCAGACTCCAGGGCCGAGCTCTTACTCGCTGGACCACCTAGTTGCCCCAAGGCTGCTATTTTTTTAAGGTAGGGGAAAAATCCTCCCTTTCTCTCTTCCTAGAGTCAGGACAAGATATCTTTACACTCCAGGCAAGGTTGACAGGTTACTCACTGCCCTCTACCTCCCCCACCCAGTGTTTTAGTGTCCAGTATCACACATGACTTGACTTCTCATAAAATTAAGAGTTAAATGTCATAAGGAGTAGAATTACTGACCATAAAAATGTTCTTTTATAGAGTAGCATCAGCAAGTATCCTTTGTGTGCTCTCTTCATTGTTTCAGCTTGGGCAGCAGGGCAACACGCTTATCCTTTGTCTTAGCTTTGTCTTTTAGATGACCCTGTTTGATTGAAGAGCTAGGGCTACTATTGTTCTCATCTCTCAGGATAGGGAGAAGAATAAAGTTGTCTGCTTCCTTGAGCAACTCTGACTTAAATCCCCCAACCCCTCAACCTCCTATAGAAGTCCCAAAGCTTATAGGGTTGATAAAATATTTTTAATCATAGGACATTGTGATGGGGATCAGGAGTGAAATATGGAGAGAAAAGAAAAATGAATAGATGAGTGGATTGGAAATATAATATAGATGAGATGAGGCCATAGTAGGGGCATGTGGGAATGGAGATATAATAAGGGGTGTTTAAACTATAAAAGGATGAGAATCTGGTGCCTCAGGGGAAGTCGGTGAATGCCACTCTGCTCCTTCTCTCCATTGTTCCTTCTCTCCCCAAGGAATGTTGTCTTACGCTGTGATATGGACCTTCTCCTTGTTCTTCTTCCTGGACCTGATTAACTTCTCCCAGGCTCAGGACTTTGGAAGGCACCAAAGTCCAAGGGGAAAAACAAATCAGTATTATAATAGGATGATTCAACAGAGGGGGTTGATTATGAGTATATACACGCACTCTTCCACACTTTTATCCTTGTCAGAGCTTCCAATATGCAAACCTATGCCATGAGTTTCCTGCAAATTCCCATACAAATGTTACCAAAGCCCCATAGTCAAGGTAACAGATTGCTTTGTCAGGCCATTTTCCCTGTTCCCTAACTGTCAATTTTATATGTGAGTCTGGAAACAAAGGATCATCATGACTTGTTGGAAGGTACAACCTGTCCACCTAGATAGCTAGATTTAACCTTCCCATCAGCATCTTTTGTGGGGACCTCACTCATTCATGAGCTTTTTCTTCATTCCCAGGGGTCTAGGACCCCTCTCTGCTTCCCAGCCCCTATCCATCTTCTGTGTGTTTGTTTGTTTGCTTTTTTTTGGAGGGCGATTGGGGTTAAGTGAATTGGGGTTAAGCACATGGTCACACAGTTAGCAATTGTGTCAAGTGTCTGAGGCCAGATTTGAACTCAGGTCCTCCTGACTTCAAGGCCAGTGCTCTATTCACTGTGCCACCTACCTGCTCCCCCCTCCATCTTCTGAATATCTCATATTCCCCTCACTGTGAGACACTCTAACCTCCCTGAGGGCAGGGACTATTCCATTTTTTTTGGTATCTTCAGTGTCTGACACAGAGCCTGGCATACAGTAGGCACTTACTAAATGCTTGATGATTAATTCACTGATTCTGCAACTAGTTAATTTTTAAGGGGACCTTGATATTAGAATGGGATGTTATGGTTAAAGGCTTGAAAACACTTTCAATTATATCACCCTTCATATTCTTCATGTGTGGCTCTCTGTACTTCTCCATCCATTTTCTGCCTTTTTTTTTTTTTGCTGCTGATATTTTTTGGAGGGGGGAAAACAGGGCAATTGGGGTTAAGTGATTTGCCCAAGGTCACATGGCTAGTAAGTGTTAAGTGTCTGAGGTCAGATTTGAACCCAGGTCCTCCTGACTCCAGGGCTGGTACTCTATTCACTTTGACACCTAGCCACCCTTCCTCCATACGTTTTCTCTGCAGAGATCAAATCCTTTGTAGAGATTCCGTATTTCTCTTCTCATGTAATTTTCTCTTCTTGCTCCCTCACTAGGAGATGGGATGGTGAAGTAAGGGGGAAAAGCAGGTTTGGGAGGGGTTCCTGGCAATCTGCTTTTGAAGTGCTATTGACTCTACAAGGCAGTTATGGGCTCCAAATTTGTTGAATGAATTTTCTCAGATAATCCTTTTTGTCTTTTTTTATTTTTTGCTTTTTGGAGTGGGGAAGGCAGGGCATTTGGGGTTAAGTGACTTGCCCAAGGTCAAACAGCTAGTTTTGTGTTAAGTGTCTGAAGCTGGATTTGAACTCAGGTTCTCCTGAATCTACAGCTGGTGTGCTCTATTCACTGCACCAGCTAGCCACCCCTCAGATAACACTTTTTTTTAAAAAAGCAATTGGAGTTAAGTAACTTGATCAAGGTTACATGGTCAGTTATTTCTAGGTGTGGTGCTAAGTATCAGAGCCCAGATTTGATCCCTGGTCATCCTGACTCTGGGGATGGTGCTCTTACTCACTGCGCCACCTGGCCACCCCCAGATAACACTTTTAATAAAAATTTTGAGTGACTGACTGTTATTGGTACTCTCTCCACTTCCCTTACTTCTCATGCCATAGAAAAGATTATAGACTAGAAAGAAGACAGAAAATTCCTGAGGTAGGTAGGATCTGGGAGGTGATTGACCACTTCCAAAGCTGTTCTGAGACTCTCTTCATTCAGGATTGTTTTCATTCAGCTTTCAGGAGGTAAGGCTTGCTCTTTCTGTTGGGTTTAGTGAGAGTGTTAAAATAAATTTAATTCTAGAGGCAGAAGTTAGAGACAAAGAGTATTTACTGACCCAAAATTGGAGGCAAAGAGATAAGAAAGCACTTAGTCCCCCACTCAGCTATTGTTCCTCAGTCCTTTCACCCTTTTGGGGGTTTTCTTGGCAAAGATTCTAGAGTAGTTTGCCTTTTCCTTCTCTAGCTCATTTTACAGATGAAGAAAGTGAGGCAAACAGGGTGAAGTGACTTGCCCAAGGTCACACAGCTAGTAAGTGTCTGAGACCAAATTTGAACTCAGGAATCCTCCTGACTTCCCATCTGATATTCTATCCACTGTGCCATCTAGCTGACATCTGCTACAGTGATATTCCTGGAGAACAAGTCTGATCATTTCACCAAAAGCTCCAGGAGTTCCCTAGTGCCTCTAGAATGAAATATAACCTCCTTTGCTGGATGCTCTTCATTGTCTAGGTCCAGCCTACCTTTTTCTTAAATATTACTCCTTTTAGAATATTCTCACTTCCACCCAAATTGTCTTACTTGCTGCTATGTTTTTGTTTTTGTAAAGGTCCCTTGATCAGTTGATTGATTCACTCAATGACTCAGGTAGAGACAAGGAGAAAGATGCTGACAAAGGCTTCCAAGATTAGCTCCAGTTTATCCTGTCTGTCTTGTTTGTGCATAGTTTTTTGCATGTTACCTTTCTCACGAAACTAGTTGCTCCTTGATTTCAGGGAGTGTTTCTGCATTTCTTTACTTTCCCATCATACCTACTACTCCTCAAATCCACTAGGTTACCTTTTACATGACCCTGGCTTTCATTTCCATCGACCAGGCTCTGTTTCTGTAGATCTGTCACCTGTAAGGTTTTTTTTCTCATAAAACCTTTTTTGGAGTAATTAAACAATAACAGCAATTAAATGATAATCATATGCTTGCATATGATTATATGGGTCTGAATAGGGCCCACACTTGAATATAGGTTGTTTCTTGAAAATGTAATCTCTTACAAGGGAAAAAAATGACAAAGGCTAAAAATAACATGATTATTAACCATACATAAGATTTAGATGATTCAAGTTATAAGGAGGCAGGAACTTTGCAGCCATTGCAGGAATATAGGGCAAAAGTCTCCTTCTCCACTTACTCCCCTCTACTGTTGCTAGATGCTTCCTTGAGAATTATAGAAGCTTCACGGTAATTTGCATGGCTCTGGCACTAGGTAAGAGGGGAATGATGGTAGTTGAAAAGAATTCAGTTACTTTCAGAGATATAATTTAGAATTGTAGCATCCTGGGCGACTTCATTTGGGGAAGTGGCAAGACAGAGAACAGTTCACTTTGGCAACAGTCACCTTGGTAGAGGGCCAGGCCTTCTTCTAGAGAGTCCTATCAAACCTTTTTAATATATTCCCTTCATAGTTCAGTCAACTCCTCTCTACCCCAACTCTAGGGAAAGGGGCAGGGAAGAGGACAATATGAGATGGAGGTTCACTGGAAAGTGAGTTTGGGGAGATGGTCACCATGGAGACAGAACTCTCAGAAAGGGTACTTGAGCCTGGGTAAATCATGTTGCCTGGGATAGCTTGCTGGAGGATTTCTCTGTGTTTTATCATCATGTTGGCAATTTGAAACAAAACCTTGTTACAGAATCCTAGTTATAGATCTATTCAATCTGATCTTACCAATAGCAGCTCCAAGTGTACTACCATCTGAGGATATATACCCTACCATTATATTGGCACCTATGGACAAAGTCCCAGTCACCCTGCCCTAGTTATGATTGTGATTGGCAATGGAATAAGGAGCAAGAAATTTAATGTATTTGAGTGTGAAGAGAGAGTGTGCTTGAACTTATGCACTGAAGTGTTGGATAGAGAAGTGAGGAAAGAGGTTTGTAGGGTTGATGACCTGGGAAAGAACTGAGTGGTGGTGGGATTGCAGGTCACAGTGAGAATGACAGTTTCAGTGGTTATAAGGCATAGAAACAAAGATGGAAAGATAAAAGATTATTTTCATGCACATAGGACTGGAATATTTGAGAGTGATGGCGAGATCAAGGGTGTGACTATCTCCGTGTATAGGTGAGGTACAGTGGACAAGTAGGTCATGACAATTGAGTAATATAAGAAGTAAGAATTTAGAATATTTGAGAGAGCATCAATAGAAGTGTTGAATTCACTAGGTGAAATAAGGAGCTGGGATGGAAAGATCATGTTCCAGTCACTGAACTCATTGAAGAAGGAAGGAAAAGGTTCCTGGAGTTCATAGGATGATGGCCACCATGGTGTATTTGGATTAGATAGCCTGTATTAGATAGTCAGTATTTGGATTAGATAATTTAGATAGCCTGAATCTCAAAGGCAGAGAGGTTGTTGAGTGATAGTAGTAAAGGGAATGTCTGGGAATGAGAATGGAGACAAAGGAGTATTCTAACTTCTTTGCCACAACCATTGAGTTGTGGGGTATGGTGTGAGAGACAGTGCAATTTCATACTGATGCACTGAGTGTCTTGGAGTGCAGTACCATCAAGAGGGAGTCAGGTCTCATTGAGTTCCAGAACATGGAAGGAGTGAGGAAGGAAAAATGTTAAGGTGAAAGGAAGTTTGTTGATTAAGGAACTATCATTTGAGAGACCTTAGTGGAAGTGGTGGGCAGATCTGGACACTGCTGAGGTTGGAATGTGAGATAGGTTGACAGGGATGGGAGTAAGGGAACAAGTATGTAGGGACTGAGAACAGGGTTTGTATGCCCTCAGTCAGAGGTTCAGATATTTGGAGATAGAGAGAACAGGAGTGCGTGGGTTTATGTTAACAACTGAGGAATGAGTCCAAGTAGAGAATCAATAGTTGGAGAGGGACGTCAGGAGAGTAGATCAGCAGCAGCTGTGGTGGTTTCCAGAATTATCAACCCAATAAATGCCAAAGACAAAGTGAGAGGTTAGTGTAGACTTTGGGAACAGGGAGTCGGGGAGTGTGGTCCAGCCTCTTCCCCTGGAGGGAGAAGAGGCTGAGGTGCAGGGGCCGCAGCTGCATGGCTGCTTCAGAGCTCCTGGCCTGCAGATTGTAGGGGGATGAAGCAACCATTCTGAGGGGTAATTGCTCTTGCTTTAACCTGCTTGGATCTTGATTGCTGTCTAGGGTGTAGGTCCTGGGGTGTGTGACCAGTGAGCCAGAGCGTGTGGAGGCTTCAGAGAGGGCAGCCAACTAATAGCTCTGGCAGCTGTGAAAACCCCAGCAATTTGGGACAAAGCTCCCCTCTCTGGAAGCAGAGTTCTACTGTGGCAAAAAGCTCGAAAATCAAGTAATTGAGTAACAACGTGAGAATCAGGAGTTGGAGCTTGGGTCATTGATGTTGGCATTTGCACTGTTCTAGGTTGTCCCTGGAGTTCCAACCTTGGTTTTTTGGGACTCTTTAGGAGATCACATCTGTTTGTGTAGGAAGGGAGGGAGCATAATATGATTCTACTGCTTGATTTTCCTTTGTTATTTACTATATCTTTCCTTCCTAAATACCTTGCTATTTGATTTATGAATCCTTTATGGTCTGTTGGTAAAGCAAACACTTCATGGAGCCTTGGACCATGTATAATTTCTTATAACACCCTGCTCAGAGAATGGCCTATTGTAGAATGTGACTCCTAGGGGACTAATGCTACTAACAGTCATTTTTTTGCTGCACAGAAGCAGATCATAGCTCTGTTGGCTTAAAAATCATCAGGTGAGGTACCCTTCTCACAGATATATACAGCATAAGAAGGGAAAGTGGAAACATGTAGAAGTCACAAATAGACACATACCTACATAATGCAAGCATACTTTTGAGCCCAGACATAGTGACATCTGGACAATGGCAGATGCTTCTTCACTGAAATTCTTATCCAGGTTATTTCTATGCTCTTTAGCTAGCTTGTTTTTATTCATCCACTCACTCATTATATATGTGTTTATTTATATCTGTTTATCTATTTGTTTATTTTTTTAGAGAAAGTATATCCCTTCACCCTAGGACTAGCAGAGTCTTGGTCATCCTTTGGATAGAGGTAAGGGAATTTCATTCCATCGTTCATTTAAACAACTATTTGCACAAGTTTACACTTTGCTAGGTGTCCAAAAGACGAATAGCATAGTTTTTGCTCTCCTGAAGATTTCACTATAGTGGAGTGGCAAGGAGAGATACAACACACAAAGAAATAGATACAATAGAATGCACAATATAATGAGTGTCATGCAAGGTCTGATGAAGGGAAGATTTCCAACTGGGAGGATCACAGAAGGATTTGGTTGGTAGAGTTTGAGCTGCGGCTTGAAAAAATTGTATTTCAATAGGAAGAGATTGTGGAAAGTATCTTTCAGCATAGAGAATGATGTGCACAATGATGGAGTGATAGGAAAGTATATGACTTGTGAAAGAGATAATAGTAAAATGCAGTTGAAGAAAAGCATTCATATTGGGGACTGTGAGAAAATAACAGCTACCATTTATATAATGCTTTAAGATTTGCAAAGCACTTTACACATTTTATCTCACTTGATGTTCAAGACAACCCTGGAAGGTACATGCTATTCTGTTCCTCCAACATGCAGGTGAGGACTGGCTGGGAAAGGTTAAGTGACTTTCTCATGGTCACACAGCTAGCAAATGTCTAAGGCAGGATTCAAACTTCACTCTTTCTCACTCCAAATCAAGTGGCCCTTCCTCTTTACTGCACTGAAGTTTCATCTTGGGGTTGAGCTACCCTTAATGATTGAAGGAAAACTAGCTCTCTGAAGAGTACACTGCTTCCCTGGCCACCCTCTCCAGTACTAGATATACTTCCTGTCATACTCCTGGACACATTGGGTTGGAAGGGAAAGTAAATATGCCTCTTGGTTTTCACTTCCACTTCTAAACAACCTTGTCTCCTTTGAGGCATTTAACCAGGTTTATGGCCATACCCTGATTCTAGTGGGAGTTATCTATTGGCTTCCAGATCATTCTTCCTTCTTTCTCAAGGAAGAATTTCACTCATTCTTTTCCGTTCAATGCCTGCTTGTTTATGTATTTATGTTCCTTTAAATGTTCTTTCTTCCTCTTTTATCAGTCTCCTCAAGGCTTAGGATTCACACAACAAATTGTTTTAAAGAGTCCTGCCACATAATATAGTTTAAGGTCTGGCAGTGAGGTTCCCCCTTCATCCCTACATTTTTTCATTATTTCTATTGATATTCAAAATCTTTGGTCTCTCCAAATGAATTTTGTTATTTCATCTAATTCTATAAAGTATCCCTTAACTAGGCTGGTTGGTATAGCATTAAAACTATAAATTAACCTCAATGGTATTGTCATTTTTATTATATTGGCATGACCCATCTGTGAGCAATGAATATTCTTCCAGCTATTTGAGTTATTCTTTATTTCCTTAAGGAGAACTTCGTAATTGAATCTATATATGCATTTTGTGTGCATTGGTAGGTTGACTCCCTAATGTTTTATGAATTTTGTAGTTATTTGAAGAGGCATTTCCATTTTAGTTATTGTCTCTTGGATTTTGTTATTGTTATAGAAAAATGTTGGTGATTTTTGAGGGCTCATTTTGTAGCCTGCTACTTTGCTGAAGCTATTAATTGTTTCAATTAATACCTTTTCTGATCCTCCAGGATTTTTCTTTACAATTCATCTTTCTGTGCCTTCTCCTCACTTGGTTTAGGTATTAGTACTCTATTTGTCTCATAAAAGGAGGCTGATAGGAATTCTTTCTTTCCCAAATTTTGAGATTAATTTGTGAAGTATTTGGTAATATTATTCTTTAAAAGTCTGACAGAGACTTTGCCTGGCCGGCTCTGCAGGCCATGGCCCAGCTCATGCTGCACTCCCAGGAGGACAGCCTGGGCAGCTTGATTTTGGATACAAAGGATCTTAAAGTAGAAAAAGTCATAATTAATGGGCAAGAAGTTCAATTCTCTCTGGGTGAAAAACAGAGCTTCAGAGGATCTCCACTGGAAATCACTCTTCCTGCAGCACTGAGCAAAAAGCAGGAAGTGGTTGCGGAGATTTCCTATGAGACGTGCCCCCAATCTTCAGCTCTGCAGTGGCTCACTCCTGAGCAGACGTCTGGAAAGAAGCACCCAGGGGACTCACTCATTGGAAGACTGTTCTTGTGATTTGATCAGATGAGACTCTGGGTAGCTGTTAGGGAGTCTCCAGTTTTGAAAACCTAGATGTTGGTGTTTCTCCGTCCGGTATCTATGCCATTCCAGGGAGTCAAGATGGCGGAATAGAAACAGGACCTCCATGCGGCTCCAGCTCCCACCACCTCCAATTCATGTAAAAGGGGACTCTGAAAGAAGCACCCATACCTTTTCAGTCAGTGCCAGGCCATCCACTGCAGAGTGATTTTCCCCTACCAGGACACTCCATTGGTGAAGCTGACCTACAGTGCTCAGGTATCAGTTCCCAATGGACTGGTGGCTCTTATGAGTGCTGTCTGTGATGGAGAAGCCCCTGATCCTGTAGACTCAGGTAGGAAAATCTATAAATTCATACAAAAAGTCCCCAAACCGTGCTATCTGATCGCTCTTGTCGTTGGGGCCTTAGAAAGCAGAAAGATTAGCCCAAGAACATTGGTGTGGTCTTAGAAGGAACAGGTGGAAAAATCTGCTTTGGAATTTTCTGAGACTGAATGAATGTTGAAAATTGCAGAAGATCTGGGAGGACCTTATGTTTGGGGACAGTATGACTTGCTGGTCTTACCACCTTCCTTCCCTTATGGTGGCATGGAAAATCCTTGCCTTACTTTTGTGACACCCACTTTATTGGCAGGTGACAAATCACTCTCCAATGTGATTGCCCACAAGATCTCTCACAGCTGGACAGGAAACCTGGTGATGAACAAAACTTGGGACCACTTTTGGTTAAATGAAGGACATACCGTGTACCTGGGATGCCATATTTGTGGTCGGTTATTTGGTGAAAAGTTCAGGCATTTCCATGCTTTAGGTGGGTGGGGAGAGCTACAGAACTTGATCAAAACTTTTGGAGAAACCCATGCCTTCATCAAACTGGTGGTGAGCCTGAAGGATATGGATCCTGAGGAGGTTTACTCCTCCGTCCCCTATGAGAAGGGCTTTGCTCTGCTCTTTTATCTCGAGCAGCTTCTGGGAGGACCAGAAGTTTTCCTGGCATTCTTTTTTTTTTAAAGTAATTTCTTTTTTGTTTGTTTCTTTTCTTAATTTTTTGCTTTTTGGAGGGCAATTGGGGTTAAGTGACTTGCCCAAAGTCACACGGCTAGTGTGTCAAGTGTCTGAGGCTGGATTTGAACTCAGGTCCTCCTGACAGCAGGGCCGTTACTCAACTCACTGTGCCACCTACTCGCCCCTTTCCTGGAATTCTTGAAAGCTTATATTAAGGAATTTTCCTACAAGAGCATAATGACCTATGATTGGAAAGCCTTCCTGTATTCTCACTTCAAAGACAAGACCGATGTTCTTAACCAAGTTGATTGGAATGCTTGGTTCTTCTCTCCTGGCCTGCCACCTGTAAAACCAAAGTATGATGGCTTGTATTGACTTGAGCCAACAGTGGATCAAAGCCAAAGAAGATGATTTGGGCACATTCTGTTCAGCAGATTTAAAGGATATGTCATCTCATCAGCTGATTGAGTTTCTAGCATTGATGCTAGTGGCAGCACCAATTCCAGTGTCACACATACAGCAAATGCAGGAGATGTAAAACTTCAGCGCTGTTAAAAACTCTGAGATCCACTTCAGATGGCTGTGCCTTTGTATCCAGTCCAAGTGGGAAGATGCCATACCCCTGGCTCTAGAAATAGCCACAGGACAAGGAAGACTGAAGTTTACCCTGTTCAAGGATCTTGCTGCCTTTGATAAATCCCAGGGTCTGGCTCTCAGTGCCTACCAGCAACACAAAGCTAGTATGCATCTAGTGACCACCATGTTAGTGGGGAAGGATCTGAAAGTGGACTGAGGACATCATCTGCCTGTCCACCTGCCCACCACTCAGTTTTGTAGTGAATGACTGAAACATATTCTGTGAATCGCCCTGTAATCACACATTCCCATTTACTCCTAGATTTGTATTCTGTTGTATCAGTGATTTTTGCCAAATAAATCTGAGCTGAGATTTTTAAAGCTAAAAAAAAAAAAGTTTGACAGAATTCTCCCATCAGGAACAAGATTTTTTCCCTTTGTTATTATTAGTTCTCTATTTGGTCTTCTGTTAGCTTGAGTATTTTCTTTTTTATTTTTGAAGGTATTCTTTTATTTCTTTTTTTGCTCTCGGTTTCATTATATGAAATATAAAAATTTCTGGTTTTCTTGAAAGTTTGATTTCTTCATTTGCTATTTTGTTGATTTGATTTTCTGGAGTATTTGATTCAATACATATAGGGACTGATGCTTGATTTACTATTTTTTTTAGTGGTAAATAAGAAGCAAGAAATGAGATGCTATAATGGAAAATGAAATCCTTACCATCTTACTCTCAATTGGTAGATGTCCTTCCATGTTCAATCAATCAACAAGTATCTGATGAGTCTTTCTTGAGTGCTGGATGCTCTCCAAGGTGATGAAAATGTAGAATACAGGTAAGGAGTAAGACAATTCTATCTTAAGGGAGCTAATATTCTAATTGAATGTTATCATGGTTTTACAATTATTTTCATCATGGAGATTGTCTATCATTTTTATAGCAGGACCAAAGTAGGCCAAAGCTTCGGCCAGGATGTTATAGAAGGGACGTAGTCTTCCTACCCTTAAAAATATTTTTTTATTGATTCTATTATATGGTTAAGAATGAGAGTGAGTACCAGAAGAAGCATAGGGCATCTCTACCATCAACCCTGTGGATGAAAGAGTAACCAGAGTTATGATTGTGGCATCAATGTATGTGTGTGAGAGGCAGATTGTAATGAGTGAATGAATAAACATTCAAAAAAATTTTTATTACACTCTTGTTATGTGCTCACAATGTACCAAGCCCCTAGAATACAAACTGAAACAATGAGGTATCCGTGTTCTAAAGCACATCATACTGTAATTGAGGAAGATAGCACATATAAGATAATTCAGCTGTAGTTGTGGATGGAAAGACCTAGAATTCTAAAGGTATATGAAAGCATATTAGCATAGTGGGTGGTTAAGTCCTGGGATCCTTAGAGTTTATTGGCAGGTTATATGGTAGTATTTATAGGATCTGGAGGCCAAATGATAAAGCCTGGTCATCTACTTTTTCACTAGAAAGACTCTAGATAGTGGCTCCCAACCCATCCAAGTGGTGTGAGCAGTCATATTTTCCTTCATACTTAGATGCCACAAGGGGTTTAGGTGGTATGGGGTTTGGAGTGAGGAGTAAAGGGAAGGTAAGTATCAAGTTTACCCCAGTGACTGTTCTCCCTGCCTAGTTGTCCCAGATAGGAGGTAGGAAAGATAGGATATTTCATTTTGGCATACAGTAGTATTTGTTCTGTCACACAGTTCTCAATCATATCTATTCAAATCAACAAATGCTTATTAAGCTTTAGTTGTGTGACTTTAGATAAATCAGAAGCTTCCTAACTCTTAGTTCCTTTACCTTGAAATTAAGGCCTGGGATTCCATGATCTTGAAGGACTTGTTATTATGTGATTGTGGAATTTGAATTTCCTGTGTTGTATTTCCAGCTGTGCCACTAATTACCTGTGTGAACTGGGTATGATCCTTCTCTTCTCTGGCACCGAGTTAGATTGAATTTGTTAAATTTTAATTTCCTGCTCATGTAGATCAAAAAGAAGGGCAATAATGGTTGTGCTTACTAAGTCATGATACTAGTTTTTCAATCCCATCTGCCAGTTATTATAAGGGTTTTGTTGAAAGTTGACGAGTACATTTCTGTCTTCTATGACTTCAATTCATTTTTTTTTGCAAACTCATTGGAAGGTATTATGTATTTTTAATATAATTTTATATTTATATTTATAATTTAATATAATTTTTATAAATGGATTCAAGATAGCTCACATGAATGAGATATTTCAGTTTATATAAAATCATTTCTTTATAGCAAAACTGTGAAAGTAATAGGGCAAATATCACCACTTCACAGATAGGGGAATAGGCTCAGTGAGAGCATTATGCAGAGAGTTCTGAGGTCAGAAGAGCTCAAAGAGAATAGGGAGAATGAAGGGTTGAGTTGGTGACTGTGCTGGTCCTTGTTTGAGTGAGGAATTTCTATCATTTTCAGCCGAAACCTTTGTCTGTCATTTCCTCTGTTTTTTGGGTTGGAGTTGGCTTTTCACTCATGAGTTGAGTGCAAAAGAGGAGCAGATGAAAGAGACAAAATTGCATGAGCAAGCAAGAAGCCTTGAGTTCCAGTTTCTATTACAGACCAGTTATAGGAAGAGTTTGGTTTTTCCCCAAAACTCTGGCTTCTGACTTCTGGTTTTTCCTAGCATAGGCAACAGAGTCAGAGTGGTGGAGGTTGAGTGTGTGATGATAGTTGAGATGAAGGGGAATGGCCACAGATTTCCTGTTCAGTTTAGAAAACCTCTGCATATCGAAGCCCCAGAAAATGATGACCATTATAACACTTCTGATCTGAAGCCATGGCCACACTTCTATCCATCCCTACCCACTCAGTGGGAGTATATAAGAGGAGGACCCTCAGGGGAAAGAGGGGATAAGTCTTCTTCTCATCTCTGGAGCCAATTGAATCTTAAATCTATGGGAGGTGGAGCATGAACAGATAAAGGGAAAAAGCCCAAGAACGGGACTGGGCATTTAGGATTATCCTCAGAAAGGGATACAGTGGCAAAAATCTCTTTTTGATCAAGTGATGAGGAGTGGGGAAACTAGAGTGGGAAAGAGATAAATGTAATCATTACATTAAAGGAATAATGAAAAGAAGAAATGTTAATGCTTTTATGATAAAGGATCTCCTGAAACCCCTATTACATGGTTATTTCTCAGTGTGAGGATGTTAGGAGTTGGTAGTTTTACATGCATGTGAGAGCAGGTGGAGACCTCTCCCTTTCTAGAATTAGGTTTTCTAAGTAGAGCTGAAACAAGACATTTTTACACCCTAGGCAAAATTGGAAAGTTACTCATTTTGTGAGTAATGCCAGCTGCTTCTGTATCAGATATGACTTGACTTTTCCAAAATTTATTGCTGCACATCATGAAAATTGGCATTTATAGGCAACAAAAAAGTGTAGCATAAGAATTTTTCCTTTGATGTTTGATTTCAGCTTCTCTGAATGTTGCAACCTGGGAAGCAGCTTGACTCGTCTAATCTTCATCCTAGTTTGGGTTTTATGATGGTACTCCTTGGGTGTAGAGCTAGGATCAATATTATAGTGATTTCTCAAGATAGAGAGACAAGGAAAGAAAGGATAAATGACATCTCCTTTATTGAGTAACTTTGCCTCCACCCTTCAATCATTCCAAAACCAAGACCAGATTTAATACAGATACTAAAGGATTTACAAAAAAAAGGAGAGTAAGATGGGGCAGAGGTGCAGATTTGGAGAGAAGAAACTGGAAAAAGGATAGGCAAGTGAGATAGGAATGTAATAAAATACAGATAAGGACATAATGCAGGCATATGGAAATGGAGATATAGTGAAAGGTGTTAGAGTTATGAAGGGATGAGGAGCTGTTATCCCAGGGGATGTCATAGATGACTACTTTCTATTCTTTTTTTTCTGTTCTTCCGTCTTTCCCTAACATATCTCATGCCATTATGTGGACCCTTTTCTTGCCTCTTTTCCTAGAACTAACTTCTTTCAGGTCAGGGCTTCTGAATTCACCATGTGGACTATCTCAAGACCCAAAGTCTGAGGAAAACCAGCCCAGTATTGTAATGTGATGATTTGGTGGAGAGGGATGATGAAGAATAGTTACTTCAAGTCTTTTACCACCTTCATCCAAGAGACATCATCCTCAATATCTGTGCAAATTCCTTTGAGACCTTCCAAAGTTTCAATGGACTCAATTATCATGAAAGCCAATCCACTTAAAATGACTGGCTGCTATATCAGGTCACATGCTTTCCCCCCTTAACTATAGATACAAGGGGAAGGTCCATTTTGCAAGAATCAAGGCAGTTTATATAAATGGACACCAACACCACATAGTTAGGCAGGTTTATCCTCCCCACTTCTGGGTCCCATTTGGGTACCCCACCCACTAGTGACAACTTTTCTCCCAGTATTATTTTTCTCCCAGGGTTCTGGTACCCCTTGCTGTTCCTCAGCTTTTACCCCTTGCATGAATTTTGGACTTATTTCTTTTTTGTGGTAGAATGTAAGCTCCTTGAGGGTATGGACCCCTCCATTTTTTTTGTATCTTCAGTGCTTAGCATATACTTGACTCATAGGAAAAACTGATAATTACTTGCTGGTTAATTGATTAATTCTTCATTTAGCTAATTGTTATGGGAACTTTGATATCAGAGTGGGATTGCTGAATTACAGACTTGGAAGAAAACCCATTTTAACTTCCCTTCAAATTTTTCTTTTGGGACTGCTTTCAATTACTCCCTTTCTGTAAGCAGAAGGAAAGTATTTTGTAAGGATTCTGTGCTTTTCATTTCTCTTCTTTTTACCTTACTAGAGGATGGGGTGATGAAGTAAGGGAAAGAAATGGCGTTGGGAAGGGTCTCAGAAATGGCAATCTGCTCTGGAAGCATTAAGAAGCTATGTACTTGAGGTTTGTTGAATTTTTTCCCTAAAATTTTAATTTTAATAAATTCCTAATTGTCCTGATTAAGTGGCTGTGGCTGTTTTTTTCTTCCCTTCACTTGCTCTGCCTTCACAGGTCACTTGTTCATTGGCTCAAAAGCAAAAAAGATAAGTAAATATGTTCCTAAGGTGAGAACTGGGAAGTGACATGTCACAACCAAAACTTGGATGAACTTTTTTATTTCAGATAGTTTCTATTCAATTGTTAGGGGACAATGTCAGCAGTGTGTACTTTTTCTGTTGGATGTGAGGAGCCCAGCAGGAAGAATAGCTGAATGAAAAATTTAATCTAGAAGCCTGCCAAGAGACAAAGATCAGAGACAGAGTTCAGTACTGACCTAGAATAAGAAGCATAGATATAAGAACACAATAAAACTTACATCCAGGTGTTGAGGGGATATTTCTTTTTTCCTTTTTTTGGAGGGCAGTTGGGGTTAAGTGACTAGCCCACATGGCTAGTTTTTGTGTTAAGTGTCTGAGGCCGGATTTGAACTCAAGTCCTCCTGACTCCAGGGCCGGTGCTCTTGAGGGGGTATTTCTAAAGTATAGGTCTGAACCTGGCAGCAAAACTAAGAGAATAAGGTTTATTGCCTCTAGGATAAAACATGAGTTGTTGTTTGACATTCAAAGCTTTCACTATCTTGTTCCAGCTAACTATTCTCTTGCACATTATTCCCCTTCTCAGAATCTCAATTCTATAAAACTGGCCTATTTGTGGATACTTATAGGCAATATTTTGTCTTCTATCTCCGTGTTTTTGCATGGAATATTTCACAAGCTTTCCAAACACAGCCTTCTCATTTTCCACCTCTTAGAATCCCTAGCTTCCCTTAGGTCTCCAAATGATGGGGCCTTCCTTGATTCCCTTCTGGTGACATTGTTTCTCTCTCCAAATTTACTTTATATTTGTAAAGGATTACATTGGAGAGATACCTCATGGATTGTTGCATCTTCCCCCTACTGATTTTTTGTATTTAATGATGTCCACGTGTCTCTCCACATCCATCAGATGCAAACTTCTTTAGAACAGAGTCACTTTTTCCTTTTTCTTTGTCTCCCCAACACCTATTACAGTTCCTGGAATATAGTAGTTGCTTAATAAATGCTTTATGAATTTTATAAATGTGCTTAGATACATATTCTTTGTGGTGGAAAACTTAGAGTTCCCTACTCATAAATTCTTGACTGGCTTGGTAAACAGAGCCTTCCCTTTGCAGAGTGGAGAACTACCCTCACTTACTTGACTCAGTCTCTGGTGAAAATGGTAAAAAAATATTCAAGCCTGTTTGGGCACATAAGGGAGACTGGAACTTTGGAGCGGCAGTAAGAATGTAAGGCAAGGGCTTCTGGCTCCAACTTGCCCTCTGTAGTGTTTATAAGTGACTTCTTCAAGCTTATTAAAGCTTTAAGGTAATTTGTTGTGTTCTGGGACAAGCTTACAGGGTAATGATGGGAGCTTAAAAGAATTGCAGTATTTTTAAAGCCATAATTTAGAATTCTGCATCTTAAGCAATTTCCTTTGGGGGTGTTGAGTAGCTAGTCCACTCTGACTAAAGTCATCTTGGGAGAGGGCCAGGTCTTCTCAGAGCATTAGGGTCCTTAAACTTGTTTGTGTCATAGAACTCTTTGGCAATCTATTGAAGCTGTGGATCTCTCTTTAGAGCAATGTTTTTAAATAATTGTAGGAAATGTTATGATCATAGAATCATAGAATAAGAAGCTTTCAGACTAGAAGGTTATAGGCCTTCAGACACATCTGTATTATTTTACAGATGAGACTATTGAGGCATGGGGTGGTGTATCACCAATGCAGTATTCACAGTGCCTACCATAACTATAAATATGTTGATATGGTTATTAATCATAAAATGTAATAGGTTCTCTACATGGGGGACATAGCTAGAACATTTATTCAAATAACAGAAAACTGAGTCCCCAAACCAGAAAGTCAAAGCCATCACAGTATCCATAGAGTTGACACATGTAATTAATGCAGTAAACACCCACATTCTCAAGCTTTCAAAACAAAACAGGCTACCTCAGGCAAAGATCCTCCTCTCCTCACTCATGGTAACTGCTCAGCTTCCATGCAGCTTGCTCCCAGCAGCTCCGCCCCCCCCCCGGAAGTTCCTGTCCCTGGCAGTTCTCAGCAAGAATCTTTAGCAGAAGTTCTGGCTGGCTCAAAAAAGAAAGTTCGCTCCACCACCACTGCTTGTAGTCACCGAGCTGGCTCCAGCCTGGTTCCTACTGGGCTCCAGCTCCTTCCTGCCCCATCCCTTCCTGCTACCTTAGCAAGTTCAAGGGGCATGGAAGATCTTCAAATCCTATTCTCATTACAGGTGGTTAAATTATTTGTTAGGGGTCACATGGCTAGTAAATAGTTACACAAGATTTGAACCCACATCTTCTTGGCTCCCAAGGGCAGCTCTCCATCCACTACTCCACAGTGATTCTTTTATTCTCTATAAGACAAACACAGTGTTTGGAACTTGTATTTTGCCTAGCCCATCAATAAAGACAGACATTCCATCTTCTTGGATAGTCACTGTAGATGAACCACTAGCTGAATTGAAAAGGAGAAAGGATAGCAATTCAGAAATGAGTAACAACTTAGTGTAAAGGCAAGGAGATGGGATATGGGTGACAACATTTCACAGCTATGATCGTTACGAGTTTACAAAGCTTATCAGTGAGGAAGCATGAAATATATTTTTAAAAAGGAAAGCCTTCATAGTTTTATATCAACAGAAAATTTAATTCATGTGATGGTGTCTGCAGAAATTGAGAAAGCTCCCCTGTTGAAAAGGAATCATCAGAATGTTTAAATTCCACTATATATATGTTATTCTAGAACTGGGACCTGGAAAGAGACATTAAGAGTACGACAAGTCTAGCTACTTTTGGCTAGCTTTGGAAAATATTATTCCATGTTTAGCTTTTCTACCTAGACAATTCCATTTTTAGGCTTCAGTTTTGGGTTAAGTGCATAATCTGGCCCTTATTTCCCTGAGACAAGCACAAGGTGGTTGTCCATCTCAGCCTATAGTTTACTGTAGAGCAGGAATTATATTAGGCATAAGTTTACCCAGTGCTGGAATTTAGGCAACCTTATGTACAATTTCAGAAGGTCACAGCTAAAAAACTTCCAGAAAGAAGAGACTGGGGTAATAGGGATTGGTATGTGAGAGTGACAAAAACATATAGCTCATATGACAGGTTATTTTAAGGTATAAAAAGTATTTTTTTTTACTAGCAAAGCAATGAGAATGATAGGGCAAATATAATTGTTTTATAGATGGGGAAACAGATTCACAGAGAGTGATAGAGGTCAGAAGAACTTAAAGAGAGTGAAAAGAGTTAAAAGGTTGGTGGCTGTGCTGGTCCTTATTTGAGTGAATGACTTCTATCGTTTCAGCTAAAACCTTTGTCCCTCACTTCCTCTGGTGTTTGGGTCGGATTTGTTTTTTTCATCATGGCTACTGTTGTGTTTGTCCTTCATTCTTGAAGAGTATCATGACATCAGGGAGATGATGACATGACTTGCAGTTGACTTGGATTTGAGTGAGGAAGGGCTGTGCAAGTTCTCCTTCAGAGCCATTTGGGTCCAGTGGCCAGATATTCATCAAGATGGCTGGAGATGGCCCAGGATGCAGTGGGAGACCATGGCCCATGTAGGCTAAGGTCTTTTCAGGTTCTCACTTTGAGTGTGGTAATATCCATTTAGTGAATAGACCTCTTTAAGAAGTTAATCAAAGGGGGCACCTTTAATCAAAAAAGAAAAAGAGAAATCAAACTGGGAGGGGAAGACCCTCAGGCTTCCTGGCCAAAAGAAAAAAAGTTAATATTTAGTGTTTTCATCATGAATTGAGTACAAAAGAGGAGAGGAAAGAGAAAAACTGCTTGAGCAAGTAAGGAGTCCTGCTGTCCAGTTTCTTATTTCTGTAACTACATCATACTACTATGGCCCAGTTATGGGGAAGAGTTTGGTTTCCCTAGAAATATCTGGTTTCTGACCTGTTGTTTCCATAAGTTTAGGAAGTAGAGTCAAAGTGAGTAGAGGTTTGGGGGGGTGATGATAGTTGAGATGAAGAAGAATGACCATGGATTTGCTGTTCAGTTTAGAAAGCCTCTGAATGTCACAGTTCCAGAAAATTATTACCCTTACATCACTTCTAATCTGAAGCCTTGGCCACACCTCTATTCAGCCCTACCCATTCAACTGGAGTAATATAAATGGAGCACACTCAGAGAAGAGAGACCAAAGCTTTTTTCTATCTCTGGGACTAACTGGATCTTAAATCTGCAGGAGGCAGAGCACAAGATAGTAAGTGAGGGGAGAAATATCCAAAATGGGACTGGGTATTTGGGGTTAGACCCAGGAGGGAAGGCTTCCTTTCTGATCTAGTAGTGTGGAATAGGGAAACTAGGATGGGTAAGAGGATAAGTGTAACATTTATATTAAAGGAATAAAGGAGAAGGGAGGAGTCTGCTAATGCTTTTAATATGTAAAGGGATTTAAGAGGATCCCCTTTAATCCCCTATTACCTGGTTATCTATCCCTATGAGGATGTTAGAAACAGGTGGTTTTATATACACATTAGAGGAAATGGAGACCTCTCCCTTCCTAAAGTCAGGTTTTCTAAGCAGAGCTGGGACAAAAAATTGTTATCCACCACCCCAGCCCTCCTTCGCCCCCCTCCGTGCAAAACTGGAAATTGACTTATTCCCCCAATTTGCCTCAGTTTGTAAATGTCCAGTATTACATGTGACTTGATTTTTCCCCCCACAAAATTAATAGCTAAATGTCATGAAGAGTGGAATTGGTGGACACTAAATGTGTGCCTTTATAAAGAATAGCAAAAAAAAAAAATGCTTCTTTTGATGTGCCTGCCTCCCTGACTGTTGTAGCCTGGGTAGCAGCTTGACCTTTGTAGCCTTCACTCCATCTTTGATTCTATGACAATCCTCAGATTTAGACTTAGAGTTAATATGGAAGTGATCTCTCAATATGGGGATAAAAAAGAGAGATGATGAATGATGGTCCTTCTTTGAGCAATTTTGCCTCCACCCTTCAATTACCCTAAAATGTTAAATCAAGACCAGATTTAAAAGCCAGGACTGTGGGATGGGGCACTGATGAAGATCTGGAGTAAAGATATGAAAAAAGCGATATATAATAGGGATAGGAATATCCCATAGATGATAAAAGAATATATTGAAGGCAAGCAGGAAATGGAATTATCGTGGAGAGGGTTTGAGCTATGAAGGGATGGGATATCTGGTGTCCCAATAGAATTTACAGATTGCGATATCATGCTCCTTCTTCCATGTTTTCTTCTCTCCCTAAGGACAGATGTCTTATGCTGTGATGTTGACCCTTTTCTTGCTCGTTTTCCTGGACCTGACTAACTTCGCCCAGTCTGAGTACTTTTGGGGTTACTATGTAGACTACCCCAGGACCAGTTTCCCAGGCGATCCAGACAATTACTGTAATATGATCATGAAGAACAGGTGGCTGATGATGGGGATCTCCTGCTTGCCTTTTCATACCTTTATCCACGATACAAACAAAACCATCCTGAACATCTGTGAGGGTCCTGAGAGCCAGCATTGTACCTATACAGCAACCTGTCATAAAAGCCCCAAGCCAATTAAGGTGACAGATTGTTATACCAGGCTACAAAGCAACTTCCCTAACTGTAAATACAAACAAAAAGTCCATTTTAGAACAATTGAGCTGTATTGTATAAATAAAAAACCCCAACATTTGTATGGACCAGTTTATCCTCCTCTTTCATATACATAACTTCCCCCTGTTTTACTTTTTTCCTGCTCTCTGGGACTCCCCATTTTTCCTCAGTTTCTACCCCCTACCCCAGCCTGAATTTCTCACTTTTCTCCTTTTTTTCTCAAAGAATGTAAACTCCTTGAGGACAGAGACTCCCTTTTTGTTTTTTTTTTTTGTATATCCAATGCGTAGCACATACTTGGTGTTCATAGGAAGAGCTTGATAATTACTTGCAGATTGATTGATTCTCCTTTTATCTCATTTTTATGAGTTCCTTGATACTAGAGTGGTGCTGTTAGAATGAAAGCCTTGGAAGCAGACCCATTCTGACTGTCTCTCACATTCTTCTTGTGTGACACTTCTCTTTTATTCCACCCTTTGTATCATCAAAAGGCAAAATTTTCATATGGGCTCCCTGCGTTTCATCTCTCCCCTGATTTCCTTTTCTTTTTGTCTCACCAGGGGACTGGGTGGTGAAATGAGGGAAAGAAAGGGTGTTGGGAAGGGTCTCTGGAATGACAATTTACTCTAGAAGGGTCTTTAGAGAGAAATGATGTACCCAAGGACTGGGAAATGCTTTTTACTTCAAATTTTGCTTTAAATAAATTTTGATTTGTCCTGACTAAGAGGCTGTGGCTGTGTTTTTTCATTCGTTTTATTATCTCTTCCTTCTCAGGTCACCGAGATATTCATTAGCTCTAAAGCAGAAAGATAAATATGTTCCTGAGGTAAGAACTAGGAGTTTACATCTCATAACCAAAGCTTGGATGAGCCTTCTTTGATTTCTGATAGAGACTGTGCAATGGCAGGGTAAATGAGTTCGGAGACTGCTTAGGAAAGTAGAGAAAAGTTTATTTATCTTTCTTGAGAAAGGGCACAACCTCCACAGCGCCCAGAATAGTGTAGGAAGGGAGTGCAAAATGGTCACAGAAAGCAAAGATTATTATGCCCTAATTCAAGCCCACTCCTCCTTAGCGCCCTGCCTCCTAATCCCCATTATTGGGTTTCAGAGTTCACATTCTAGATGAGGAAATTCTACCTGGAGGCACGGAGGGTCCCTAATCTAAAGGACCATATTTACACAGATTCTTTTAGAGTTGGAAGATGTTTGTGGATGGAACCTTCCAGGGTTGGCCTTGTAAATTTCATTGATCTGAGCAATCTTTGGGGAACAATCAAACAAATCCCCCCAAACCTTGTGATAATCATGTCACTTAGCTCACTGGTGCAGATTTTTTTACAAAAGGTTAATCAATAAGAATCACTAATCCCCGAGGAAACTTCATTCTTCCCAAGGATTCCATTCCTCAGAAGACAATGCCAGGGGACAATATAGGGTGTATTTTTTTTTTTCTATTGGGTGTGAATAGCTGGGCAGGAAGAGTAGCTGAATTTACAAAAAGAAAAATTCTAGACCAGAGGCAGAAATCAGTGTCAAAGAGTTCAGTATTGACCTAGAATAAGAAGCATAGATATAAGAACACAATAAAGCTTCTATCCAGGTGTTGAGAGGATATATATCTATATCTACATCCATATCGATATAGATATATATGTATGTATAATCATCAAATATCATATTTTGGCCAAAGTCTGAATTAAGCAAACAAACTGCTTTGATTGATTTAAAAATGCCTTTCCCTGTGTCAGCAATTTCAAAAACCAGAAGTGAGATTCCCCTTATCTTGGGACTAACTCCACATGAGAGAAAACAGTTACCCTTCTCCGTTTGTTGTCAACCAAGGAACTTCTTTCTGTAACCAATGGAAGTCATAAAGTTTTGTGACAGGGTCATCCTAAATTGGGATGGTTCTAAAATGTATAAAAAGTCTTGTGATTCATCTGTTCTTCAGTCTGGACTTAGTTCTTGGCTCCTTGTACAAGAAATGCTAGACTTAAGGGAATAATGAATAAATATTGTATTTTTATATTACTATTTGTCTCCTTTAACCAAACCTTTTCTAGAGGTCGACTATATATATATATATACATACACACACATATAGTTTAGAATTTATTCATTTATTTTTAGTTCATTCTTGTGGAATGTGGAAACATTCATTTCCACAAGATTTTGAGTTCCAAATTTTCTCCCCATCTCTCCCCTACCCCCACCCCAAGATCAGCATACTGATTATCCCTTCCCCCAGTCTGCCCTCTCTTATATCTCCCCCTATCCACCCTCCCTTAGCCCCTTCCCCCTTACTTTCTTGTAGGGCAAGATGAATTTCTATACACCACTGCCTGTATATCTTATTTCCCAGTTGCACGTATAAACAATTTTTTTAAATTTAAATGCTTTATTAACTGCTGATTTACATAATTCGTTTCCGCCAGATTTTGAGTTACAAATTTTCTCCCCGTTTTCCCCCCACCCATCCCCCCAAAACAGCAGTCCCACAGGATATCCCCACCTCCAATCTGCTCTCTCCCATATTTTCTCCCATACACGTTTCAACTTTTCCAGTGGATCTCTATGCCTCAGTGCCTGTATATCTTTTTTCTTAATTACATGTAAGATGGTATTAATAATAGTATATATATATATATATATATATATATATATATACACACACACACTCACATATATATATATTTGAATATTTGGTTTAAACTTTCAATTCCAGATTCATTCCCTTCCCCCCCCTGCCACCCACCCCCACTGGGGGGACAAGCAGTTCAGTATAGGTTGTACATGTGTGGCTAATGCAAAACAATAACATAGTAGATGTATTGTAAAAGACTGACTATATTTCCCTTCCTCCTATCCCACCTCACACTTGTTCTATTCTCTACTTTGATCCTGTCCCTTTTCACCTGTTGGGTGCTTCCAACTTCCCTCCCCCCCAGCCTGCCCTCCCTTCCATCATCCCCCCTCACATCCCCTTCCCCCCCATCCTCCTGGAGGGTGAAATCCCCTATTTAGTGTGTATTTCCCTCCCTTCTCAAGCCAGATTCAATAGGAATAAGGTTGACCTTATTCCTTTTGCTTTCCTATTCTTCCCCTCCATTGTAACCATTTTCCCTTGCCTCTTCTGTATGAGATAGTTTGCCCCACTCTGTCTCTCCCCATCTCCTCTCATTATATTCCTCTCACCTCTTAATTTCACCTTTTAAGTATCATCCCTTCCTGTTAAATTGGTCCCGTGCCCTCTATCTATGTATACCTGTAAACGTATATACACACATTCACATATGTATTCATATGCCTGAATACCCTCATATAAAGACATATATATATATATATATATATATATATATATATATATATATATATGTATTTCTAATCCCTTCAACTATTGAGAAAAGTTTCATAGGTTACAATTATTGTTTTTCCATGTAGGAATGTTAATAGTTCAACTTTGGCCAGGTGGCTCAGCGAGCAAGAGCACCGGCTCCAGTGCCGGGACGACCCGGATCAAATCCAGGCCCAGACACCCAGCACCACACCCAGAAACAACAACCGGCCATGCAACCCCGAACAAGCCACTCAACCCCGATTGCTTCAAAAAAAAAAATAGTTCAACTTTGATAAGTTCCTTATGATTTCTTTTCCCTGTTTACCTTTTCATGCTACTCTTGCTTCTTGTATCTGAATGTCAAATTTTCTATTCAACTCTGGTTTTTTCAGCAAGAATGCTTGAAAGTCCTGTATTCCACTGAATGACCGTATTTTCCCCTGAAACATGATACTCAGTTTTGCTGGGTAGGTGACTCTTGGTTTTAATCCCAGCTCCCTTGACCTCCGGAATATCACATTCCAGGCCCTTCGATCCCTCAGTATAGAAGCTGCCAGATCCTGGGTTATCCTGATTGTGTTTCCACAATATTCAAATTGTTTCTTCCTGGCTGCTTGTAATATTCTCTCCTTAATCTGGGAATTCCGGAACCTGGCTATAATATTCCTAGGAGTTTTCTTTTTGGGATCTTTTCCAGGAGGTGATCGGTGGATTCTTTCAACCTCTATTTTGCCCTCTCGTTCTAAAACATCAGGGCAGTTTTCTTTGAGAACTTCCTGGAGGATGCTTTCCAGGCTCTTACTTTGGTCATGGCTCTCAGGCAGTCCAATAATTTTTAAATTATCTCTCCTGGATCTATTTTCCAGGTCAGTGGTTTTTCCCATGAGATATTTCACATTGCCTTCTATTCTTTCATTTGTTTGGATCTGTTTAACAGCATCTTGATTTCTCATAAAGTCATTAGCTTCCATTTGCTCCAATCTAATTCTGAAGCAATGATTCTCCTCAGTGAGCTTTTGAGATTCTTTTTCCATCTGGCAAATTCGACTTTTTAAGGCATTCTTCTCCTCATTGCCTTTTTGAGCCTCCTTTGCCATTTGAGTCAGTCTGTTTTTTAAGGTATTATTTTCTTCAGTCAGGCTGTTGACTCTCATTTCATAATTTTCTTGCATTGTTCTCATTTCTCTTCCCAATTTTTCCTCCACTTCTCTTATCTGCTTCTTAAGGTCCTCTATGGCCTGTAACCAGCTTGTATTTTCCTTTGAAGCTTTTGGTGTAGGAGTACTGACTTTACTGTTTTCCTCCTGTTCCATGCCTTGCTCCTTCTTATCCCCAAAATAGGAGTGTAATGTTGGAATCTTCTGTCTGCTTTGTTTCCTCTGCCTGCTCATTTTGTGATTTGACTTTTGGGCTTTTCGCCACAGTAGGACTCTGCCACCAGACAGGGGAGTTTTTGTCCCAAACGCTGGGGTTTTCTCAGCTGCCGGAGGTATTAGATGGGTGCCCTCTCTGAGGTCTCCACATGCTCTGGCAAGCTGGACACACACCCCAGGATCTCCACCCTAGACTGCAATCCAGATCCAAGCAGGTTAAAGCAAGAGCGATGACCCCTCAGACTGGTGCTTGGTCCCCCTACACTCTGCAGGCCAGGAGCTGAAGCCGCCACGTGGTGCTGGCAGGCTGTGCTGGCGTCTGAGCGGTTTCTCGCTCTGGGGGTAAAAGCCATGCACTCCCACTTCCTGGGTCCCAAAGTCCAGACTGCACTGGACTCTCACCTTGTCCTTCTCATCTATGTATTGATAAATCTGGAAACAGCCACAGCTGCTGCTGATCTGGAGTCCCTCTGGCTGGCGGCTGGTCAGGCCCGCCCTGGGGCTACAGCCTCGGTGTGGTGCTGGGCTCGGCTCCCAGAGCGCTGTGCTGGCCGATTCCTGCTGGCCTGCCGGGCTGTTCTCAGCGGGAGGTTAGCTTCTCTGTGTCATTTTGTGGGTTCTGCAGCTCCCGTATAAACAATTTTTTAACATTTGTTTTTAAAAGTTTGAGTTTCAGATTCTCTCTCTTCTTCCCTCCTCACCCACCCCCACTGAGAAGACAAGCAATTCAATATAGGTTATACAAATGTAGTTATACAAAACTTTTCCATAGTAGTCATATTGTGAGCCTCCGTCCTGTCCCCCCCCCCCATTTATTCTATTTTTCTCCTTTGATTCTGTCCCTTTTCAAAAGTGTTTGCTTCTGATTACCCCTTCCATTAATCTTCCCTCTCTTCTATCCCCTTCCCTCTCATCCCTTTCCTGGCTACTTTTTTATAGGGTAAGATACCCAATTGAGTGTGTATGTTATTCTCTCCTTAAGCCAAATCCAATGACGAGTAAGGTCGACTCATTCCCTTTCACCTCCCTGCTCTTCCCCTAAGTTGTAACAGCTTTCTCTTGCTTCCTTGATGGGAGATAATTTGCCCTCTTCTATTTCTCCCTTTCTCTTTCTCCCAGTGTATTCTTCTCTCACTTTTTAATTTTATTTTTTAGATATCATTCCTTTATACACCTATACACACCTATACATACATGTACACATACATATATGTATAAATACACATATAAATACATATATACATTCCCTTCAACTATCCTAATAAGGGGATTTTTGTTTTGTTTTGTTTTTTGCCTTTTGGAGGGCAATTGGGGTTAAGTAACTTGCCCAAGGTTACACAGCTAGTAGTTTTGTGTGGGTTTTAAGTGTCTCGGGCCAGAACCGAACTCGGGTCCTCCCTACTCCAGGGTTGGCACTTTTACTCACTGCGCCACCTAGCCGCCGCTCTAAGGGGATATTTTTAAAGTATAGGTCTATTTGTACTAGATCTGAACCTGCCTGTAAAACTTAGAGGAGCACCTTCTTGCCTCTAGGATAAAACATGAACTCATGTTTGACTTTCAAAGCCATCCACTAGTTTGTTCCCACTGTGTTCTTTTCCATTGCTCCTCTTCTCATTATCTAATTCTACAAAAATTGACCCATTTGCCGATGCTTTTAGACAATATACTGTCTCCCATGCCCATGGCTTTGCATAGACCATTCCATGTCTTCAAAATCTACCCTCCTCATTTCCAACTCTTAACATCCCTAGTTTCCTTTTCATCTCCAGTGGTGGAGACTTGATTCCCTTCTGGTGGTATGGTTCCTCTCTCTAAATTTATTTTGTATTTGCAGGGGATTTGGATTGAAGGACAACTTGTGGACTTGAGTCTTCTCCCTGCTGATTTGTGGAATTTATTGATGTTCATGTGCTTTCCTGCTCACATAGGATACAAAGTTCTTTAGAAAAGTATTTTTTTACCTTTGTCATTGTGTCCACAGCACCTTTCACAGGTCCTGGAACAAAGTAATTGCTTGATCAATGCTTTATTGATTGAATTGCTGATTGATTCAACTCTGAAGTAGAAAAAGGAAAAAGAATCTGAGAAATGTGCTTAAATGCATATTCTTTGAGACAGAAAAACTAAATTGTTTCTTACCCATAAATTCTTTTTTTTTTTTTTTGGCTTTTAGGAGGGCAATTGGTGTTAAGCAACTTGCCCAAAGTCACATGACTAGTAAGTATATCAAGTGTCTGAGGCTAGATTTGAACTCAGGTCCTCCTGACTCCAGGGCCAGTGCTCTATTCACTGCACCACCTAGCCACCCCTTTACCCATAAATTCTTGACTGGCCTTAGGGCAGTTTGGCCAAATGCTACAGAAAGATTCCTTGAAGTCTTGGTAAGCAGAATCTTTTCCTTGCAGAGCTGAGAAATGCCCTCTGTTACCTGTTCCAGTCCCTAGTGAATATTAGGAAAAATGTTTTTCTGTGTTTGAGGATGTAAGGGAGACAGGAACTTGGCTTTAGTGGCAAAGCCTTCTAGTTCCAGCTTGCTTTCTGCAGTGTCTCTGAGTGACTCCTGGAAGCTTAATAAAGCTTCAATGTAATTTGCAGGTCTCTAAAAGAAGCTGACAGCAGAATGACTTTTAGAGCCAAAATATAGAATTCCTCCACCTTGGGCAACTTTCTTTGGGGGAGTTAAGTGGCCACAAATAATCCACCTTAGTTAAAGTTATTTTAGGGAAGGGTCAGTACCTCTTGGAGGGCTGTCCTCCCTAATCTTACTTGTATCATGGAACCTTTTGGTAGTCTGCTGAAGCTATGAATCTTTCTTTAGAGCAATGTTTTTAAATAATTGAAGAAAATACTAGATTTCAATTAGAGATGAATGAGGATGAAGATGTAACTTATTTCTCTGTCAAGTTCAGGCCTTATGAAATGTATCCCTGGTCCTGAGGTTAAGAATCCTCCTTACAGAGCGTCCTGTCCTGATCCTTCAGAATACATCTTCTCTCCCTTTCAACAGGAGGGATTGATGTGAAATAGGAGTGCGCTGGAAAGTGAGTTTAAAGAGGAGAGCCACTTAAGAGTCCCTGATGTTGGCAACTTGGACCAGAATGTTTGAGAGGGGGACCTCCAATCCTTCAAATTCTTAATTATATTCATTGTCTTTACCCCAGAACTGGCTCTACACCTCTCCCTACCACATATTGGCCCCTTGGTGAAAGTTTAATTCTATACTGTCTTCTTCTCTTGAATCCCTTTGCCCCTTTCACCTGTAGGTCAATTTGCCCTGCTAAATCTCAGTTCTGCATTATGTCACCATCCACAGCCTTTGCTCATATTCACATATTGCTGAAAGAAGTTGGGGATAATTATAGAAAGGTACTCACCTGGTCCACTGAAGATTTGTAGTGCATAATTTCAACTGGGCTCTGACTGCAACAGGGCCATCATTTGTTCTTTCCTAACTAATCACTCTCCTACTCAACACAGCACCTTTTCCAAATTTTTCATCCTTTCTCAAACCTCTTCCTTTCCCCATCCTCTAAGCTGAGAACTTTGTATCATATTACACACACACACACACACACACACAGAGGACATTTACTGAGAGCTTACTCTTCTCCTCTCTTCAACAGGGGAATGATGGGAGCTTGAAAGAATCCTGGTGTTTTTAGAGCCATAATTTAGAATTCCTGGATCCTGGGCAACTTCCACGGGGGGAAATGGAGTACAGCAGACAATCTGCACTAACTGAAATCATCTTGGGAGAGGGGCAATTATTTTTGGAGGGCTAACATCCTAAATCTTATTTGTGTAATGAAACTCTTTGACAATCTGGTGAATTTATGGATTCTTCTTTTGAAAATATTTTTAAATAATTGAAAGAAATGCTAAGTTTCAGTTATAGATGAGTGGAAATAAAGATGCATCTTCCAAATTCAGGTGCTATAAAATATATTTGTGGACCTTAGGTTAAGAATTCTAGCTCCTGAGATTCTTGTCATGGCCCTATGATATTAATCTCTCATCTTCCTTTCCTCAACTCCTGGCAAAGGGGAGGAGCTGGGAACTTTTTGAGGTCGGGGTTCCTGAGAAAGTGAGCTTGAGGGGATGGGGCATTATAGAGATTGGACCCAGTTGTGGCAGCTTAGACCTGAGTGGTTGGTTGAGAGGGGAAGTCTTTTGTCTGGTGTAGGCTAGTGGAGGATTCCTATGGGGAGCATATATGTACTGTACCACTATCTTGGGACCTTGGAACCAAAAACTCAGGAAAGGCAGGGAGTTGAGAGATGGAATGTTGAGTTTGACCAACAACAGTTAGATCATTGCTTTAAAAAAGCACTAAATTCACTTTATCCTTGTGATAAATGAAGCAATAACTGTAATTCTGCAAACTGTGTTTTATTCTTATCCTGGTTTTATTTCTAATACTCTAGTCTCCACCACCATGTCACTCCACTGGTACCTGGGCACTTGTTAGAGTGGATGGAATGCTGCACTAGGTACAGGAGAACCTGAAGTCAGGAGGTCCTGAGTCTCAGGCACTTACTAACTTTGACCATAAGCAAGTCACTTAATCACTACCTGCCTCAGTTTCCTCACCTGTAAAATGTAGGTAATAATAATAGCACCTACTTACCAGGGTTGTTTTGAGGATCAAATGAGATAATATTTGTAAAATTCTTAGCACAGTGCCTACTACATGGTAAGAACTTAAATACTTGTTTCTGTTCTACCTTCTGCTCCTCCCTGCTTTTCATGTGTTGTCATTCCTGTAAGAATGCCTTGAAGGCAGAGACTTTATTTCTTTTTGCTTGTATTTGTATCCCCAAAGGTTAATACAGTGCCTGGCATATAGTAAGTGCTTCATAAATGATCTTTGCTTGTCTGCCTGACAATTGGAGTAGAAGAAGCAAGTTTCTCCAAAAAGTAAGAAAGAAGCTTCAATAAGAAAGAACAGGGAACCTTGGAGTGGATTGGTTGTATTCTATGGGTTTTAAGAAGGGAATGTGAAGAGAGAGTAAAAGGAATATATTAGTATAGAAAAGAGGAAGAAGGAGATAGAACTTGTTATTCCTCATAACTGGGTGATTCAGAAGAACATAGACACACGGAAGAAGAGGTGGGGAAGTGGGCCCCAGATGAACCCCACTCTTTGTCTGTGTAAACCCAGTACCAAAGTCTGTTGGTATTGGACTCTCATTTAATTGGTGGAGATCAATGTCTTTGCCCTTTGTGAGGAGCAGGGCAGAATTGACAAGAACGGGCCAACTCAAGTGTCTTCAGTCTTTTTGAGTTGTCATCTCTAAGTTTTCTTCTTACTTGGAGTTTCCTTCAAGCTCTCTTCAAGTTGCTTCTGGAGCTTCTGTCTTCCAGCTTTGAGAGGGATGAGGCCAACCAACCTTACTTTAGGGTGCTGAAGGGAAAGACTCTGTGAAGACACGCGAGGAGTCAGAAGTCTTCATCATATTCCACTCCTCAGCTTGCTACACTAGAGACTTTGGGGAACTTCCCCTTGGGTGAGATCTAGGATTCTTTCTCTGGTTGAGCTGAGTTACCTTGCCCCCAGTGGGAGAGCTCCTTCACTTTATAATGTCTGCTACATATATTCTTCCATTTTTGCCTTCTCTAATTTCTGTTTGGCTATGATTTAGATAAACAAGTTTCTTTACTCTTCAGTATGTGTATTCATTACAGAACAGATATTCTTTGGGAAGAGGATTAAGCCTTGCATGTAAAATTTTGGGTCAGAAGTTAGATCAAATCTGAAAAAACTCATTCCTAAAACTAACAATATTTAAAGATCGGTTAGATGTAATTCTAGCTTGGTACCCACTCTTATCAAGAAGCTCAGAGTGGCCTTTGTCTTCAACTTCTTGCTTACATTCTAGCAGGAGTTAAATTCTCCTTTGGAGAAAGTTCGGGGGCAGAAGAGACTAGAGATATGTATTCTACATCAGTTCATGCCATATAAGGACATCTTTATGCCACATGTGGGGGACAGCCCTCGATATATCTAAAATGGACTAAGGAAAATTAAACACACATAAAATAGGTTGATGGTGAAATACATCTAATATATCAAGGAAACACAAGTGGAGATGAAGCACTTTCCTATAGATAGCAAGGTTCCCTTGATTTCTATCTACTGGGAAGACTATACTAGTTGCTTCTCAATGAAATCCATAGTCAGTCTGAAGATGTTGGCCATCTGGATCACAGGATCAAAGACAAAAGGCCTTCAGGCTAAAAGTTCATCTACATTATTTAGATCCATCTATGCTAATTTACAGAGGCAGCTGTAGAGGCATATAGAGGTATGGTTATGTTATTTTTCTGGGATCATATAGCTAGTAAATACTTGAAGCAGGATTTGAAACCACATCTTCCTGATACCCGGGTGCAGCTCTCCATCACAACTTCACAATGTGTCTTTCATTCCCTACAAAACAAAAACAGTGTTTGGATACTGCGTACAGTCTTGACTGAGGCATATATCTCATTGAGTCAGTTACCAACTATGACAGGCATGTCATTATCTTCGACAGACACTATAGAAGGACCATTAGCTGGGCACAGAATTAAAAAAGAGAAGGGAGAGAAACTTAGGAATGAGTGTAGCCAGGACAAAGGTAAGGGGATGGGATATAGATTGAAACTTTCTAGTACTGAGATCATTGTGAGTTAACAAAGTTTTATCAGTAAGGAAGCATGAAATATATTTATTTTTAAAAATCAAAGACTTCATAGTTTCTAACACCAGAAAACATAATTCAGGATAGTGTCTGAATAGATCTGTACAGAAAAAAAAATACTTTTACTGGATCATCAGAATCTTAAAATTCCACTCAAATCTTACCCCAGAATTAGGAACCTGAAAGAGACAATAAAGGACCATCTAATTCATCTGCTTTTGTTCACTTTGGAAAATATTTTACCTAATTTAGCCTTTCTATCTAGTCTCAGTCCCATTTTTAGGCTGAGTTTTGGGGCAAGTGCTTAAGCTGTTCCCTATTTCCCTGGGTCAGCACAAGGCAGTCATCAATCTTAGCCTATACATTATTTGTAGAGCAGGGATTAAGTCAGATATAGGCTTACCCAAGTTGAAATTTAGGGCAAGACCAGAAGATTTGAGTGTAAAATACAGAAAAATTCCCAGAAAGAAGAGACTAGGGCAATAGGGATCTGTTGGAAAAATAACACATAGCTCATATAAATATGGTATTTCATGGTATATAAAATAATTTCTTTAGAGCAAAATTATGAGAGTAATGAGGCAAGTATTTCTGTTTCACAGATGAAGAAACAGGCTCAGAGAGAGCATTATGCAGTGAGCTCCAAAGTCAGAAGAGCTCAAAGAGAGCAGGAAGGGTTGAAGGATTAGATTGATGACTGTGCTGGTCCTTGATCAAGGAATAGATTCTAACATGTCTAGATGAAACCATTTCCTCTGGTGTTTGGGCTGTAGTTGGCTTTTTCTTCATGGATTGAATGCAAAAGAGGAAGAGATGAAAGGGGCAAAAATGCTTGAGTAATCAAGGAGCCCTGACATCCAGTTTATTATTTCTCATCTTATAACTGTGACCCAGTTATGGGGAAAGTTTAGATTCCCCAGAAAAAGCTGGCTTCTGACCTGTTGTTTTCCCAAGTGTGGGTGGTAGGATGATTGTTGATGGAAAAGGGGTAGGTGGTAAGATTTGGAATGACAGGGAATGGCTATGAATTTTCTCCTTAGTTCAGAAAGCATCTGCATGTCAGTTCCAGAGAACGATGAGTCTTATACCACTTCTTAGCTAAGCCATGGGCACACCTCTATTTAGCACCACCCACTCAATGAAAGCATATAAGAGGACTCTCAGGGAGAAGATAGATTAAAGCTTCTTCTCATCTCTGGGGCCAACTGAATCCAAAATCTGCAAAAGGCAGAGCACAGGCAGTAGGTGAGGGGGAAAATCCCAAGGATGAGACTGGGCATTTGGGATTATCCCAGGGAGGGGAGGCAGTAGTGGAGATTTCTTTTTGATCAAGTGGGGATAAATGTGGAAAATAAGTATAATCATTATATTAAAAGGAACAAAGAAAGTGGAAAGGGAAAAGAGGCATCTGCTAATATTTTTATGATGGGGGCTTGAGGATCTCCTCAACTCCCTATTAAATATTATTACTATTATTATCTCTCAGCCTGAAGATGTTAGAAATCGATAGTTTTATATGCACATTAGAATAGGTATAAACTTTTTCCTTTATAGTCTCAGATTTTTTAAACATACCTGGTGTATGACATCTTTATATTCCAGGCAAAATTTGAAATGTACTCATTCCTCCTACCAACCTACTTTATAAATATCTAATGTGACTTGACTTTTCACAAATTGATAGCTATGTATCATGAAGAGTGGAATTTGAGAACTAAACATGTGAATTTCTAAGGAATGGAATGAAGACATTTTCTTTGATGTGCTCTCCTGAATGTTACCACCTGGGCAACAGGTTAATTTATCTGCTCCTCATTCCAACTTTGGTTTTATGATGGTCCTCTTGGATGTAGAGCTAGGGTCAATATGGTTTTGATCTCTCTGTAGAGGAAATAAAGAGAGAGGATAATTGATGACTTCTCTCTTGAGCAACTTTGCTTCTATATCTTCTAATCATCCCAATGTTTCAAATCAAAACTAGATTTAACATAGTTAAATAATTTGTAGTCCAGGACAGTGGGATGATGGGACAGAGATGAAGACTAGAGAGAAGACATCAAAAATAGATATATAAGTGGGATAAAAATATAGTCTAGTACAGAAGAGATAAAGACATAGTGAGATGTTGGAATTCTGAGATAATCGGAAATGAAGCCATAGTGGAGAGAAGGTTTGAGCTATGAAAGGGTGAGGAGTTGATGTCCTATGTGAAGTCACAAATTTTTACCTTTTGCTTCTTCTATTGGTCCTTCTATCTCCGAGGTCAGATGTCTCATGCTGTGATGTGGATTATTTTCGTGATCATCTTTCTGGAACTGACTTACTTCTCCTGTGCTCAAGGTTTCTGGACTCACCATGTAGATTACTCCAAGACCCATATCTTAGGAAATCCATCCCAGTACTGTGATTTGATGATGATGCATAGGGGTCTGGTTAACAGTAGTTACTGTATGCTTTTCAACACCTTCATTCATGAGACAATAATACTATCCTTAATATCTGTACTAATTCTGTCATCTCTTACCCAAATTCCAATGGACTAAACTGTTGTATAAGCTGCTACCCAGTTTTGGTGACATTGTTTTGCCAAGTGCCATTCTTGTTTCCCTAGCTGTAGATATGTGCAAATGGTCCATTTTACAAGAATTGGGGTAGTATGTGTAAATGGACAACTAGAACAGATGATTAGACAGATTTATTCTCCTCCCTTCTGGGCCAAATTTTGGGTCCCATCTGAATACTACAGCTATCCATAAAAACTTTTATCTAAATTTTAATATTCTCCAGCTCTCTGGTACCCCTTACTGTTTGTTCTTAGCTTCCATCGCTCTAGCCTAAATTTCTTATTTTTATCCTAATTTAGAAAGAATGCAAGTTTCTTGAGGACAGGGACTTCTCCATTTATGTTTCTATATTTCCAGTGATTATCACTGACTTGATGCACAGGTAATTCATAATTATTTTTTGATAAACAGATTAATTCTTCATTTATCTACTTTTTATGAGGATCTTGATGTTAGTGTGGGGGCTGTTACAAGTGAAAACTTAGAAGCCAATTGACTTCTACTGCCTTTCAAATTTTTCTTGTGGAATATCTCTGTGCCAAATTTGTATAACGAGAGGGAGAGACTTTTGTAAGTTTCTTCTTTTCTATTCTTTTTTATTTCACTAAGGGACTAGGTGATGAAGTAAAGGAAAGAAAGGGTGTTGGGAAGGGTTTCTGGTGTGGCAATCTACCCTAAAAGTATTTTACAAGGAAGTCATGTATTCAAGGTTTGTTGAATTTCTCCAAGAGTTCAGTATTGCTCAAAGAGGTGTAGACTCTGCCGCTGTAGAATTTGTTTTGAGGCATTTTTTAAAGTTGTTTGAGGAGTTTTGGGGAGAGCCCAGGCAAGTGTCTGCCTTTTCTCAGCCATCTTGGCTCCCACCTAGATTCAGGAGTTTTTAAAGTCATAATTTAGAATTCCTTCATACTAGGCAATTTCCTTTGGGGAAGTGGAGTGCAGCTGAAGTCTGCTTTGTCTAAAGTCATCTTTGGAAAAGGTTGGTCCTTATTGGAAGCTTTACACCTTTATTTTATTTCTGTCATGGAACCCTTTGGTAGTTTAGTGAAGCTATGGTTCTCTCTTTAGATAAATTTTTTTAAATAATTGAAGAACATCATAAATTTTACTTGGAGAAGAATGATAATGAAAATACAATTTATTTCCCTTTCAAATTCAGATGGTTTGAAATCTATCTGTGGGTCCTAGGTTAAGAGATATTCTGTCAGAGTTCTGTCTGACCCTACAGAATTCATCTCCTTCCCTCCCCTTTCCAACTCTTGAGAAAAGGGAATCCAAGGAATTGGTGTGAAGTGGGAGTGTTCTGGAAAAGTGAGGTTAAAAAGGAAAGCCACCACAGAGACCCTGGAATTGGAAACTTGGGCCTGGATGGTTGAGAGCAGCACCTCCAATCTGTTGGAGCCTTAGTTATTTCCCAACCAACATCCCTGTGTTGGCTACGTTCTCCTTTCCTCCCTTCCATACCTTGACCCCTCATTCTGATACAATTCAGCTATATACTGTCTTATTCTCTCAGTCATCTTGCCCTCTTATCCTATAGATCAAATTGCCCTGCCAAACCACAGCTTCAGATTATTCCCACCATCTACTGCCTTTGCTCCTAGTCACATGCAGAATGAAATGGAGAAACTCATGAAACCATGCTGACTGGGTCCACTAAATAATTATAGCACATCATCTCAATTGGGCCCTTGATGCAGCATGGACATCATTTATACTTTCCTAACTGATTCACTCTCCCATTCATCATAGTACCTTTTCCAAAATTGTTCATCCTTTTTCAAATCTCTTCCTCTCCCCATCCTCTCCCCTGAGAATCTTACCTCACATTTCACTGAGAAAACTGAGGACCTTTGCTGAGAGCTTCCTCATCTCCCCTTCTTCTCAACTCATATCTCCTGCATGCTTTCAGAAATTCCCTCTACCTTTACTCTGATCCCACAGAATGAGTTGACCCTTCTACTTTTTAAGGAATTACCTTTTAAATACACAACTGATTTTATTCTATCTCATCCTCTCCAAAAGATGACTCTCTCTATTGTCCACACCCTCTTGTTTATCTTAATGTCAGTCAATAAACATTTACTAAGTTACTACTGTGTTAACAGTGCTAAGCACTTGGGATACAAAAAGATAATGCCACCTCTCACAGGACCTTATCTCTCCTCACCTGAGCTATTGAAGTAGTCTGATGGTTGACTTCACTGCCTAAAGTCTCTTACCACTTAATTTGATCTTTTCCCCACCTCTTAAAGTAGTCTAAATGAAGCCCGCATCTGACTTTCTAATTGCTTTACTTAATAGACCCCAGCTGTTTCATATCACCTACAGGGTAAAACATAAAATCCTATTTTTGATGTTAAAAACTTGTCATAACCTCCTTTTTCTCCCCACACCTTTCCTGTCTTCTAATACCTTATAGCCCCTCACCCCAGGTACTTTGTGATCACCATCCCACAGATGGGGAAACTGACTATTAGATATTCCTAAGGTAAGAATGGGGGGGGGGAGGGAATGACATCCTTGGACTTTACATCGTTTCCATTCAGTTGTCAGAGGACAATGCCAGTATGTCTGCTTTTTTGATGCGGTGTGTGTAGCCAGGCAGAAAGAGCAACTGAATGAAAACATTTATCTCAAGACCGTGGTGGCCTGAGGTCAGAACTGAGAGACAGAGACAGGGTCTGTTCTGACCCAGAGCAAGAGAAATAGAGATAAGAAGACAATGATACCTCATGCTCAATGCAAGGGCTCTTTCACTTGATATTGTCTGGTAGACCATGCCAGACAAAACCCTTCCTCCCAAATCTTCAAGAGCTCTCTATTCCCTCTAGGATAAACGATGGCCTCACTCTTGGCATTTATTACCCTTCACTCTAGCTTACCTTTCCCTTGCATGCTATTCCCCTTTTCATAATCAGATATCTGCCCCAAATGACCTATTCCTTGATGCTTTTAGGCTATGTTCCATCTTCCATCTTTTTACCTTAGCACACAATATTCCTTATGCTGAGAATATATTACTTCCTCAGCTTCACCTCTTGGGATTCCTAAATGCTGTTAAATCACAAGTATTGAGACCTTCTTTGATTCACTTCTGTCTTTCTTTGTATCCCTAGCACTTATCACAATGTCTGGCACAGAGCAGACACTTAATAAATGCTTATTGACTAAATGACTGATTTACAAGTGTCCTTCCTTCCAAATTTACTTTGCACCTTGCTTTATTTGGCTTCCTGGCCTCAGGTTATAGCAAAGACCTGAATTTGGGAATCTACATGAAATTGATGCTGGGTAAGTTGATACAAACAAGAGCTTTATTATTATGAGGTGTAGCAAGCAGGCACAAAACCAAACAAACAACAAGCCAACTCTCCAAACATATCTATATATATTTTATGGCCATATAAGTATGGGGAAGGAGACATTTTGGGGAGGAAACATATTCAAAGTTGAGGTTCAAGAGGTTAAATTACATATCCTAGAAATGGGCTTGGTTGAGAACAGGTAATTGGTGTCAGATATAGGAGGGGTCATTCCTAACCAGACCCAGATGTGGTGGGAAAGCTCTAAGTGTCACTCATTGATATCAGTCTTCAACAAGGCTTGGATAGGGAGTTTGTTGGGATCAGAAAGGGGGAGGGGACATAGTTTAATTATCTAAGGCAGAGGGAGGAAAATGACTCAGAGACCACTCATTCACTGCAGCTGGTCAAGAGTTTTATTCAGTCAGAAGCTTTGAGTATGAATTGCCTGACTCTCTGACACAGAGTTAATATAGGTCAGTACAGTGGAAGTGTACAACTGCACAAGTCTTTGTTCATATCCTTTATAGGCATCGGGACCACTTAGACTAATGATTCCATATTGGAGTGTTTTCACTATAACTGTAATATCAAACTACATGAAGCTTACAATGATCACTCATATGTAATGGGTTTGATTGGAGGACGCACAGTGGAAAGTCTCATCTTTCCCCAATCATTTTTTGTGCATACTGATATCCATAAGTCATCTCACTCTCATTATAAGCTTCTTTGGAAAGAATCTTTTTTTTTTTTACTCCTACATTGCAAGTCTGAGGGACCGGGGAACCTAGAACAGTGGTTGAAATGTAGCTAATACTTTGTAAATGCTTTATGGTTTAATTATTGATGCATTCAGACATTATGGTAGAGACCAGGAAAAACAATTTGACAACTTCACCTAGATGCACATATATAGTAAACTTAAAAGTTCTATACCCATAACTTCTACATTGAATTCTGGATATTTGGACTCATGCCAGAGGAGAATTCATTGAAGGCTTGGTGAACAGAGTTTTAACTTTCATTGCAGAACCAAGAACAGCCCTTCCTTGTTTGCCGTTGTTTCCTCTCTATCCTAAAAAAACCCTCACTCAATCCTTCTGTCACTGCTAATGATTGTCCTCTTTCTCTTCTAGCTTTTGTAGCTAAATTCCTTGGAAAAAAGTAAAATAGGTGCTTCCACTTTCTCTCCTCTTACTCTCTTCTTAACCCCTTACAATCTGGCTTTCCACCTTACCATTCCACCCTAAATAGCCCTCTCCAAAGTTCCTAATGATCTCTAGTTGCCAAATCCAATGAATTTTAAAAAATTCTTATTCTCCTTGACTTTTATGCAGTCTTGACACGATCACTCTCCTCCTTGATACTTTCTTCTTTCTAGGTTTTTTGGGATACCATTCTCTCCTGGTTTTCTTCCTATCTCCCTGACCACTCCTTCTCTATTTCCTTTGCTGGACCCCCCTTCAGATCACACCCTCTGAGCATAGGTGTCTCTCATGGTTCTGTCCTGGGTCCTCTTTTCTTTTCCTTCTATACTACTTCAATTGATGATCTCTTCAGCTCCCATGGCATTAATTACCATCTTTGGGCTAATGATTTTCAAATCTACCTTTCTTGCTCTAGTATCTTTACTGACCTCTAATTTTGCATCTCCAATTGCTTTCCAGATATCTGAAACTGGACCCCCAGTAGGCATCTTAAATTCATATCTAAAGCAGAACTCAATATCCCCACTGCCCCATTCCATCCCCGAATTCCCTATCACTGTAGAGGGCAACACCCTCTTCTCAGTCCCTCAGGCTTGCAGTCTAGGAATCATCTTGGATTTCTCCTTATCTTTCATCCTACATAGCTGAGCTGTTGCCAAGACTTGTCTATTTCACCTTCACAACATCTGTTGAATATATCCCCTTCTCTCTAACTCTGTCACCACGCTAGTGCAGGCACTCACTACTGCACGCTATAATTACTACAATACTCTCCTGGTGGGTCTGCCTGTCTTCAGTCTATCTCTATTCCAATCAATCCTCCATTCAACCACTAAAGTTATCTTGCTAAAACACAGGTCTGATTGTGTCATCCCCCCTACCCTCAATAAACTTCAGTGGCTTCCTATTGCCTCCAGGGGAAAATACAAAACTTTGTGCTTGGCAAAGTCCTTCATAGTCTACTTTTCCTGTAAGAATTCTCTCCTACTTTTCTAATTTTCTTACCCCATAATCCTTGACAAGTACTGTCTGATCCAGTGACATTGATCTCTTGGCTTTTTCATGAACAAGACAGTCTATCTCTTGTGTCCATGCATTTTCTCTGGTTGTCCCTTATACCTGGAATGCTCTTCCTCCTCTGCTCCAATTACTGATGTCTCTGACTTCCTTTAAGTTGTAACTAAAATCCCACCTTCTACAGGAAGTCTTCCCTAGTTCCTATTAATTCCAGTACCTTCCCTCTTTTAATAATTTCCTATTTATCCTGCATATAGCTTGCTCTGTATTTGTTTATTTGCATGTTGTCTTCCCCCATTATATTGTAAGTTTTTTGATGGCAGGGACTTTCTTTTTCCTTCTTTAATATCCCTATGGTTTAACACAATGCCTGGCAATAGTAGGTACTTGGTAAATATTTATTGAATGAATGAATGAATGAATAGTGAAACTGGTAAAAATTTGTTTGCAGATGTTTGTGTGTATAAAGGGGACAGGGACTTTGCTTCAGTGACAGGAATATAAGGTTTTCTAGCTCCAGTTTGCTTCCTGTTGTGTTTTGAAGAGACTCCTTGAGGCTTATTAAAGCTTCAAGATTATTTATTTACATATCTCTGGAACAAGCCAACAGGATAATAATGGGTGCTTAAAATAAATCAAGCATTTTTAGAACCATAATTTAGAATTCCTGCATCCTGGGGAACTTCCTTTGGGGGAGTGGAATACAACACCCAGCTAATGTCATGTTGGGAGAGGCCAGCCCTTCTTGGAGAGCCAGTATCCTTAATTTTGTATGTGTCATGGAACCCTTTGATAGTGTGGCAAAGTTATGGATCCCTTGTTAGAAAAATGTTTATATGTAATTTAAGGAAATGCTAAATTTCAACTGAAGATGAGTGCAAATGAAGATGTAATTTTTTTTTCCTTCCAATTTCAGACTCTGTGAAGACTATCAGTATACCATAGTTTAAGAATCCTTACTCCAGAGTGTCCTATTATGCCCCTAGAATATTAATTTCTTCTCTTCACTTCCCCCATATCCTGGGAAAGGGAAGAATATAGAATGGTGTGAAGCAGAGGTTTCCTGGTAAGGTGAGCTTGAGGAAGAGGGCCGCCACAGAGACTGGATTTTAGGTTTAGCACCTCACTACTAAATGAGTGAGACAGGCAGTCTTTTGCCTGGTGTAGGTCAGTGGAAGATTCCTCTGAAGAGTACATATGTTGTGGCCTTAGGGCAAAAAAACCTATCAGTCACTCTTACTAGTTATAGCTCTGTTCATTCTAGCCTATGTGATTCAGGGTGGGAGGGGGAACATGGTTAGGAAGAGGAGGAAGTAGGAAGAGGATGGTGTGCTTCTAGAAACCTAAGTGAGGGGTACAGAGAAATATCTTCACCATATGAGGATTCTTTTTCTGTACTTTTGGGGGTGGTTGTATGTATAATCAACAAAATAATGTGTTGGTTAAGCATTCCCCCCACCCCCATCCCAAGCATGTTAGCTGAATGAAATCAATCCCTTTGAGGAAGAAAGCCCACGAGTAGGTTTCAGATCTAGCAGATGGCAGTAACTTCTTGGCAGAGTAGTAGTCCCAGAGAAGATGATAATGTTAGCAGATGGTAGTAGGAAACCCAGGAAAGTTGCAAAAGACAAGTAGAGGAACTGGGATGCAAACCCATTACTTGAAGGTGCAGCCCTAGCAGGGGGAGTTGTCTAGGTAGCCAGTCAGTCCATCAGTCAATAGCCATTTATTATGCACTTACCATGGTCCTGTTACTGTGTAAATAATGGAGACATAAAGAGAAGAAAAACCATGGTGTCTGTTACCAAGGAACTCACATTTTAATGGGGAAGATAATAACAAAATAATGATGTCTACATAGCATGTACACAGTGTAAATAGAAGATAATCTCAGAGAGAGGTCAGAGGGGAGTGATGGTGGCAGTGCTCAAAGGAAGTTGGTGAAAGGATATGAGCTAAATCTTGAAGGAAATCAGGGAAGTGAAGAAGGAAAGGTGAAGCAGGAGGGCATTTCAGGAAAGGGAGACAGCCAAGGGGAAGGCTGGGAGATCAGAGATGGAATGTTGTGTGTGACAATCAGCAATCAAACCTTTGCACCAGAATCATAGAGTGTGAAAAAGTAAGAAAATGTAAGAAGCCTGGACATGCTGGAAAGGGTCAGATCATGAAAGACCTTCAATGCTAAACAAAGGATTTTGTATTAATTTCTGAAGGTAATAGGGAGCCACTAAAGTTTATTGAGTCGGAGGGGTGGTGGTGGTGGTCACACGATTAGATCTGTGTTTCAAGAAAATCATGCTGGTATCAGAGGAAAGGATAAATTGGAGGTGTAAGAGATTAGAGACCAGGAGACCAATTAGAAGGTTATCACAATAGATTAGGTAAGAGGTGTGTCCCTGTGAGTGAAGAGAAGGCGCTTATACAAGAGACACTGTGAAGGTAGGTGGGGTAGGTGTGAGTGAAGAGTTGGGGATGAAAGCAATGTTAAGAGACTGGTTGACTGTGAGGATGGAGGTGCTTTCAGTGGGAAATTGGGAATAAGGAAGGACTTAATAGAAAAATAGTTCTTGTTATAACTCGTACTGAGCTTGAGACACCCAATAGACATCCAATTTGATATGTTCAAAGGTCAATTAAGGTCAAGCCTAAGAGAGACTTTAGAGTTTGGCTATATGGATCTAGAAATAATCTGCATAGAACTGGTCATTGTATACATGGTAACTAGCGGATGGCATATGTTCTTTCAAGAGGAGAGGGACCTGAACAGAGCCTTGGAGCTGAGTTTTGCTCACGATTAATAATATAATCTGGATGAAGATGCTGCAAAGGAGGCAGGTAAAAGGAGAAGCAGGAGGGAACAGTGTCATAAAAAAAACCTAAAGTGGAGTATCCAGGATTATATGATGATCCTCAGTATCAAAAATTGTATGGAGGTCAGGATGAATGAGGATTCAGAAAAGTGCCAATAGAATAGAGTTGGCGATTATGAGATCATTGGTAAATTTGGCAAAAACAATTTCTACTGAACACGGACTTGCAATCCAGATTGCAGAACATACAGAAGAGAGTAAAGGAATACACTAAGTATAGTTAACATTTGGGGGGGGGTATTTAGCCAAGAAGGGGAATAGAGACATAAGATGATAGCTAATAGGAATGTTTGGATGCAGTAATGGTTTTATTAGGATGATCAGATATTGTTATGTTTATAAGTAGCAGGGAAGGAGCTAAGAGATAAAATGATAGAGAAGACAGGAACTGATAATGGGGGCAATGGGATCAAGAGTACATGTTAGAGGGTTTTACTCTGATTAGCTTAAGGGCCTCATCTTCATTGGTGACATGACTGAAGGAAGAGATAATGGGGGAAGATGTGTGTGTGTGAAGTCAGATGATGAGAAGGCAAGAAAAGGAAGCCCTTGGGGAATGGTTTCAATTTTTTCAGTGAAGTATGAGTCCTGGTCCTCAAGTGGGTCAGTGGAGACAGGGAGTGATTTGGGAATCCATAAAGAAAGATAATAAGGTTTAAAATATCCTTTGTGTTGAGTGGGATAAAGAACTGGTTGTTGTTCAGTCGTGTCTGACTCTTCATGACCCCATTTATGGTTTTCTTGGCAAAGACACTGAAGTGACTTGCCATTTACTTCTCCAGTTCATTTTACAGACAAGAAAACTGAGACAAACAGGGTTAAGCACCTCTCTCTTTTTCTTGGTTGCCATTGAAGCCATGCTTCATTCTCATCCTGGCTGAACATCTAATGCTCCAGACTTCATCACCATGTCACCCTTTTGGATAATTGTTAGAGCGAATAGAATGTTAGGCTAGGTATTGGTTGGAGAAACTGGAGTCAGAAGTCTTGAGTTTAAAACCCGTCTCAGGAACTGACTAGCTACTTGACCATGATAAGTCATTTAACATCTATCTACCTCAGTTTTTTCATCTGTAAAATCTGGATAATAATACCACCTTCCTCCCATGTTTGTTGTGATCAGAAGAGACCATATTGGTTAGGTGCTTAGCAGTGTACGTGGCTTATAGTAAGCACTTAATGGATGTTTTCTTTCTACATTCTTTCCCTCATTGCTTGTTTTTTGTGTGTGTGTTGTCTTCCCCATTAGGATGTAAGCTCCTTGACGGCAGGGACTTTATTTCTTTTTGCTAGTGTTTGTATCCCTAGTACTTAGCATAGTACCTGGAAGATAGTAATTTATTAATTAATTAATTATCGTTCATATGAAGATATCTTCAATATCTGTGCTAATTCCTCTAAGCCATACCAAAATTTCAATGGACTAAATTCTTTGTCATCCACTTAAGGTGACAGCATGTTATATCATGACCTATGCTTTTTCTCTTAACTGTAAATATAGGGAAATATTCCATCTTGCAAGAATTAGGGTAGTTTATGTGAATGGACACCCAGACCACATAATTAGTCAGGTTCATCTTTTCCCCTTCAGGATTCTAATTAAGTTCCTATTTGGAAACCTTGCCTGTCCATGACACATTTTCCCCAGGTTTTACATCTTCCCCACTCCTCTGGTACCCCTCATTGTTTCTCAACTTCTACACACCCCACCTAAATTTTTCCTTTTTATCTGTATTCAGATAGAAGGTAAGCAAGCACCTTCAAGTCCCACCTTGAAGGCTGGGACTCCTTCATATATGTTTTTTTTTTCTTTTTAAGCAATTGGGGTTAAGTAACTTGCTCAAGGTTACACGGCCAGTTATTTCTGGGTGTGGTGCTGAGTGTCTGAGCCCGGGATTCGATCTCCAGGTCGTCCCAACACTGGAACTGGTGCTCTTACTCGCTGAGCCACCTGGCTGCCCCTCATATATGTTTTTCTATCTCCAGTGCCTCCCATGTTGGGAATGGTTACTGGTATAGCAATTTACACTGGAAGGGAATTTACTCTACAGAGAAATTATGTGCTTGAGTTTGTTGAATTTATTTTGCACTAAATTTTATTTTTAATAAATTTTTGGTTGTCCTAATCAACTGGCTGTGACATTTCCTTGGTTTCCTTCAACTTTCTCTTCCTTCCTAAAGTCACTGAGATGTTCATTGGCTGTATAGCAGACAGTGTTCTTGAGGTAAGAAGTGATAAGTAATATCTCACAACCAAAGCTTGGATGAGCCTTCTTTGATTTCAGAAAGTCTCCATTCAGCTGTCAGGGAATAATGCCAGCAGAATGTACTTTTTCTACTGAATATGAGTAGCCAGGAAGGAAGAACAGCTAAATGAAAAATTAAAATCTTCATACCAAGTTGTCCTAGAAATAGAAATCATAGACAAAGAGTTTAGTACTGACCTAGAATAAGAAGCATAGAAATGAGAAGGCAATAAAATTTCTATTCAGGTGCTGAGAGAACATTTCTAAAGTATAGGTCTATCCATGCTAGGTCTGAACCTGGCTGCAAAGCCAACAGGAGCACCTTATTGCCTTTAGGATAAACCATGAATTGTTGTTTGACATTCAATGTTCTTCACTATCTTGTTCCAACTAACTGTTCTCTTGCACATTGCTCCCCTTCTCATAGTATCAGATCTACACAACTGGCCTATTTGTTGATGCTTATAGGCAATATTCTTTCTCCCATCTCCATGGCTTTGTGTGGACTACTACACATCTTCAAAATCTACCCTCCGCATCCCCATCTTTTAGAATCCCTAGTTTCCTTTAAATCTCCAGTGGTGAGGCCTTCCTTGATTCTTTTCTGGTACTACTGTTTCTTCCTCCAATTTTATCTTGCATTTGTAATGGGTTTGGGTTGGAGTGCATCTCATGGACTGTTGAGTCTTGTCCCTGATGATTTTTTATATTTAATGGTGTCCATATGTCTTTCCACTCTTGTAGGATGCAAGCTTCTCTCTCTCTCTCTCTCTCTCTCTCTCTCTCTCTCTCTCTCTCTCTGTCTCTCTGTCTCTGTCTCTCTCTGTTTCTCTCTCCTTCCCTCCTTCCCTCTCTCTCTCTTTTTTCTCTGTTTATTTTGAAAATTTTATTGTTTTGCTTTTACATTTAAAAAGATACTGTTTGCTCCCATTCCATGAGACGTATATTGTAGTAAAGTAAAACAGTTAAGCAAAACTAACAATATAGTGACCTCATCTGAAAGTACATGTAATATTATCCATTTGTAGCACTCTGTCATCTATTTAATGTCTTAGTGTTTCCTCTCCAAAATGATGTATCTCTCCCCTTTTGTGTTAAGTGAGTGTCTTTCATTCATGGGGACAAACTATCTATTTTTATGGACATGTAGCATGTGCATATGGTTTTGTTGTTATTTTTTTGTGCCTGCTTGCTATACCTCATAATAAAAAAGCTTTTGTTTGTATCAATTTGCTCAGTATCAATTTCCTATAAATTCCCAAATTCAGATCTTTGCTATAACCTGAGGCCAGGAAGCCAAATAAAGCAATGTGCAAAGTAAATTTGGAGGGAAGGACACCTGTAAATCAGAAATTCAGTCAATAAGCATTTATTAAGAGTCTGCTCTGTGCCAGGTGCTGTGATAAGTGCTGGGGATACAAAGAGAGACAAAAGGGAATCAAGGAAGGCCTCAATACTTATGATTTAAAGGCATCTAGGAATCCCAAGAGGGGAAGCTGAGGAAGTAATATATTCTCAGCATGAGGAATGTTCTGTGCTAAGGTAGAAAGATGGGAGATGGAACATAGCCTAAAAGCATCAAGGAATAGGTCATTTAGGGTAGATATCTGATTATGAAAAGGGGAATAACATACAAGGGAAAGGTAAGCTAGAGTGAAGGACAATAAATGCCAAGCATGAGGCCATCATTTATCCTAGAGGGAATAGGGAGCTCTTGAAGATTTGGGAGAAAGAGTTAGACCTGGCATGATCAGACCTGCACTCTTAAGATATCCCTCCAAAAGTTGTTGGGGGAGGAGTGGTGGCTTTTTGTTTATTTGTATGTTTTTAGCAAAGAAACCCATCTGTCCAAGTACATAGAAAAGCAGAAATAAGAGAAAGTATACACATGAGAATATATACCAGACAATGGAGTGAAGGAGCCCTCCCATTGGGAGTGAGGTATCATTGTCTTCTCTCTGTGTCTCTTAACTCTGGGTGTGGAAAGAACTCTTTGTCTTTCTTTTCTGACCTCAGGTCTCCTTGGTCTTAAAAGTTTTCATTCAGTTGCTCTTCCTTTCTAGTTATCCATATCCAATATAAAAAAGCAGACCTACTGGCATTGTCCCATGACAATCAAATGGAAACAATCTGAAATCAAGGGACATTTATCCAAGCTTTGGTTGTGATGTGTCACTTCCTTAATTCAGGAACATCCTTAGGGAGAAGGCCAGTATCACTCGATCACAGAATACCTGGGATGAGGATATATAACTTGTCAGGAAACAGGAAAAGTGAGGGGATAAATGTGAAGTTATAAAGGACTTTGAATATCAATCATGGGATTTTATGTTTGATAAGAAGCAACTGGTGACACAGTCAAACTTGGGCATTATTTAGATCACTTTGAGAGCTGGAGGGGAGGAACAATGGACTTGGGGAGAATTTAGCCAGGTAAGCTAACCATCAGACTATTTCAGTAGTTCAGATGTGCAGAGATAAGGACCTGCTCTAGAATGATGACATTATCTTTTTTATCCCCAGTATTCAACACAGTTTCTGTCACATAGTTGGCACTTAATGAATTTTTATTGACTAAGATTAAGATTATCAAGAAAGTTAGGATGAAAAAGAGAGTAATCTGGTAGGAGAAGATGAAGCAGAATGAGATCACGTATGGATATTGCTTTCACAAGGAAAAGGATCAGCTCATCATGTGAGAATGGAGTGTAGTTGGAGAGAGTTCCTGAAGGCATCTGGGAGATGTAAGTTGAGAAGAAGGAGAGAAGAGGAAAATCTTAGCAAAGGTCCTTAATTTTTTCAGTGAAATATGACACAAGATTGTCTGCTGAGAAAATAGAGAGAGGTTGTGGTTTAAGAAAGGATCAACAATTTTGGAGAAGGCACTGTGATGAATGTGATGAATGGGAGAGTGAATCACTTAGGAAAGTGTAAGTGATGACCCTGGTGCAGTGAGGGCCCAGTTGAGATGATGTGCCATAATTTTTTTAGCAGACTCTGTCAGTAGGGTTTCAGCAGTTTTTCTAGCTTCGTTCTACAGCATGTGAGAAGGAGCAAAGGCAGTGAATGATGATCATAATTTGGAGCTGTCGTTTGGCAGGGACAGGTGGTCTATAGGGTAAGAAGGCAAGATGATCCAGAGAAGACAGTGTGTAACTGAATTGTTTCAGTAACTGGCCAAAGTGTGGAAGGGAGGAGAGTGTAGCCAGTGCAGGTATAATGATCTGGGAAATAACTAAGGTTTTGAAGGATTAGAGGTCCCCCTCTCAACCACCCAGTCCCAAGTTGTTTACTCTAGGGTGGCTTCTCCTCCCCAAACACACTTTCCTAGGGCACTCCTAACTTATGCCAATCCCTGCTCTTCCCTTTTCCTTGAATTTAGGAAGGGGAGGGAGTAAGGTGAATTCTGTAGGAACATGACAGGACTCTCTGGGCCCACAGATAGATTTTATATGACCCGAGCATGGAAGGGAAAAAAATTACATTTTAATTTTCATTAGTCTCCAAGTGAAATTAATCATTTTCTTGAATTACTTAAAAATGTTGTTCTAAAGAGAAATCTGTAGTTTCACTAGATTGTCAAAGGGTTCCATGACATAAAACGATTAAGGATCCCAGCCTTCTAAGGAGGACTGGCCCTCTCCAAAGATAACTTTAGTCAGAGTGTCTACATGTATAGGGGATTGGGACATTCCAAGATTTCACAAGATAAGTTATTTTCTATAATAACTGAAAGTCCATAGAGAATGCTTAGGAATCCCTAGAGGAGAGAGGTTAGGACATTTAAAAAATAGTCAGAGGCTGGGAGTGATAACGTGTGCTGAGGGGATATTATCACTCTCAATCTCTGCTTTCTTTTGGTTTTAGGTAGATGCTTTTTATGATATTAAAAAATATCTCTATATATCGATACCTTATAGGATTTTTAGCATAAAAATGTGTTGTATTTTGTCAAAATGTTAGGGTGAAAGGTCCTCTTGAAAGAATTTGCTCAGGCTGTCTCCAAATCAAATAAAGGTGTTTATTTGGTATAACACATCACTCCAAGCAGGCTCTTTGCTCCTGAAGGGAAACAAAGCTAAAGGGAGACCCCAGCTCTCCTAAGGAAGAGGAGACCCCAAGGGAGAGGGTGCAGCCCCTCAAGGGAGACAACCAATTAAGGAAGAGGGCCACTTAAAGGAGATGCCCACTAAGGGAGGTGCCCCTTAGGGAGGACATCCTCTGATAAAGGAAGACACCCAGTAACCAGGAAAAGCTAGGGATTTTTATAGAATAAAACCTGCCATGGACAGGGAGCACCCTGAACCTCATCATCTGTATCAAAGTTGTGTCTCCCTTACATGCCAAACACTGAAAAAACATTTTTTTTCTATTTTCACCAAAAACTGGAGCAAGTAAGGGAAACTGAAAAGCAATTTGGCAGAAATTGGGCTTAAACTAACAACTCATACCACATTACACAATGTATTATAAAGGATATGTGACCTTAATATTGTGGAACTGCAGCTGACTGAAACTAACCTAGTCCCAGTTTTAGAACCCATGAATTGTCCAATTTCAGTTTCCCTAGAATTTTTTAAAAATCAAATGACTGACTTATGTTTTCTACTTTATCAAACACTGGGTTATCAAGTCTTACTGTTTCTGCATCTTCCTTTTATAGTCTGTTCCACTGATCTATCTCTCTATTTTTAACCAATACCAAATGGTTTTTTTGACTTCTACTTTATAGTACAGTTTGAGATCTGGAAGTATTATTTCCCCTTCACCCCTACTTCTTTTTTTATAATTTCTCTTGCTATTAGAGGTATTTTGTTTTTCAAATAAGTTTTGTTATTATTATAGCAAGTTCTATAAAGTATCCCCTTAGTTATATAATTTGTGTAGTATAAAAAGTGTAAATTAACTTTGACAGTATTGTAATTTTTATTATATTGTCATGATCTAGGCAAATGACACTGAATATGATTACAGTTGTTTAAGTTCTTTATTTCTTTGAGGAGCACTTTGTAATTGAATCTATGTAAGTTTTTTTGGACATTTTGGAAGGTTAATTCCCAGTTATTTTATACATTTTGCAGTAATTTGAAATGGGCTTTTCCTTTTTATTATTGTTTCTTGTGTTTTGTTATTATCATGTAGAAATGTTGATTTTTGAAGATTTATTTTGTAGTCTGCAACTTTGCTGAAGCTATTGTCACAATTAGTATTTCTACTGATTCCCTGGGGTTTTCCAAGCAAACCATCATATCATCAATGAACAGGGATAGTTTTATTTTCTCCTTACTTATTAATTTATTTATTCCTTTCTCTCATCTTATTGACATTGCTAGCATTTTCAGAACTATATCAAATAACACTGGAGAGACTGGGCAGTCTTACATCACTCCTGTTATTATTGGAAAATGTTATAGTGTATCCCCATTGCATACAATGCTTGCTTTTGGTTTTAGATAGATGTTTTTTATGATCTTAAAAAAAAACTTTATACCTATACCTTATAGGGTTTTTAAGCATAGAAATGTGTTGTACTTTGTTAAGAAAAAAGTTTGTATCTATGGTCATGTATTTTTGGATGTTTGATTTTGAATAGAATTAATTGTGTTGATTGATTTCCTATTGTAGGACCATCCTTTCAGCTCTGGTATAAATCCTACTTGATCATAATGAATCATTTCTTGTATTCATTATAATTTTCTTTTATATGGTTATTAATTATTTTTATGATTTACTCTTTGACCCACTCATTAAGATTTCATTGTTAAGTCTCTATTTGAGTCTGCATCTTTTGTCTGTGGTCCCTAAAACAATTTCTGTTCTTATTGCGTATGGTCTGTGAAGGTTGTATTAACTTTCTGCCTTTTTATATTTGTTTGCACTATCTCTGTTAGCCTTATTCAAAGCTGTCTCCTGTCACTATTGTGTTACAATCTGTATCTTCTTGAAGCTCAGATAATGTTTCCTTTGTGAATTAGAATGTTAAGGCTGTTGGAGTATATAAGCTCATGACTGATATTAGTTTATTGTCTATGGTTCCTTTCAGCATGATATACTTCCTTGTTTATCCATTTTTATTTTGAATGTTTGTTTTTGCTTTGTCTGATAGATAACGTGATAACAACACTTACTTTGGATTCACTTGGTGTATAATAAATTCCCCCCCCCATTGCCTCAATTTTATTTTGTGTATGTTTTTAAAAATGTGTTCCTTACAAGCAACACATTATGTTTTTTTTCCCTTTATGCAATAAGTTACCCTTTTTCATTTTATTGTTTTATTTAACCCATTCTCATTAAAGCTATCAGGATTAGGTTTATATTTTCCTCTATCTCTATAATTTTTTCAGGTCATAACCCCCCCCCCCAACTTTTCTGCTGTAAATTACAACATTATGTTCCTTCAGTTACTTTAATCTTTTTTTTTTCAAGATGGACCTGTTTCCATGGCCTCTCTCCCCCTTCCCCCACTTTAACTTGTTATTCCTTTTCCTTTAGGGTTTTGCTTATTGGTTCCTCTTTATTGCTTTTATCTGATTATGTATTTCTTCCCCTTCTTTTCCCACTCTCATTCAGGTAAATCCCCCCCTTTCTTTCCTCTCCTTCAACTTGTCCTATGAATTAGTTTTTCAATTTCAACTTTTGTGCCTCTTTCAAAAAAATTTCATTCACTCTCTTCATTGTTCATCTTTTTCTGTTTTTACTAGACCCTCATTTTCCCACTCATACCTATAATCATCTAGTCTCTCACTTTTCTCTGTATTCTTCACACAACCAAAGCCTCCAATGTATTGATTCTAGGTTTTGCCCTCTAGGAGTTTTCTGTCATTGCCTTAAAGGGCTTATGCCATGGATTCTACTTTTTCATTGGACCTCACTCAGAGCAATGCCTATTATCACAGGTGTCAGAGAGGATATTGCTCCATGATAGGGAGTCAACAATTCAATCCCTTACCCCTACAGATCTATATCCTCTCTTGGTGACTTTTATTTTTCTTCATTTGCCTGAAATCTCCCTGTGTCCATGCTCTCTCACTCCTCCAGGTGCCAGTTGTCCCCAACGATTCCAACTCTCCCCACTCACAGGACAAACAGACTTTTCCAGCATCAGATCCCCCATGCCTCATTTAGTGTAAGATTCTTATCTTTTTTCACCTACAGATGTATTCATCAATGGCAAAGTAAAGCTTCCTTTCTTTTCAATCATTTCCCTTGCCTCTTAACCCATTCCCCTGTAAACCATTCTGAGACTGAGGAAGCCAGCCTCTCCTTATTGCTAGCCCTTGATTTGTCTCTGGTGTTATCTCTCATTCCTCTCTATATCCCTCTTTTTCTCACCTTCTTTCATTTCCTTCCCATGCTGTGATGTAGTCTCAGAAAAGATGCATTCACCTGTTGGCAGGTTCTATCCATAATGTCTCTGTCAACCTCCTCACTGTTACCTCTCCAAGATTTCTGCATTCACCCTTGTCTCATTGTGTACTGTTAGAAAGAAGTCTCTTACTGGTCTTTCTGTAGTCACTCTGTTTCTGTCTATAATTTTTTCACTCTTATACTTCAGTTTTTGAAGTATTTGAGAAGCAAATAATTTTTTCAGTTATGGTTTTCTTTCTAAAAATACTTCAACTTCTTATTATTGAATGCCTGTCTTTTGTCTTGTATGGTTAGGCTCAGATTTATAGGCTTGATCACACTGGGATGCACTGAGTGTTCTTCAGAGCCCATTATTCCATCCCCTCCTTTTTTTTAGTGGGTCTTGCATTTTTTTTTAATGTTATTTCCTTTGTATTTGAAGGTCTTTTTCACAATAGCTTGTGGAACTTGTTTCTGGATTGATTTGTTAAATGTAACCACCATGTGTCTTCAAGTTTGTAGCCTTGGTTTTTTTTTCTGAAGGTGATCTGCAAATTCTTTCAGTTGGAATTTCTTATGTCCAGAAGTTAGAGGCAGTTCTATTATTTACTTCATCATATTGTAAAAAATTTTTGTCCTGCCTTGTTCTTCTGGGACACCTATAATCCTTAGGTTGTCCTTATTCATTCTGTCTACAAGATCTGTATGTGTTGCTTGCATAATAATCATGTTTTCTTATAGTGTTATTATTCTTTGTTTTTCATATTATAAGTTATTATTCACTTCTATGTATTTGAATTTCCAATCATTTATTTACTCTTGGGGTTTTTTTGGGTGAAATTTGCTATTGAAGATTCCATTTTTTAAAGTTTTACACATTATTTTTGCTATATGGGTCATATATTTGGTTCTCAAAACTTTCATTTTTCTTTTGAACCACTTAGGAACAATGTATTGTGTTTCCATGTCCTTCTCAAATTCCACAAGGTCCTCTGTCTCATCAAGTGTTGGATTATTTTCCTTCATTTTGTAATTGTTCATAGATGTCTGAACTAATTTACTAAGTCTAGAGGCATTTCCTTCTGTTTGAGGAAAATGTATTTTTCCACCTTTCTTTGAATTTCCAGCACTTAGGTCAGGGCTTGGCACAGAGAAGTCTCTAAATAAATGATTATTTTCTGACTGACTGACTGTACTGGGCCTCAACTGAGTGAAAAATTTCTCTCATTTCTAGCAGAAACTTTGCTCAACTATCTCTTGTGTTTGTCTCGTTTGTTTGTTTGGTTTATACAGGATTTACTCATAAGATGAATGCCAAAGAGGAGTAGGGGTAAGAGCCAAAAATGATTAAGGAACAAGGAGGTTTGGTTTTTTTTTTAAGCAATCGGGGTTAAGTAACTTGCTCAAGGTTACACGGCCAGTTATTTCTGGGTGTGGTGCTGAGTGTCTGGGCCGGGATTCGATCCCAGGTCATCCCGACACTGGGGCCAGTGCTCTTACTCTCTGAGCCACCTGGCCGCCCCTAAGCAATCGGGGTTAAGTAACTTGCTCAAGGTTACAAGGCCAGTTATTTCTGGGTGTGGTGCTAAGTATCTGAGCCGGGATTCGATCCCAGGTCATCCCGACACTGGGGCCGGTGCTCTTACTTGCTGAGCCACCTGGCCAGCCCGAGGTTTTATTTTCAGTCTTGTTTCTCTAACTGCACGATAATGCTGTGCTCCAAGAATGGGGAGAGTTTGCTTTTCCCAAGAAGGTTATGACTTCTGACCTATTGTTTCTTCAAGTGTAAATGGTAGGATGAGGAAATAAAGCACACATTTCCATAACATAGTAGAGTAGGAAAAAAAAAAGATTGTACATGAAACCATGAAACTGTAAATCTATTAGGTACAACTTGCTATTCCTTTTAAGTATACAGTAAAGTTGTCGTGTAATTTTCTTCCCTCTCCCCCTCCCCTAGAGATAAGTGCTTCTTCTCTCCCTTGTTCTTGGTCCTCCCAAGGGCAGATGTCCCATGCCATGATGTGGACCCTCTTCTTTCCTCCTGGACCAAACTTCTCCCAGGCCCAGGATTTCTGGAAGCACCATGTGGACTATCCCAAGACTAAAGTCCCAGGAAGTAAACATCAGTACTGTAATGTGATGATGCAGAAAAGGGACCTGACTATGGGTAGATTCTGCAAGCAATTGTACACCTTCATCCATGGGAAACAGAGTAAAATTGCAAACATTTGCAACAGGTCAAAGCTTTGTGGCAGTTCCAATAAGATAAACTGTTATGAAAGCCCTTTCTTAATTAGTGTGACATATTGCTATACTAGTTCATATGTCTGGCCCCCTACCTGTAGATACAGGGCAAAGTTGGAAATTTTAAGCATCAAAGTAGTGTGTGTGAAAGGAAGTCCTTTGAACATGGTTAGTTAGAATTATCCCTTTTCCCAGACTCCCACATGGTGATCCCACCTAGAAGTCAGAGACAAAGGGTACATGCACTGACCCAGAGAGAAAAGGCATAGAGATAAGAACAAAATCATTTCTCCACTGAGATGCTGAAGTGACATTCCTAAGATATGGGTCTGATCATGCTAGGTCTTACTCTTGCACCAAAATGCCTCTGGGAAAAAATAGAAATTCTTCTGTTCAACATTTAATTGTGTTAATGAGAAAGCCTGAAATTATATATATATATATATATATGTATATATATATATGTATGTATGTATATGTGTGTGTATAAAATATAAAATGAAAGTATCATTTATATCAACAGATATGGTTGTGTCTGTATAGGTTGAGAGAGTGCCTCTACTGAAAAAGAATGACCAGAATTTTAAAATTTAACTCTAAATCTTATCCTAACACTAGGACTCTGAAAGAAGCATTAAGGGACCACACAGTGAAGTCCTTATAGCTAACATTGGAAAAAAATTATTCCAAATTAAGCTTATCTACCCAGATTCAGTCCCATTTTTAGGTTTACATTTTGAATTAGGTGTACAATCTGTCCCTTATTTCCCTGTGGCAAGTCACCACAGAGTTATCAGTCTCAGCCTCTAGTTTATCTGTAGAGCAGGGATTATGTTAGGCATAGTCTAATCCAGGGTTGGAATTTAGGGGGCATTAAATGTAGGCCTAGAGTATTAGAACTTAAAATATTAAAAAATTCCCAAAAAGGAGAGTCTAGGCCAAGAGTGCTTGGGATCTATAATGGGAATGAAAATTTGGAAGATCTTCCCTGCCCCTAGGCTAAAGTGCACCTGAAGCCTGGGGTGGGAGGCTTGTTTTTCAGTAGATACTTTTTGATTGGCCAGTGGGTCAATAAGGTTGTTACATTCTCTGAGCCAGGAGAAGGCTATATAAGCCCTGATGTGAGGCTTTGTTTTGGGGGCTCACTTTGAGAAGTGTTCTGTGATTTGATGTGGATTCTGGGAAGCCGTTGTCCAGGGCTTCCCCCCCTCTTCCCCCCCCCCCGCTTTGAAAAACCCAGATGTTGACTGGGTATGGATGTAATGGTTGGACAATTTGGAAATCTGTCTACTTGATCTGTTTCTGTCTTGATAATTCTGCCTGTATACTTTGAAGTTCAGGGTGCTGACCTTTTTCCCCTGACCAAGGTAAACGATATATGTCTGACTGATTAAAGTAAGCTTGTTAACCCATTTTGAGTTGCTTTCCTTTATCAAAGCAGATCCAAGAACCTGTGGTGGCAGCAAATCCTGAGGATGCTTGGGGTGCTTGCTGCTACAGGATCTGATAATGATAATAATATATTGTATTACAATTATTATTGTATTATGAATTACAATTAATATATCACAATAATATATTGTATATACATGCTTGTGTATAGAGTATTTTTAAGGTATATAAAGTAATATCTTTATAGTAAAGTTATGAGAATAATTATACAGGCATACTTATTTCACATATGGGGAAATAGGGTCAGAGATAATATTATGTTAAGAGCTCAGAGGCCAGAAGGTCTCAAAGAGAGGGAAAAGAGTGAGGGTTTGGGTTGGTAGTTGTGCTGTCTCTTGTTTGAGAGAGGCATTTCTGTTATTGCTAGCTGAAACCTTTCTCATCATTTTCTCTATTGTTTGGAAAGAATTTGATCTTTTTCCCTCACGAGATGAGTGTAATAGAAGAGGAGATAGAAGAAGCAAAACTACTTGAGGAACCAAGGAACCCTAATTTTCAGTTTCTTATTTCTATAGCTATATGATATTTTTGTGGCTCAGAAATTAGGAGAGTTTGGTTTTCCAGAAAAGACTGGTTTTTGACCTTTTTTTTTTTTTCCAAGTATGGGTAGAGGATGGGTGGCTGGTAATGTTGGGATGAAGGGCAACAGGGCTTGAATTCAATTTTCAGTTTAGAAAACCTCTATATCTTATAGCCCCAGAGAATAATGGGCTGTACATCATCCCTAACCTGAAGTCATGGCCACACCTCTATCCAGCTCCACCCACACATTGGAACTATATGATAGGAGCCCATTCAGAGGGAAGCAACTTCCCAGCCTTGGAGTCAACCAGATCCTAAATCATCAGGAGGCAGAGCAGGTGAGGAGAGAAAGCCCAAGAATGGGACTGGCCATTTCAGATTACCCACAAAAGGGGAGGTAGCCGAAAGGATCCTTTGTGGGTAAGGGGTAAGGAGTGGGGACCTGATAGTGGACAAAGGGATGAGTTTAATTACTATAACAAAGAGATAAAGAAAGGGGGAGAGGAGGAGAGGAAGCTGCAGTGCTTTTCTATAGTAGAAGGTTTAAGGGAATTTTTTCAATCCCTTATTACATGGGGAACTTGATTCCTGAAGATATTATGGTAGTTTTACATGCATATTAAAGCAGGGAGAGATTTCTCCTTTTCTAAACTTCAGGTTTCTGAGCAAAACTAGGAAAAAACATCTTTATACCCCAGGAAAAATTTGAAAGTTACTCATTCAGCTCAATATCCCATGAAAAGTCAAGTTGGATTTCTCACAAAATTAATAGCAACATGCCATGAAGGGTGGAATTTGTGGGCACCAAGAATGTGCCTTAATGAGGGTTAGCATTAAAAATTGTCCTTTGTTGCATTTCTCTGAATATTGCAGCCTGGGCAGCAGTATGACTTGTCTACCCTTCATCTGAGGTTTGGGTTTTCTGACACTAATAATAGCTAATAAAAACTAACATTTATATAGTACTTACCATGTTTTGGGCACTGTGCTAAGTGCTTTACTTTTATTATCACATTTGATCCTCACAACAATCCTAAAACGTAGGTGCTTTTTATTCTCCCCATTTTATAGAAATAGAGACTGAGGCAAACAGAAGTTAAGTGACTTGCCCCAGAATCACAGGACAACTAAGTATCTAAGGTCAGATTTGAACTCAGGATTTCCCTGACTCCAGGCCTTGTGCTATATCCTTTTATGATAGTCCTTTTTGGGTTAACATGGTAGTAATCTCTCAGGATAAGGAGATAAGTGGGATAGGAACATAAACCTGTGTTGATTAAATAAGGGCATGGTAAGGACAAGTGGGAGTGGAGATGTGGTGGAGAGAGTTTTGTCTATGAAGGGGTGAGGAGTTGGTATCCCAGAGGAAATTGCATTGTCACTTTTTGCTCCTTCTTTCTGTTGTTCCTGCTCACGTCAAGACCAGATGTTTCATGCTGTGATGTGGACTCTTTTCTTGCTCTTCCTCCTGGACCTGACTAACTTTTCCCAAGCTCTGGACTTCTGGACTTACCATGTGGACAATCCCAAGACCAAAGTTCCAGGAGGAGAACGTCAGTACTGTAATGTGATGATGCGGCAGCGGGGACTGGTTACACGTAGGCACTGCTCGCAATTTAACACCTTCATCCATGAGACAAACAACACTATCATAAACATCTGTGCTAATCCCACTGAGACTTGTGAAAGTTCTAGATGGGTAAAATGTAATGAAAGCTCCCGTGCACTTAAGGTGACATACTGCTTTACCAAGTCTTATGCCTGGCCCCCTAACTGTGGTTACAAGGCAAAGATCTATTTTGCAAATATCAAGGTAATTTGTGTGAATGGACTTCCTGTCTACATGCTCCCATCTTAAACCTCCAATATGGTGACCCCACCCATCTATGTCAACTTTTCCTCTGATTTTCCTCTTTTTTCCTCTCAGCTGTCTAGAAGACCTAGATTTCAACCACCTGCCTGAGTTTCTTACCTTTCCCCTTATTCTGATAAAATACAATCTCCTTAAAGGCAGGGATTACTCCATTTTTGTTTTTGCATCTCCAAGTGCTTGGGCAGCTAGATGGTGCAGTGGATAGAATGCTGGACCCAGAGTCAAGAGGACTTTCTGAGTTAAATCTGGCTTCAGACCTTTCGTAGCTGTGTGACTCTGAAAAAGTCACTTAACTCTGTTTACCTCAGTTCCTCATCTATAAAAAGATCTGGAGAAGGAAATGACACACCACTCCAGCATCCTTGCCAAGAAAACAACAAATGGGGCTATCAAGAGTCAGACAGGGACTGAAAAATCTTAATTGCTTGTTCTCCATTGCTTGGCATATAGTAAGCACTTAGTTAATGTTTGCTTAATTGATTCTTCATCTAGTTAATTTTTATGGAGACCTTGATATTAGAAGATGGCATTATAATTATTAGCTTTAAAACAGCATCAATCCTACTGCCTTTCATATTTTTATTGAAGGGTCTTTCTCTCTACTCCATGAATTCTATCAGCAGAGGGTCAGTCTTTTTTTAAATTTATTTTTACTTTTATGTCTATTTTCAGTTTCATATTCTCTCCCTCCCTCCACAACCCCCCTCAACCACTGAGAAGGCAAAAACATATGATACTCATTATGCATGTGAAGTCATGCAAAACATATTTCCATATTAGCCAGGTTCAGTCTTTTGTAAGAACTTTTGGCATTTGACATCCCTTTATTTTCTCTTGTCTGGATAGAGTCATGAAGAAAGAGTGGTAAAAGGTGCTGGGAGAGGTCCCTGGTTTTACTCTACAGAGATGTTGTGTACCCCATATATGATGGATAATGTTTTTCCCCCCTCAAAATTTCACTTTCAATAAATTTAGCTGTCCTGATTTAGTGGCTATGACTTATTCAGCTTTCTATTCACTTCCTCTCCTCATATCATGAAATGATCACTGGTTCTACAGCAGATGGAGAAAAAAATTCTTAAGGGAAGGAGCAGGAAATGACATCTCACACCTAAGGCCTGGATGAGCCTCCCTTGATTTCAGATTGTGGAAACATTCAACTGTTAGAGGACAATGACATTAAGGTGTGCTTTTCTTTATTGGGTATGGGTAGTCAAGCAGGAATGAAAAAAAAAAATAATCTTAAGACCATGGAGGCCTGAAGAAAGAATTATTGTGTCAGTGTGATTACTGACACAGAAGAAGAATCATACAGATAAGAAGACAATCACCTCTCTACTCAGCAGCTATAGTAATATTCCTTTAAAATATGTTTAAATTATTTCTTTTTTTTTCTTTTTGGAGGGGGGAGGGCAGGGTAATTAAGGTTAAGTGACTTGCCAAAGGTCACACGGTTAGTAAGTGTTAAGTGTCTGAGGCCAGATTTGAACTCAGGTCCTCCTTAATCCAGGGCTGGTGCTCTATTCACTGTGCCACCTAGACGCCCCTAAATTATTTCTTTACTTTTAACATTCATTTAAAAAAATTTGAGTTTCAAATTCCCTTCCTCTGTTGAGGGCATTGTTGAGAACACAAGCAATATGAATGATGCAAATATGTGTGTGAGTGAACCTGTGCAAAACATTTCTATATTATCCATGTTGCAAAAAGAAAAAAAAAACAAAAAATAAAGTGAAAAATAATATGCTTCAACCTGTACTGAGAGTCCATCAGTTCTTTCTCTGGAAGTGGATAGCATTTTTTATCATGAGTCCTTTGGAATTGAGTTGGATCATTTAACTGTTCAGAGTAGTTGTCATTCACAGTTGATCATAGTTACAACATTGCTATTGAATTAGTGTACAAAGAATAGTATGAATTCATGTCCAATATTCAATATTCTCCTGGTTCTTCTCACTTTATAAAGTGATATTCCTAAAGCATGTTTCTGATCCTTGCTCCAAAAGTTCCAGGAGTTCCCTATTGCCTCTGGATAAAATAAGAACTCTTGCTTGGGATTTAAAACTCTTAACTATCTGCCTTCAGCTTACTTTCCCCTTATTTATTACTCTACTGGTATTACCTCCTGATGATCTCAGTTCCACTGAAAGTAGTCTATTTGCTGAAGCTTTTTGGCAATATTCTATCTCCCAGCTCCATGGCTTTGCACAAGTATGTGCTACTCTACATGCCTTTAATATACACCCTTCTCATCTTTACCTCTTGGAATCCCTACCTTCCTTTAAACCTTAAGTGGTGAAGCTTTTCTTATTCCTTTCAGTTGTCTGTGTCCATCCCTCCAAATCTGCATATATAATGGGTTTGATTTGGAGGACATCCCATGAATTGTTGAGCCAGTCTCCCATTTTTTGGTATTTACTGATGTCCATGTTTCCTCTATCTACATTTGATGTATTGAGAACAGATTCTTTTATTTTTGTCTTTGTATCTCTAGCACCTGGACCAGTGCCTGGAACATAGTAGGTGCTTAATAAATGTTTTGCAGAGCATCTAGGTGGTACCACAGATAAAGTATTTGTCCTAGAGTCAGGAAGTCCTGAGTTCAAATGTGATCAATTTTGATATTTATTAGGACTTCTTTGATTCCATCAAGAAATATTGAATTCTCTAGAAATGTGCTACACCATCTCTTTTGCTTTCACCTCTAGGATGGAAACCATGGCACTTCAGAGATGCATAGAAAGCACATGTGTAACATTTGTACCTCTCTGGGTCTAAAGGTGAAGCTAGCAGACAAGCAACAAGCATTTATTTAGCACTTACTATGTACCAGACATTGTTCTAAGCACTGGAAGTACAAAGTAAAAATAGTTTCTGCCCATAAGGAATTTATATTTTAATAGGGAAAGATAACACAAAAAAGGAAACTGAAAAGCTGGGTGTGGAGAAGAGGAAAGGAAAGGTACTCATGTGGGGGATAAGGTTTTGAAGGTAGAGAATTAGAAACAGAACAGAGAGGGAAATGGGGATCCCTGGAGGAACCCACCAGTGGGAGGAGGCTGGAAGAGCAGAGGTATGTTCTAGGTGAGGAGACTTGAGGCACTAAGGGAAGTTTTAGGATTTGAAGACAGCTGAGAAATAGCATTGAATCTAAAAGGAAAAAAAAATCTTTCCTCTGACGCCAATTTATATAATGTGGATGTAACCAGACAAAGCCAGCTGCACATTTTCCTTCCTATGTGGAAGTTCCTACTCCCAAATCAACATCCTCAACAAAGGTGCAGAAAATTTTCTCTGAGCATGTATGGGGAAGGGAGTGCTTTCTTCTAGGCATTGCAGGAATAAAGATAGGAGAAGGATTCACAGAATGTTCACAAAATGTAATTTTTTTTTCCTTGTTTGACTAATGTAGAGAATAATATACTTCTTAAGGTAGACTATGACCATAATAGCTTTTCTTTTTTCTTTTAGCTGACAATTCAAACTGTTAACTTATATTATCATCAACTAAAAGTGTTCCAATTCCAAATTCTCTCTTTTCTTCTTCCCACCCCACTCACTGAGAAGGCAAGACAAATAAAACTCATTACAAGTATATGTAGATATATAAAACAAATTCCTGCATTATTCATGTCCCACTGGGGGAAAAAAGCAGGAAAAAATAGAAGAAAACATGTTTCAATCAGTATTCTAAGTACCTTAGTTCTTTTTCTGGAGGTTAACTTCATGTTATATCATGAGTCCTTTGGAACTGTGTTGCTCAGAACTGATAATCTTTATAATTCTGCTGTTTCTGTATAAATTGTTCTCCTGGCTCTGTTCAATTCACTTTGCATCAGTTCATACAGTTTTTGCAGTTTTTTTTCCCTCACTTAATAGTGTTTTATTTTTTCCTATTACATGTAAAGATAGTTTTCAATATTCATTTTTATAAGATTTTGAGTTCCAAATTTTTCTCCCTCATTCCTTTCCCTCACCCTCCCTAAAACAAGCAATCAGATATAAATTATACATGCAAAATCATAAATGCATTTCCACATTAGTCATGTTGTGAAAGAAGAATCAGAACAAAAGAGAAAAACTATGAGAAAGAAAATAATCCAAAAATTAAAGAAAAGTGAAAATAGTAGGCTTACATCTGCATTCATACCCCATAGTTCTTTTTCTGGATGTGGATAGCATTTTCCATCATGAGTCTTTTAGAATTCTGCCCCATCATTGCCCCACCCCTGCCAGAAAAAGGCAATCGTCTTTGATTATTGTATTGCTGAGAATAGTTAAGTCTATCATAGTTTTCATAGCACAATGTTGCCATTACTGTGTACCATGTTCTCCTGGCTCTGTTTACTTCACTCAGCATCAGTTCATGTAAATCTTTCCAGGTTTTTCTGAAATCTGCCTGCTCATCATTTCTGATAGCACAATAGTATTCTATTACATTCATATACCACAACTTGTTCAGCCATTCCCCAACTGATGGGCATTCACTCATTTTCCAATTCTTTGCCACCACAAAAAGAGCTGCTATAAACATTTTTGTACATGTGGGTCCTTTCCTTTTTTAATGACTTCTTTGGGATACAGACCTAGTAGTGGTATTGCTGGACCAAAGGGTATGCATAGTTTTATTCTTTGGGCATATTTCCAAATTGCTCTCTAGAATGATTGGATCAGTTCACAACTCCAAATGCCAAAAAGACACCAGTGTTCCAATTTTCCCACATCTTCTCCAACATTTATCATTTTCCTTTTTTGTTATATTAGCCAATCTGATAGGTGTGACCTGATACCTCAGAATTGTTTTGATTTGTGTTTTTCTAATTAATAGTGATTTACAGCAATTTTTCATATGACTATAGATAGTTTTAATTTCTTCATCTGAAAACTTCCTATTAATATCCTTTGACCTTTTATCAATTGGGGAATGACTTGTATTCTTGTAAATTTGACTCAGTTTTCTATATATCTGAAATGAAACTAAAGGTTTCAGAAACACTTGAAGTAAAAATTATTCCTTAGCTTTCTGCTTTCCTTCTAATCTTGGTTGCATTGGCTTTGTTTTGGCAAACGCTTTTTAATTTAATTTAATGAAAATTATCCATTTTGCATTTCACAATGTTCTCTATCTCTTGTATGGTCATAAATTCTTCCCTTCTCCATAGATTTGACAGATAAACTATTCCTTGCTCTCCTAATTTGCTTATGGTATCACCCTTTATGTCTAAATAATGTACCCATTTTGATCCTTGGTATAGGGTTTGAAATGTTGATCTATGCCTTGCTTCTGCCATACTATTTTCCAGTTTTCCCAGCATTTTTTTTTCTTTTTGGAGGGCAATTGGGGTTAATTGACTTGCCCAAAGTCACACGGCTAGTGTGTGTCAAATGTCTGAGTCAGGATTTGAACTCAGGTCCTCCTGACTCCAGGGCCAGTACTCTATTTACTGCACCACCTAGCTACCCTTTCCCAGCACTTTTTGTCAAATAGTGAGTTTTATCCCAGGAACTCGAGTCTTTGAGTTTATCAAACAGTAGATTACTATAGTCATTTACTACTGTGTCTCGTGTACTTAACCAATTACACTGATCCACCCTTCTATTTCTTAGTCAGTACCAAGTAGTTTTGATGATTGCTGCTTTAAAATAGAGTTTTAGATCTGGGACAACTAGGCCACCTTCCTTTGTATTTTTATCATCAATTCACTTGATACTGACTTTTTGTTCTTCAAGATGAATTTTGTTGTTATTCTTTCTAGCTCTATAAAGTATTTTTTTTGGCAGTTTGCTATGACACTATATAAGCAGATTTAATAGTTAGTAATGAGTAATTTAGGTAGAATTGCCATTTTTATTATATTAACTTGGCCTACTCATGAGCAATTGACATTTTTCCAATTATTTAGATCTGACTTTATTTCTGTGAAAACTATTTTGTAATTGCGTTCATATAGTTCCTCGGTATGTCTTGGCAGGTAGATTTCCAAATATTGTATATTGCCTGCAGTTATTTTGAATGAAATTTCTCTTTCTATCTCTATGGGTTTTGTTGGTAACATATACAAATGCTGATGATTTTTATGATTTATTTCATATCCTGCAACTTTGCCAAAGTTGTTAATTATTTCAAGTAGTTTTTTTGTTGATTCTCAAGGATAGAAAATTCCAAATTGCTTTCCAGAATGACTGAACTTGTTCACAGTTGCAGCAATAGTGCATTAGTGAACCTATTTTCCCATTTCCCCTCTGGCATTTATAATTTTTCTTTTTTTTTCATCTTAGCCAGTGTGCTGTGTGGTACCTTAGAATTGTTTTAACTTGTGTTTCTATAGTTAGTGATTTAGAGAATTTTTTTTTCTTGTGGCTGTTATGGCTTTGGCTTAGATTTCTCTTGATCCATATCATTCATTATATTTGGTATTTTCTTCTACTTAGTCATATTTCCAGTTTTAATTTCTAAATTGGAACTTTGTGCTAGAACCAGGCATTCTTAGATGGAGCTGGCAGGCGCCACTTAGTTTTTCTCCCCTGAATTCTGGATGCAATTCTAGATAGTGTAATTGGAACTACGCCCAAGCCTTTGACATAGTCCTTGGCTTCTGCTTCCTCTACTTGTGGCCCAGTTGGGTGTCAATCTCAGTCCTTTTTGTCTCTCTTTGTGCAGTCCTCAACCAGGAGTAAATTCTATCACTTGCTATGGCCCTAACAGGCCCCAAATAGATGGCAGAGATTGTACTGATTTCAGACTTATTAGAAGGCCTTCAGGCATGTATATACACACAGTGAATGACCTCCTGGGGCTGGTTCTGTCCCATATTGTTTCTCTAATAGATGAGGGCCAAGATCCTGTCAGCTTCAGGCCCTGTTTATCAAGATGAGGCAGGATATAGGTTAGAGAGCACCTACACATTTTTTACTCCATTTATCAGAGATTAGTCTATCTTCAGACACTCTGGCATGTACCTATGATGAGTATCGATAGACTTCTGGCTATTTTACTGTGTATCTCCTACTGGGCTATATGAAAGAACTTACTGATATTTCTCTTTTGTCTTATTGATCATTATACAATCTGGTGCACCTTTAGATATTTTCTGCAGTGTTTGTTAGTAAAGTTAAGCTCCTAATTGAGACTTCCCTGGGACTTGATTTTTAATGACTTCCCTCCCCAACGACATAAATACAAAATACTGCAATAAAATGTGTGTTTTTTGGAGGAGGAAGGTGAGGCAATCAGGGTTAAATGACTTGCCCAAGGTCACATAGTTATTAAGTGACAAGTGTCTAAGGCTGGATTTAAACTCAGGTCCTCCTGACTCCAAGGTCAGTGCTCTATTCACCACACCACCCAGCTGCCCTAAATGTGTGTATTTTTAAGGGAGAAAAAGGCAGAGAGGGGATAACTAACTACTGGAGCAAGGTCCTAGATGAGGTGAAAATGTGGGTGGGAGCAGTGAGAGGGATTACTCTTAGCAAGGAATAGAGACTCTTATTCCATGACTTGAGGTAGGAAGAAGAAAGACTATGAGAAGGAGAATTGAATAATAACCTGAATATTCTCTTGGAGAAGACTAAATCATCTGCTCTCAATCTCTCTCTCTTTCTCTGTGTGTGTGTGTATGTGTGAGAGAGAGAAATAGAGAGAAAGAGAAAGTAAGAAAACAGAAAGATAGAGAGAGAATGAGAGAGAGAGAGAGAGATGATGGATAGGAAAAGATTTAGGAAAAGAGTATGAGTGGAGGGCGGCTAGGTGGCTCAGTGAGTAAAGTGCTGGCCCTGGAGTCGGGAGGACCCGAGTTCGGTTCTGGCCTGAGACACTTAACACCCACACAAAAATACTAGCCGTGTAACCTTGAGCAAGTTACTTAACCCCAATTGCCCTCCAAAAGGCAAAAAAATAAAAAAAATAGAAAAGAGTATGAGTGGGAACTTGAATGGAGGGAAAATGGTTTTGAAAAGTTGCCTTGGAGAGAGAAGAATCTGCATTTGTTCCAGCTTTTACTGAATCAGGATACCCCTTGACAATATCCTAAGCAAGTACGCATCCAGTTTCTGCTTAAAAACCCTTGGGGAAGGGGAATTTACAGCCTTCTAAGCTTAGTTCACTTAACTTTTCTCTATTTCTTAGAAAGTATTTGTATTTAGTAGAAATCTACTCTTCAAGTTGCAAGCATTTTTTTTCTAGTTATCTTCTTAGGTTCAGGTAAAGTCAGTAAAATCCCTCACTCTTTTTAGCCTCTAATTCCTCTTGTCTAAGAGTCCTAAGTTTGGGGTCTTGTAATATTTCTACTGGACATTCTAAGAGCCAGACCCAAAGAACTTGTTCTGCTGCAGTCTGAAAGTGGGTGAAATTTCTTGAGAAACAAAGTTGGGCAAAAGGTCTAGTCTAGGAGGACCCTACTTGGGGATAAACTTGAAATCCTATGTAGTCACCAAAGAGAAAGGATAAGGTAGGCCACAGATGTAGAAGGTAAGACTCACATTTCACATCTAAACCAGTATTTGAGATGTAGTTTCCCCAGCAATAAAATGAGGATAATTTTACCAATAGTACCTACCTCAAAGGCTATCATAAGGCTCAAATGAGTTAATGTCTGCAAGGCAAATTGAGAATTTTAAAGTACTGTCAGCTCTTATTATTATTATTAGAATAGATTACAAATAATAAGCAAAGAGATGCTTATCCAGAATTGTCCAGATGGTCCAGTGGTATCAGTGTAGTGGAAAGTACCCTACCTAGACTTGAGTCAGGAGAAATCCTGGTTGAAATCCTGGTTTTGTCGCTGTCTATTTTCCTCTGGGTAAGTTATTAAACTTTTCTGAGTTAATTTCCTTGGTAAAATGGGTTAATAGCTTGTCAACAAACTTATTAAATGCGTACTGTGTGCCAGGTGCTCTGATAAGCACTGAGGATACAGAGACAAGCAAAAACCTTTCTGGGGACAGAGTGTAATATACAAGTAATAGCAATAAGGACATGTCCCTGGCTTGTAAAACACCTGGAAGGGAGCAAAGCAGAAGACTGGAGAGGTAGGAGAGATGAGCTTATGAAAGACTTTAAAAAACAAAACAGAGGATTTTATAATTGATGCTGGAGGTCACAGGGAGCTACAGGACTTTATTAAATGGATGGGGCAGGTGGGAGAAGGGATTGACATGGTCAGGTCTGCAATTTAGGAGGAGGAACATAATATAATAGCTAGTGGCAATGGAAGAATCTGAGTGAAGTTTTTTTTTTTTTTGAGAATAGGTGCGGTGAATGATTTTTAGACCTCTATTTTATTCCATCCAATCAGTATTATTCACTTTAGCATGATTCCATGGGGGTAACGATTATTTTTGTTAAACTTATCCATTAATATATATTTAGTCAGTTTAATCAACTAATATTAATACATATATATCTTATAATTAGATAAGATTAGATAGATATATCTTATATTAGGCCCCAAAACTTTAAATTACAAGGTAAAATTTTGCTTGCGTGTTACAAAGTTCACTTGCCCAGCCACAGAATGCTGACTAGAGGACCTCCATCCACCCTTTTGGCCTGACAAGTGCGTGATCAAGGCCTATGTAAGTGAGAGAACCTCTTGACCTCCACCCACTTTTGCCAAATTATCATGACCAAGCTCTGTGGGCAGAGATGACCTAATGATATGGAAAGTCCTCTAACTCATTTGTGTACCTTCAGATCACCCTCAATTGCTCAACACAAGGAGGTGCCTTTTCTATGACCACTTAGTCAGCAGAGATAACCCCCTGCCTTGCCCATCCTGTGACCACCTATGTAGATGTGTTATTTTTGGTCCTTTTAGACAGTCAAGGTATAGGTCTATTAACTAGTGAGATTCTATATCTTACTTTGCATCTTCTGTATCATCTGGGTATAAAACACTATAAAACTAAAGCCCTGGAGACAGAGGGCATCTTAGATCGTAAAGAAGACCTGAGGTGTCCTTCATTGATGGGGGTCTGGTCCCTTTAATAAATGGTTATTGGCTTGGAACTCGGCTTCAGTACCTTTTACTGCCTATTGGACAAATTTTAGACCTCATATGGGGAATCCCACATAAGCATACTCATAGGCAGTAGGGAAGTGGCCAATAGACAGGAAGAGACTGAAGATGGACAAGAGAGTGAGGATAATACAGGGGGAAATGTACTGGAGAAGAAAGGATGGAGGGAGATCACCTGGACATGTGGAGATTTGCCTTGGCAAGGAGAAAGGCCACCTCTTTGTGTGAGTTAGGGTCTTCTCCTCCTTTGAGGAGATGTAGAATGTAGCTAATGGATATGAAATGAAGAGTGGGGGGAAGTGAGAAGACTCGGCAAATGACCTTAATTTTCTCAGTGAGATAATTTTATAATACTTTTCTCTTATGGTTCTGGTGAGGGAAGAGAATGACATCTTCTCAGGATTCATAAGGACATCAGAAATTATTTTGTCCAAACTGTATCTGACCATGACAACATCCCCACCAAACCATCATCAAACCTTTGCTAGTGGAGGGGAGCCCCCTACCTCCTGACAAAAGTCCATTTCACGTTTGGTTAGTATGAATTATTTATTAGTCTTTCCTGACACCACATCTAAATCTGTTACTCTGCACTTTCCAGGCATTACTCCTATTTCTGCCTGCTGGGGTCAAGAAGAATATCTGATCCTCTTTTGCCACATAACACACCCCTCTCTTGGGGAGCAGAGAAGAACCAAAGACCTTTAGAGAGCTGCAGGAGGCATTGGTAGCAGATTACAGGTAGGAGGGAAGCCAGTACCCTGCTTCATTAGGAAACTGTAAGTTCATAGGTGCCAAAAGAAGGCCAGATGGTAAATAATTACCCCAGTTAGTACTTCTTCCTCCCTCCACAGATGGGGTTTCAGCAAAGGAAGGGTGTTAAATCTTCTCTCTCCAGGGAAAGTTATACCATGAAATATATATGAGATCTATATGTAATAGATATAAGAAGATGATGCTTGAGACAGAGAAAGACAACTGGCCTGGTAGCTAGTCAGCCTCACAATGAACAATAGAGCACAAGGAATTGGCTAAGTTGGTGATGATGGAACAATTGGATAAAGGAACATGGATTATGTAGGTTAGAGCAGAGGAAGATGAGGGGGCCACTTGATAATCACCTGCAAGTCAATGAAAGGATGTTGAACAAGAGATGATGACCAACCATTTCCATCACAGACAGGTCAAATCCAATTCAGTTAAACATTTATTGAGCACCTACCTCGGGCAAAGCACTATGCTCTGTACTGGGGAGATAAAGACAAATTAGCACAGATATTGATATCAAGGAATTTATAATAAAATGGGGGATGAAGAAGAGAAGATAAACACAGATATGATAAATAGAAGAAGGTGGAGGGAAGGAGGGAATAGCATGAGTCTCTGTTAACTATCTCCTATGTCTCAGGCACTGTGCTGAGTGCTTTAAAAATATCTTATTTGATCTCATTCTAATAAAAAAGGAGAATGTGATATGTGCAAAGCAAATGTTCACAAAAAGTACTATGAACATTTTTAGTAGTGGGGGTGGGGGAGCAAGGTTAGCTGGGGTTTCTTGGAGCAGGTTGAACCTGAATTGAGCCTTGAAAGACAGGAATGATTTCAACAGGCAGAGATGGGGCACGGCAGTCCTGCTCCAGGCATGGGGAATTGTTCAAGCAAAAGGAAGCTGATTAGATGTTAGGTAGGACTAGGTTGAAGGACTAGAATTCCAGCTCCAGTTTGGTTGGAATGTAGAACATTTTTTGGGGAGGAGGGAGGAGACAGCTGCATGAGTTAGGACTTTAAAGGAAGGCTGGCATTGGGTTGTGAAGGGTTTTGAATGTGAATATTAAAGCTGTTTAGCTCCACTATGAGGGTGGGTCTGTGTTGAGGATCTCATGGGAAAAGTAGATGAGACCTTCATTGAACAAATTGTCGTTTTGTTTCATTTCGCTAGTCAAGAAATTCAGAGTGTAATAAAGATAAACTGGGAAAGATGAAGTTGGTGCCAATCCTCTCCTGGGGTGGAAGAGGTGGTGTGAAGGTGGTTACTGGGAAAGGGGAATGAATTGTTAACAGAACCAGTGGTCTGAGCTGGGGCTTCTCTTTCCAGGGCTAATGAGATGAGTTAAAACTACAAACTCTGTAATGCTTAGTCAAAATCAAACCTACTCTTCAAAAAGTCCTCAGCATAGCACTAATGGCCTGGGACATGGTTGGGTGGGGTCCTAAAACCTCAGTTACTTTAGGATCAAAAGTTTGTATTTTATTTGGGAGACAATGGAAAGCAATCAAAGGTTTTGGAGAGGTGTGACTGGTGGGAATGGTTTAAATTTTTTTAATTTAAAAGTGATTTAAGGTTTCTTGGGCCAGAGTGTGAAGGATGGATTGGGGAAGGGAATGACTCAAGGTAGGGTCCAGCTGAGGCTATTTAAGTAGTCTAGGTAAGAAGGTATGAGAACCTAAACTAGGTGTTTTAGGGGAATCCATAGTAGTGGGTAAGATGCAGGTGTTGATCCAGAAGTAGAACTGTCAGGGCTTAATAACTGGAATGTAATTTTGGACAATAGATGAATGAGGGAAAGTGGGAGAGGGAAGAGGCAAAGATACCTCCAAGGTTTTGAGTCTCTGTGGCTAGTGGCATAAGAGAAATAGGGAAATTAGAGGGGAGAGCTAGGATTGTGGGAAGGCAGATGGGAAGTTCACTTCAGGGAATATTGGCTTTAAAGTACTGCTGAATACCCAGGTGAATATGTCTTTTAGATGCTGGAGATATAGGACTGCAACCTAGAAGAGAGGTCCAAGTTGGAAGAGAGATTTAAGAATTAATAGAGGTAGCAACTGAAGGCTCAGGAGTGGTTGGGATTGCCAGGGGGAAAAAAAAAGTTGACAGATGAGCAAAAGACAGAAGCTTGGGGGATACTCACGATTAAGAGAATAAATTTAATTTGATAGAGGAAGATTTAGGTTCAGCATAAGATAGACTGGACTGATAAAGGATAGTCTAAACCAAAGGAAAGAAGGATTGCACCAGGTCCTAATTCTCTAGTATAGGAAAGAGCCCCATCTTCCTCCTTGCCCCTTGTATTATAGAGCCAAGAGAAACAGATGAGTTAAGTTGAGGCAGAGTTTCAAGCTGGATAAATTGTCCCCTTTCATATTAAAATTGACAAGACAAAAAGGCAAGTTAAAAACTTCACCCTCAAAATAATTTTTACTCTGAAAAAAATCAAAAAGATTTTTTTATGAAGAATTGAGTCTATAAATACCAGTTCTTATTCCTTTGAGGGGAGTACAGGGGTCAGGTCCTGAATTATGAAGAGTATGTGGCTCTGGGTAAAAGATGAATTTAAAATCACCAAATCCTAGAGCTAGAAAGGACCTTAGAGATCATCTCTTCAAACCTTATCATTTTACAAGTAGGGAAACTGAAGCTTTGGGAGGTTAATCAACTTTTCCGATGTCACACAGCAGTAAGTTTTAGAGCCATATTCACAACCCTGACTCTTGATTACTTGTCTCATGTTCTCTACCAATCAGTGGTGGTGGATGATTCATGAAATGCTGTCTTCTCCCAATCTACACATACACACACATGCATACATACACACTAACATACACACATGTACATGTATACACATGCATGCACATGCATACTCCTCCCCATAGCATATAACTTGTGTGTGGACTACATGCCAATGTCTGAATATGAACATGAAAGAACCATAGCTAATTATTGAGAATTGCTAATGAGTAAACAAGAGACTCTTCTCTAGCCCCACCAGGAGAAATAACCCATATCTAGGAAAAGAATGAATTAAAGTTGAATGCAAGTATTTGTGGTGTGTGGAGTGGGATAGCACAAGAAAGGAAAATGGTTGGTATTTCAGTAAAATCTGAAAAAAAAAAGATATAGGGCTCCCTGGTAACATTAGAAGAGAATTAAATAAGCTCAGACTAGGAGAAGAAACAGGTTGGAAACAGAGAATACAGATTTCTCAGAGAATCAGCACAAGAAGGATTCTGGAGACCAAGAAGTGATTGAATTCAAATAACTGGACAGATTTGTCCAGATAAAAGAATCTAAAACTTGTCATCTAATGTAGACAAATAAAAATGGATGCCTTGACTTCTGCCATAAAACACCATTGTGTGCATATGTACACAATGTAATATACATGTGTGTTCTGTATATATCACATACATATGTAACACATGCATATATGTATGTGCACATATAAAAACTTCCAGAGAGGTTGTGGTTGTTATTCTGGATTATGTGTGTGTCTATGTCAAATTGTAATGCAGGTGTCCTAAAGCGAGCTCAGGGAGGACAGACACCTCCCGTGGAGCAGAAGGGCAAAAGCTCGCTTGATCTTGATTTTCAGTATGAATACAGACCGTGAAAGTGGGGCCTCACGATCCTTCTGACCTTTGGGGTTTTAAGCAGGAGGTGTCAGAAAAGTTACCACAGTATGTATATATAGAAATATAGATAGAAATGTATATATATATATATATATCAATGTATATAAATTACAAATATAATAGATATATAACAGTATAATATTATAATGTATACTAAGTAAGTTTTCATATGTATGGAATTACATTCATATATATATATTCAATAACTTTGCAATTACATATAGGATGTGTTGTCTTTCTGACTTGTTACCAGGAAGAAAGGTGTGGGTGGGGGTATGGGTGACAGTAAAGGCAAGAAGTCTGGTGTGATACTCTCCTGCACAAGGAAGGCAGAAGAGAAGGTGGTTCAGTGAGAAAGGAGAACAGTTACTGAGGGGTTAACAAGGAGGTCCTGGGTGGGAAAGGGTGGGTAGGAGGTATGGGGGAGAAGGCATACTAAGTTGGTTTGTGGTAGATGCCCATGGAGGGAGGGGCTAGGAGTTGGGCAAAAGGTCAGTGTGAGACACACAGTAGATGTTAAAGTTCTCCCTGGAAAACTCAGAGTTTCATGAATACATCCCAGCTTTGACCCTCTTTTATTTCTTTCTGGTTAGGAATCTAGCCATGACTCTTGAGAGGATATATCTGCCACTGTCCCTGTTGCTGCTGTTGCTGTCATTGCTGTTGCAGCTGGGGAGTTGCCAGGCTGGTACCTGTAGTGGAGAGACCAGGGTGCAAAGGTTCTGGAGGCTTCATGTGGACAATCCAAAGAGCTCCATGCCTGGTGGGGTGAGGCAGTATTGCACAGCCATGATTAGGAGGCGCCAGATCTCGGATAGGGGCCACTGCAAAAAGGAGAACACTTTCATCCATGCTGTGGCAGGAGCCATTTTGGACGTGTGCAAAGCCCCAAGAACAAAGCCCTGCCGTGTAAAGACAAAAAGTTGTCACGTGAGTGACCATTCCTTCAGACAGACCCTATGCATCCTCCAAGGGTTCGGCTATTTCCCCAGTTGTATGTATGTGGGATTCCTGAAGTTCAAGAAGATCTCCTTGGCCTGTGCAGGTAACCCTGAAGTTCCTGTGTACTTTGATCCATAACTCCTCCCTGCAGGAGCCTGCCTTGGGTATTCTGGACCCTGAGAATGGTCTTTGAGTATCCTTCTAATTCCCAGTTCCAGCTTCAGTTACTACTTAATAATAGTAATCCCTTACTTTCCAAAGCACTTTCACATGTATTATTTTACTGGAAACTCAAACTCACCACTACCCTGTGTGCTCAATAGAAGTAGCATCATTATTCTCTCTTTCTCTCCTTCCTGTCTTTCTTTTCCTTCCTTTCTTCCTCACCCCAACTCACCATGGGAACAAGCAAGATCTTATTCTTGAGTCATTTAAGTAATATTTCTACACTTTTCAAGGCTATACTCGCCAGCATCCCCAGGTCCTGTGCCTGTTGGGTCCTTTCCAAGAATGGGACATGGGATAAATAAGCATGGATGATCTTGGGCCACTGTGCCTACTCAGAATATATGCCTGTATACATGTGCCCCTATGTGTGGGTATGGGTTTTTTCTGGGCATTTTGTTCCACAAACTTGCCCACACATCTATATCTGGGTGTCTCATCAGTAGTTCAAATTTCACATAACTCAAAACAATTTTATTGTGCTCACCTCCCATCCCCTACCTAAACCATTTTTTTCTGACTCGTCTGTTTTTGTCAGTGACACCCTCTTTACCCTGGTTGCTCATGTTTAAAGCATTGAAGTCATCTTTGACATCACTGCCAATGTCTTAGTTGTCAAGTCCTGGGGAGTCTATCAACAAAACCTCTTTCACATTCTTCTCCTTTCTATTCCTACTCAATCGCCCCAGCACAAGCTTTCAGTACCACTTTACTGGACTACTGCAATGGCTTCCCAGACAGTCTTGCTGTCTCTGTTTTTTCTCTTTCCATTCCATCCTTCACAACACGGATGATGGTGGTTTTTTTTTCAAAGTTTTATTGTCAGTTGGTCTACAAGCATTTAATAAGCACTTACTCTGTTCAATGCACTGTGCTCAGTTCAGGCAAAAACACTGTGTCTACCCTCGATGAGCTCACATTTTAAAGGTGGAGACAATAGGCTTTGCATTGTACCATATGAGGTAAATTCAATGTAAGTGGAAGGTAATTATTATTAAACCCTTTGTTTTTCCATCAGTCATTTCTGCATATACCTTCCTTTGTCATTTCTAAAATTAAAACTTCCCTTGTAACCAATAGAAGCAATCACATCTGACAGTGTTTGCAGCATCCTGCTGTTGCAGTACCTGACCTTTCTGTCTAGCAGGAATATATTTCATCATCTCTCCTCTGAAACCATTATTGGTTTTTTAAAATTATTCAGAGTTTGATATCTTTCAAGCAAATTATAAATTAATTTTCCTTATTCACAGATTTTATTTTATCCTTCCTTTGCTCAAAATCTTTTGGTCCCTCAAAAATTTTTGCTTGAGATTTTATTACCTATAAAATGTAGTTTAAATAGGTAATATGTTGTAGAGTTTGGATTTAAGGTATAGTAAGACCCAAGTCAAACTAAACTCCTTGCCTTCCACCTAGACATATCACTTACGCTCCATCACATTTTCTCTGCTTAGAATGTCTCCCCCTTTCCTGCACATACTTTAAGAACTATCACAAGAGGCAGCTAGGTAGAGCAGTGAATAGATTACTGGCCCTGGAGTCAGGAGGACCTGAGTTCAAATTTGGCTTCAGGCATTTGACACACTGACTAGCTGTGTGACCTTGGACAAGTCACTTAACCCCAATTGCCTTGCCTTCCACCCTTCAAGCCTCCCCTCCTCCCCCTAGTCAGAAATGATCATTCCCTCTGGAGATCTAATGTAACATTTAGGGGTAGAGGGAGCATTTCTTTAATGAATTATTGTGTTCTGTTGTGTATAAATAGTCATTCATATATATATACATATACCTCCTTATTAAATTTTAGGTTCCATAAAGACAGGAATTCTGTATTATTTATTTTTTATGTCTCATAGTGCAGTTCACAGTATCCTGTACATCATAGGTTCTTAATAAATGTCTTTAACAGATTTTAACTGAATAGAAACAATCACTAAAATGTTGGGAGTAGATGACGTGCCAAAGGAAGAAAGAAGAGAATGTTAAGGAAAAGATCTTGTAGGCTGCTTGCTTTGAGGTTAATAGGTATCATCCACAAACATTAGGGAAGAAGGATTCCACATCCATCCTTAATAACCCAATTCTGTCTTATAGAGTCTCATGTCTGTGTGGGTAAGAAGCTTACATGAGATCAATGAAACATATGGGCAGACAAAGTTAAAAGTAAACTTAGTGACTTTGGTAGAATGCTAAAGCAGCATGTCTCCCATATATTGGCAAAAAGGCAATGGACATACATTTTCAGACACAACCAATGTGCTTGGTTATACTTCTCAGTTTTAGGGGAGAAGGGGGGAGGGGTGGGATAACTTCTATACTTCTTGTTAGTAACCTAGGACTGCCTCACACTCCTTGATTAGGGAAGGCTTGCTCTAGATGGCTTTGAACTGTGACCTGTTATAGTTATGCCTTCCACATTGCAAGGGTTAAGAGTGCAGTACTCCGACAATTTGGAAAACCTGCATAAATGTTTTTGACCTTCCTTTCATAGCAGAGAAGTCTGATTTTTTTCCTTTTTCTTTTATGGGGTGTTTACAGCATGTTATTGTAAAATTTGGGCTAAGTATTGGGTCATAGACTCTGTGTTGTCTCCTGGCCTTCCTGTGTCATCTGTGGCTTCCACAAAACTCCTAAGAGTTCCCATTTAATTTCTTATGCCAGCCTGCAATATATCAAAACCACAATGGGGAAAGTTGCTTATGTGGAAGGAATAACTGGATGCATTTCCCTAAAATCCTCTACCCTTCCTCCTACACTGAGGTACCAACTTCTGACCTGCAAATGAAGCTGTATCTTTGCATACATCAGAGCTTTTCAGCTACATATGAAGCAGCTTAGGCTAAAGAATGATAGCCTCTGGCAACAAGTGGAGAAGTTAAGGAAGAAAACCCACTGCCTATGACAGCATGTGGGCCAAGAGCCCATACCTTAAACCAAACCATGAAATGCTCCCAACAAATTTACAGGCAACACAAATGAACTAGATGGTTTTTACCTCAGGTGCAATTGTCCCTGGAACCATAACAATAGGCTTTCACCTTCTGATAGCCTTCTGATGTCCTGGTTAGTGGTGTGTGTTCATTGCCGCGTTATGCTGATACCAACGTCAGTAGTGACCCTCTTAGTTGATGTTGAATGTTTTATCAGGGAACTATTACACATGTTTGAACAGCTGAAATTTGTATCACAATTTCATGTTTACAGAGATCTTTATCTGCAGGATAATGGATCTTGGATCTGCCCAGCTAGAAGGACACTCAGAGATATTACTTAATGTAGTCTCCTCATTTGACAGACGAGGAACTGGGGTGTTGGGAGGTTTAGCGATTTGCCCAAGCTCACACAGGTAGGGAGAATCAGAATGTGAATCCAGGTCCTCCAACTCCAGTAGAATTTATTCTGTCCAATTTACCATAGTCATAGAATCTTCACAACACTGTGAAGTAGGAACTATGATTACAATCGCCATTTTGCAAATGGGTACGGGGGAGGAGAATTCCAATCTCTAGCTGTGATGTTTGGAGTTGTAACTGGACATCTTTTTGTTGTTGTTGTTCAGTGGTTTTCAGTCATGTCTGACTCTTTGTGACCCTGCATACACCAATACTGTCCATGGGGTTTTCTTAGCAAGAATACTGGAGTGCTTTGCCATTTCCTTCTCCAGTGAGTTAAGGCATACAGAGGTTAAGTGACTTGCCCAGGGTCACACAGTTAATAAGTGTCTGAAGCCATATTTGAACTCAGTTCTTCCTGACTCAAAGCCCAACACTCTGCACTGAGCCACCTAGCTGTCCTGGAACTTCTTGGGGCAAAAACATTTAAGTAGGAGGAGGGAATGAAAAATGGGTCATGGTTCAAACGTATTTAGGAGAAAGTCTAATCAAAGGCTAAAAAATAGTCATAAATCACTAGCAGAAAGTCTAGAAGAAGACATAGTGAGAAATTGATATGGAAAATAGGAGGGCAGTGGAGACTAACTACCTTGCTATCAAGTTGATAGAAGGGATGGCTTATTTTTAGAGAGTCTGGTCCTTGACTATTAGAGAATTGGGAGAGAAGAAAAGGGACTCTAGGAAAGGGGACCATGGGACCATGAAAGTTGTGCCTGCCCCCCCCCCCCATATAGTCAATGGAAAGCTGTGAGGTAGTTGCTGTCCAGGGCTGAAGTCTATACCTCCTTGACATTAGCACTCTAGAATAAAGCACCATTTGCTTTGTACTCACAGTAGCTGAGCACCTGGTTATGACTTGGGAAAATGAAATATGCAAACAAGTTCCAGGTTGAATCAAATAATTAAACTGCTTATTGATTGTGAGTTTGGATAGAAGTAACAACATCTTTTGAGGGGATCATCTAACATATTATTTAACATATCACTAATATATGTACAGAGATGCTTTCACTTCCACCCCAAAGGAACCTTGGTTACTTCTTCCACAAACCCAAACTACTAGGAGTTTTTTGTGTTGAACTCATTGAATCCACTACTCATTGAATACTCAATGAGTACTACTCATTGAGACCTAGCTCCAATAAAACCCTCACTGAATGGAAGAGATCATTTTAGGGGTTGGGGGGAGGGAAGAAAGGATGGAGGGGCAGCTAGGTGGTGCAGTGAATAGAGCACCGGCTCTGGAGTCAGGAGGACCTGAGTTCAAATCCAGCCTTAGACACTTAACACAAAAACTAGCCGTGTGACCATGGGCAAGTCGCTTAACCCCAACTGCCCTCCAAAAAAGAGAAAGGACAGAGTGCTAAGCCTATACTGTGAGCAACAAGGGCTTATTAAGATGATCTGTCCTGCCTAGGATCTTCAGGAAAATGGTAAAGTGGCATGAAATGGCCTTTTATCTACTCCCTTTTATCTACTGCCTGACTGGCCACCTGTTCTACTTGGTCAAACTAATATTTCCTGACCACTTAAAGTCCTGACCATATTGATCTGAGGCCTTGGACACTTTCATTGACCTTACATTATTAACCCAATAGGAGGGTGATTCCAGTTAGTGAAGGGACACACTGCAAAGTAGTAGTCACAGAACCAAGAAAACTTGGGATCAAATTTTCCCCTTAACTAGCTGTTACCTTGACTTCTGTGATGCTCAACTTCTTTTAAAAAAAGTTTAAACATTTTTAAACAAATACAAAATGAGAAAAGAAAAAAAAACCATTGTCACATACACAGCAATAAGAGGGGATTCAATATAAAACAGCAAATTTCCATTTCAAGAAAACTTTTATAATAAATACTACATTGTTTTCAAAGTTGCCCAGCTTTTCTTTGCTTTCTTGTTGGTTTTCTTTTGTTCTCTGCAGTGCACTTTTTACTTTATTTTTTCTCCTCTCTCCCAATTAATTAATACCCTAAAGAAGGCTACAATTAAACATGTATATATCTATATCTATATTGATATATCTCTCTATATATATAGATAAATATATACATATCTATATATGTGTGTATGTGAGACTGTACCATGCTTATTTCCTACTATCATCTGTTTTGATGAAGGTAGATAGCATCTTCCTTTATAAGTCCAAATCTTTCCACGTTTCTCTAAATCAACCAGTTCATCATTTCCTACACCATACCAATATTCCAACCCAATCACATAATGTCTAAGAGATAGTCTATGAAAGTTTTTCTCCCCAATTTTCTGTATTCCTCTATCCTTGGCTACATAGGTTTTATTTATACACAAAAATTTTAATTTAAAATAATCAAAATTATACTTTTTACACTTCAACAATGTCCTCACCTTATAATAAACTCTAAGGTCTGATACTGATGAATCTACTTCTTTTACATCTCTTTTTCCCTAGTTTCTTCAAAGTTCCTGACCTTTTGTTCTTCCAAATGAACTTTATTATTATTTTTTTTGACTCAGTAAAATATTTTTAAAAATAATTTAATTGGAGATGACATTGGATAAATAGATTAGGTAAAATTATCATTTAAAAAATTCTATTTACTTTTCCTACTAGTGAATAATAAATATTTATTTAATATAAATAATAAACAATAAAAATTACTTATTTAGATCTAAGTTTATTTGTATAAATTTTTTTTATGTTTATGGTCATATAATTCATGTGTCTATTTTGGCAGGCATACACTCAGATATTTTATACTGTCTAGATATTTTAAATAGTCTAAATAAAATGATATAGAATAATATTGCTGACAGTGTGGTTTCTCTATTTTTCTCTTTTGATTAAAACTATTTTAACTAACTTTGAGATCATAGTTATTATCCTTGCTTTTTTATGTGCTAAATTCCATTCCTGTCCTTTATTTTATCTTTGTCTGTATCTCTCATTTTTATGTTTCCTGAAAGTAACATATTGTTGAATTCAAATGGTTAATCTGCTGTGTCTATTTTATGGGTAAATTCATCCCATGCACATTCCAAGCTACATTTGTTCTATATTTTCCTTCTTCCTATTTTTCTTTACTATCCTCACCCTACTTACCCTATCCCTCCTTACTTCTCTGCTTTACTTCTACCTGCTCTCTTGGGCTTCCTATTCCTTAACCTACTGACCCCTCTAAGAGTCCCTCTCTTATCCTCTACCCCTCACCCTTGCCCTGTTATTTCTTTCTGAATTAGAAGATTTTTATACCCTTCTAGATATATATGTTGGTCCCTCTTTAACCCATTCCTGATAAGAGTAAGGTTCCAGTACTACTTACCCCCATTACCTTCTTCTGTATCCGTTTTTCCTTTTATTCCTTATTTGTATGAGATAATTATTCCTTTTTAATATCTGCCTACAGTTTTTTTTAGAATCACCCCATCATACTCAGCTCAGCCCAAGTCTTTCTTTCAAATTACCCAAATAATGACAATCATGAGTACTAGTACTATTTTCGCATATACGAAGCAAACAGTTTGACCTTATTGAGTCCCTTATAATTGGTCTTTGACGTTTACCATATATTTCTCCTGGATGTTATATGGTGAATTTTCCCTTAAGTTTTGGGGGTTTTGTCACAAAAACCTGAAAGTCTTTGAGTTCGTTAAATGTTAATTTTTTTTTCCATTTAGGATTATACTTAACTGTGCAGTGTAAATTAGCCTTAGTTGTAACCCCAGTTCTTTTGCTCTATGAAATATCCAAGACCTACAGTTCTTCAATATAGTACCTGCTAGGTCTTATGAAATCCTTATTGTAGTTCCACAATATTCATTTTTTGTTTTTGCTGTTGCTGCTGTTGTTGTTATTTTCTCCTTAACCTAAAAGCTTTGAAATTCAGCTATTATATTCCTGTAAGTTTTCTTTCTGGGACCTCTTTCAGTTGGTGATCAGTGGATTTTTTTTTTCTATTTCTACTTTGCCTTCTTGTTCTAGAATTTCAGGGCAATTTTCCTTGATAATTTCTTATAATATTATATCAATACTCTTTTTTTTAATCATAATTTTCAGGTAGTACAACTATTCTTATATTATTTCTCCTCAATTTGTTCTCTAAGATCAATTGTTTTTCTGATGAGATGTTTCACTTTCTCTTCTATTTTCTCCCTTATTTTGGTTTTATTTTGTGAATTCTTGGTGTCTTAGAATGTCATTAGCTTCCCTTTGCCCAATTCTAGTTTTCAAGGAAGTATTTTCTTCCTCAAGTTTTTGATTTTCTATTTTAAATTGGTTGACTTTCTTTTCATAGTTTTCTTCATTGTCTTGGATTGTTTTTTTTTTTCAAAATTTTCCTCGATCTCTCTTGTTTGATTTTTAAAGTCCTTTTAAAGTTCTTCCAAGAACTCCTTTTGTGTTTAGAACAATTTGACATTTCTTATTGAAAAAGGAGTGCTTTTTTTTTTAGCTCCATTATCTTCCTCTGAATATGAACTCAGATCTTCTCTATCCCATAGTAACTATCTATGCTTGGGTGGTTTCTCCTTCACTTACTCATTTTCATTCATTCATTTTTTATCATGTTTTGTTAGCAGTTATTAGTGCAATCAAGCTGTAGTCCTGAAGTATGGGGAATGATACCACAAGCCTCAGGTCCTTCTTCATGTTGTTTACTGAGGTCTGTCTTGGGGCCCAACTCTGGGCTCTCCTTTCCACTCCTAAGCCATAGCCAATGTCCCCAACCGTACTGTACCACAAATGACCTTACTCCTTGTGGTCCCTCTGGTACCTGCAAACTACAGCTGTTCTCTCTGCCCCAGTACTGAAACCAGAGACTCTGCTCTCCTGCAAGTGCCAACAGAGAGCAGGGGCCCTGCCCCTTGCTACTGTACTCACCAGGTGTATGCTAGCTTCTTCTCCCTGCAGCCACAGCCCAGGATGAATCTGGTCAGCAAGCTGTGCTTGTCTTCCCTTGATACTGTAGTGGAAGGTCTTTCAATCTCCTCCTAGTCAACCATCAGAGCCCCACCTCCACTATCAGTGAGATGAAAGTTTCTAAGACTCAGGCTGTCTCTCAATCCAGTGTACTGCATCAGTATACCTATTTTTCTACATCACCTACAGCATTTGTCATTTTCTTTTTCTGACATCTTAGCTAATCTAATGAGTGTAAGGTGATACTTTAGAATTAATTTGAATTTCCCTAGTGATTTAGAGAATTTTTATATAACTATTGATAGCTTTGATTTCTTCCTCTGAAAACTGTTTGTATCATTTAATCATTTATAAATTGAGACATGGCTCTTATTTTTATGAATCTAAATCAGTTTCTTGTTTATCTGAGAAATGAGACCTTTAACAGAGAAATGCTGTAAATTTCCCCCTAGTTTCCTCCTTTCCTCATAATTTTGGCTGCTTTGGTTTTGTTTGTGTAAAACTTTTTAATTTAATGTAATCAAAATTACCCATTTCACTTCCCATGATCCTCTCTGTCTCTTATTTTGTCATGAACTCTTCCCCTATCCATAGATCTAACAAGTAATAGCCCCCCATACTCTCCTAATTTCCTTAAGCAGCAATTCTCTTAATTGGGATGTACTCTTCCCCCTTTGCCACCTTGGTCCTTGGGAAATGTGGACTTAAACTTTTAAAATGATAGCTACAGACATTTACACACATTAGTTGTAATAATAGCTACATGTGTACCTTGCTTAGCTTAGCTGGTAGCAGATTCTGGCATGGACTTCTTTCTGTCATTGTACATCTGCTTCTCTAACCCTTTGAAGCTCACAAGGTCACAGCCATCTTCAGTATTCTTTTACCTAAAATAAGGAATGAACAACTACAAAAAGGAAAAGAACAGAAGTGCCATATATTCATGGACTACATGTGGTTTGAGTGGGGAGGGCCTTCTGAGGCCTCTCTCAGCACCCAGAAGCTTATAGTATATCTCCCCTTGAATAGGACAGGAAAAGAGATTTCTGGGTTGCCTTCCTGGATATTTGTTTGGTTTCTGGGTTTTTTTTTTTTTGGAGGGGCAGTTGGGGGTTAAATGACTTGCCCAAGGTCACATGGCTAGTAAGCATAAAGTGTCTGAGGTCGTATTTGAACTCAGGTCCTCCTGACTCCAGGGCTGGTGCTTTATTCACTGTGCCACCTAGCTATCTCCCTGGATATTTTTTATAGTCATGTTCAGCTCCAGTTCAGCAGCCAATCTAATAAACTCCTTCATTACTCAGTAAATAAAGAAAATAATCACAGAATATCTGCATATACTCTGAAATCTGTGAGGAGGATTGCACATAAGGTCTGGGCTCTCATTAGCCAGTTGTAGTTATATCTATAACATAATGGAGAAGTCTTCAGTTTTAGGAATGCAGAATTGGCAGGTTGTAAACTTGTCCAACAACATAGCTGGGGTCTATCTTTGCAAATTGGCAAATCTCAGTGAGAACAATATTCTTTTTATATTCTGTATTTATTTTAATCTTTCAATCAAGACATACTTATTGTATTTACTATGTGCCAGGCATTGTACTAGGTATTGTAGGTAAAAATACAATGAATGAAACAATACTCAATCACAAGGAATTAAGGAAAATTAATATTATGCTGTATTATTTGATAATCAGTATAATTCTGTAATCCATCCTATATCCCATTTTGTCAAATTTCATTTCTCAATATAGCTCAAAAGACAGTCTCTCCCAGTCTGAACTAAAGATTGAATAATGTGGTCAGTCTTAGCCCACAGGATATTTACTAGCTAACCAGTCCAGCTTGGGCTGGGCCCCTATCCTGGGGGTAGATGTCCAATCCCCCAAGCCTCTCCTTGGTAAAGTCAGAGGTCATTTGGTTTCCAAGGCCGGGGATCCAGTTTGGAGTGGGAGTGGCTCTGATTTTCTGGCCAAGATTACTATAGGCAGCCGAGGTCAATAAAGCAATTTGCATTCCTTGATTGTTAGAGAGGTATACTTGATCAGCCATACTTGAAGGCCAATTTACTTTTCTCAGCTGCAGGCTAATTGTAATACTTGAGAACTACTCTCTTGTTCCAGAGGAAGTAATAGGGAGGAGATAAGATAACTCTTAATCCACCTCCTCGTTGGGTTTATCTTGCCTTTGCAAGGGGAGATCCAAATGATGTATTGTCAGACCAAACAGAAAGAAGACACACCTATCAGTCATCACAATGAGTCTTTGGTCATTGACCCAACAGAACATTTCAGTGTGATTTAGAAAACCATTAGAAAACCACAGCCATTAAAAACAAAACCAAACAAATAAATGTACTTACAACACTTTTTTAAAACCTCCCCAAATGCTTCCTCATAACTAATTCTAACTGGGGCCATTCGTCCTAAACCTGAACATGACTTTGGCCCTGAAGTCCTTGGGCTGCCCAAGTGCACCAGCTGACTTGAGGGATTTGAAGTATATTGCCCTGGTGATAAATAGCTAAGGGTATCTGAAAAATTAACAGAAACAAATCCTTTCCCTATCTGCAGATTCCAGGACAGGACAAAAGTCCTTTCAAAGACTAAACCTATTGAACATTGATGGACATTATAGTACAGACAATCCAAGTAAACATACATTTGCTCAAGTGTCTGAAGTAGGGAGCCTCTTTCAAGGCTGCCTAGATAGTGGGAGAGACCCTGCCAATTTTAGTTGCTGGAGACCTTAGCTGGTTTGTTGAAGGTGTGATATTCTTCACTGAAAAGCGATTTCCTTAAGCCTGAGATTTTTGAAAAGGCCAAGGTCCCCCGCTGCATCCTGGGCCATCTCCAGTCATCCTGATCCATATTTGGCCACTGGACCCAGATGGCTCCAGAGGAGAAAGTGAGGCTGGTAACTTTGCACAGCCCTCCCTCACTTAATTCCAATTCACTCGCATGTGCTAGTATCACTTCCCTGATGTCAAGGTTCTCTTCCAGAATAAAGGACAATCTTAAGTCAGAGATCTGTCAAGCACTCTTTTTTCTTGCTTTGAGGGGTCTTCCTCTCTCAAAACAGTAGATGGCAATAGAGAGCAAGGTAGCTTTTCTCCAAGCAGATATCTCAGTTCCCATTAGTCAATCTTCTCCTTGCATCAGCAGCAAAGCTCTTCTCCCTTGTCTGGTCTTAGCCTGACTCACATCAAAACAGCTATTATTAGCTTTTGTTTCCACTCTGCTTCTTTCCTGCAGACTTCTCAGTTCTGTTGGTTTCTGTAGAATCTTATTTAACAGTTTCAGTAACCAACTATACATGGTTTATGAAATGAATGATTTCAAGCCTCAGTATTCTGGTTCTATTTTGGCACAAACGATTAATCTGTTCATCATTAAGTTCTCATTGGATGTGAAATTTATTTATGAATCTTAGTTTGTAAATAGAACATCTTCCCATTAGTGAATAATCTTTGAAAATTACTGTAGACAGATGCCATCCTAAGAATGTAGAGAGTGTATGGTACAAGGGACCACTAAACCATGCATAAGGTATGTGTTCTACATATTAACTTAGAAAGCCACACATGTTTACATATTTCTTTTTCTATTAGTATATCAGTATATTAAATCAGAAAGGAATTAGATAGTTAATATATAAAAATAGACACTAGGAATTTGATGATTTGTTTTCAATATTTATGTGTATTTTAAGATATTTGTTACACAAATAAAGGAGAAATTGTTGTTCTGTCATTTTTCAGTTGTGTCTGATGTTTGGGTTTTGTCCTGTTTTTTGGCAAAGATACTGGAGTGCTTTGCCATTTCTTTCTCCAGCTCATTTTACAGATGAGAAAACTGAGGAAAACAGGGTTGAGTGACTTATCCAGGGTCACACAGCTGGTAAGTGTCTGAGGCCGGATTAGAATTCAGGTCTTCCTGACTTCAGGCCCTGATATATCCACTGCACCACCTAGCTGTACTTTTGTTCTCTATAGGCACAGAGGACTAATTTATTTTCAGGAAAAAAAAGCAAAACAAAAAAAGAGAAATATTTTCAAAGTATAGGTTGCACTGTTCAGTTGCCATACCTGTCAACCCAAATCTTTCAAGAATCCAAGAACTCTTCCTGATTCTAGACCCAGTATTCTATCCATAGCACCACCTAAGATAAAAAGAAACATATAATATTGTGTTTTAATATTGAATAGATTTAAAATAATCACGATACATGCCAATACAAGAAGATTCAAAATTAATTTAATATTGTTTTGTTAAAAATTTGGCGTCTTTTGCCAGAAATTATTTTTTAAAATTAATTTCAAGTATAAGGTTTTGTGATAATAGGGTTTTTAGCATGGATGATAAATGCTCAGTTGTTAATTTTGTCCTATGTGAAGTTTTAATAAGACTTCAAGAGGGAAAATAATTACTCATAAAGACATGTACTAGCAAAGATTACTAAGATTCTTGCCCATAAACATACACATTTCAATAAAATGAAAGGAATAAAAATATGGAGCACTGGCTTTGTTATACTTTTAGCACCGTTACACCAAATTTCAATCAATTCCATGTGAATGTTACTTTTACTCTCTCATCAGCAAAAGAAAATGGAGCACTGAATGGTAAAAAAAAAAAAAAGTGTTTTCATACATTTTGAATCCTTCAAATCACCTTTCAAATTAAAATAGTAAATTCCTGAATATTTAAGTAATATTTGACAAAATTATAAGTCTCAGAGTAAAAATGAGTAAATATGCCTTCATCCTTTATTGCAGAGGTGGGGGACTGTGGATATGCGATATTGACTAAACTATCAGACAGTTCATGTGTTGGTTTTGCTAAACTGCTTTAATTTTTTTCTCTTTAAAAAATCTTTTAAATGACAAATGGCTTGTTGGATAGAGGAAGATGGGGGATATATTAAAATGAATGTAAAGTAAAAATAAAAGTAAATTAAGTATAAGTGAAAAGTATTGATAAAATTCTTTGGAAAAAATGTCAAATTGTTAAGTTACAATGCATTTTATATTTCTTTAAAAGGAAAAATTGATAGATGTTTTAAAATTTTTAAAATAGAAGAGCAAATGAATGTCAAAATTGAGTGTAGCTGACATAGCAGTAGAAAGTGGTTTTCTTTTTACCTATGATGTAGGTCAGGTTGTACAATAGGAAATGGTATAGTAGATAGTGTACTACTTTGGAGTCAGGTAGTTGTTGCTGTTCAGTCATATCTGACTCTTTATGGCCCTATTTGGGGTTTTCTTGGTAAAGATCCTGGAGTGATGTGCTATTTCCTTCTCCAGCTCCTTTTACACATGAAGAAACTGAGGCAAATAGAGTTAAGGGTCACACAGTTGGTAAGTGTCTGAGGCCTATTTGCCTCTAACTTCAAACCTTGCCTCTGACATTTAGGAGCTGTGTGATGCTGGATAAGTCATTTAACTTCTTTTTTAGTCTCAGTTTCATGATCTATAAAATGGGGATGATGGCACCTACCTTATAAGATTGCTATATCAAATGGGAAAATGAGATTTTTGTGTGTGTATATGTTTATGTATGTATATATATGTATACACACACACACACACACATATATATATATATATGGATATATATGTATAAACATGGGGAGGGGCACTAGGTGGCATAGTGGATAGAGTGGCAGGCCTGGAGCCAGGAAGATTCATCTTTCTGAGTTCAAATCTGGACTTAGACACTTACTAGGTGTGTATCCCTGGACAAGTCACTTAACTCTGCCTCAGTTTCATTATCTGTAAAATGAACTCGAGAAGGAGATGGCAAACCATACTCTAGTATTTTTGCCAAGAATACTCACACAAAAAGTCAGACATGAACAAAAAATATATATGTGTATATATATATATATATAGATATACACCTATGTATGTATGCATATGTACAGTGCTTTGCCAACCTTAAACTGCTATGTGTTAACTGTTATTATTACTGCTGCTGCTCTACATATCATGTACCTAGATGTGTTCTTAAGGATTTGGCAGATATTGGTTCCTGAATTGTAGGGAAGGGTCAACATAAAACTTGTGTATTAGGTTTTTTAAAACACTATCATTTATGGGAAATGAAGCCAACCAAAATAAAGGACTGAAGTTATGACTTCTTCAATCTGTTGGGACTTTATGCTCTGACTAAAACATGTCTTTATGAAGAACATACAATTACCTACACTTTTGACAGTCATTGGAAAAGAATCAACAATCCATTCCTTCAACTTCTAGCCAAGAGACCTCCTTGAACAGGAGGCAGACTACACAGATCTCACATACCTATTTCAGCAAAATCCTAAGGTTTCTTGTGGACCAAATAATGATCAAGAAATCAAAGAACAGCTGCAGTAATGTCTTCCACCCTTAAACTGAACAAAAGATCAGCCTGTAGCCTGAGAGCAATAGGAAAGGGGGCCACCAGCAGAGCCAGCATCAAGTCAGAATAGTCTCTGATAATGACCAGAGATGAACAGGAGACATTGCAAGCCTGCAAGGTTCTGTGACTGTAGGTAGCAAGAACAGTAGACTATCCTGAGAAAGCCCCAGAAAGTTGCAAAACCTTGGAAGCTCTAGGAAGTGACAGCAGATAAAGACCACCACAGTGCTTCATCACTCACACTGGAATACCCCAAGCCCAGGGCCTTTTGAGGTACTCATTCTGTCCTGACACACCAAAGAGGGCCCTCAAGATCCAACACCCTGAAATTCAAAGATGGAAGAGGGGAGAAGTGAAGGTAGGAGGGAAGTGGACAAAGTAACAATGCAGAAACCCGCGGCCCCCCAGGGGAGACCAAAAAAAAGCCCCCCATCCACATATATGTGTGTGTGTCTGAGCTTTTAAATATCATATATATATGTGTGTGTGTGTGTGTGTGTGTATAGATATATGTGTATATATGTATATTTTATATATACATAGATATATATTTTATACATATATACACAGACATATGTAAAAGAGACAATCTCAAGAGGAAGAACCAAACATGAAAATTATCATGATAAATTTGAAGGGGAGATTATGATCAAAGCATGAAAAATATGGCATCTGAATTAGGTCCTGAGGTGAGGGACCTCAACAACTGAGACTGGAGCTATATTACAGGTATGAATAATAGTATGATCTCCTTTCTCCTTTTACCTGCTATCTCTTTCCTTATTCTGTCCCTACCCAGCTCAGATCTACCTCCCCAAAGCCCTTTGTCTTCCCTTCTGTTTTGCTATCTAGAGATCCTACTCTGATGTTAAACTGCCCCTCATCCCTAATTTCTTCATTTCATATGCATTCTATCCTTTTGTGCTCATGGAAACCTGACTTTCTTTTGAAGGTACCTCACATCTTGTCACCCTCTCTGAGTATGCCCCCATCTCTCATGCCCCCTGAGGAACCCCCAGGAGGAGTTGGCAAAGTCCTTGCTCTTTCCTCCCGCTTCCCGTCTGTCCTTCTATGGCCATTCCTCAACAACTTCTCTGCTTGTTAATACCAACCAACTTGTCTCACATCATCCATATCTTTAACACTCTGACTCTCACAGTAGCTTCTTCCTCTTCATCCTAACCTCTTGCTTCATCTAGGAGGATTTCATTTAGTATGTTAATGATCCTGCCAGCCCCCAGTTCAAAACCTTCCTCAACTCCCATAGTTGGATCTATCAGTCACCACAGGTTATACTTCACCATCATCACCAAACTCTTCCAATTTCAAAATCCTGAACTCTGAAATCTACTCTCTGATCCCTAATTCCTGTCCTGCTCTCCCTCCCCCCCCCCATTATCTAGCTTCTGTTAAACCTGCTCATTGTTATCACTATATCTCCCAGTCCCTAAATCCCTCCCTATCCTCTCACTTTCTGCCGCCATTTTTATCTCACTGTTTCCTTCCAACCAATGGGACTTGGTAGTTGATTAACAAAACAAACTTCACCCTTAAATCCCAGTTCTCCGGTTTTGGATTTCCCTCTAATCACAACCTTGGGTCACCTCCCACCACCTGCCTCTCCCTTCCCCTCTGCTTTCCAAAGAATGCTACTGGAGGAAGTTGCAAAACCAAGCAAGCTAAGCCTACTACAAATTCATGTTCTCTGACCCTAACTTGACCCTCACTGCTATACCGCAGTCTTTTATCCATCCGATTAACAACAAACCTCCCTACAGGTGCTAGTCTAGAGCAGTCCCTATATTTATCTAGTATTTCCTAAAGAGGTTTTGAATAGTATCCATTTTATTTTTTATTTAGAGAAATAAGAATGCTAAGTTTCACAGAGGAAGTTACATAGTGACTGTGCTTAAGGAAGGGAAGCTATTTTAAGTGCTTGAACAGTACAGTTTCTAGAACATTACATTTGATGTTTGTGTAAAAGTGTCTGGGCTTTATTTTTTTAAATCATGTTTTCAAAGAGTCTAATATTCTTAAATTATCTCTCCTTGATCTGTTTTCCAGGCTAGTTGTTTTTGGCATCATATAGCTTAGATTTTTCTACTATTTTCCCCCAATTTAAAAAATTTTATTCTAATAGTTCTTGCTGTGTCGTGGGGAGTTATTATTTTTTATTTCTCTTTGGTTTATTTGATTTATTCTAGTTTCTAAGGTGTTCATTTCTTTGTTAAGTCTTCCTATTTTCTCTCAGAGAAAATTCTTTCGGAGTTTTTATTTCATTTTATCTCTGGAATAATTTCTTCTAGAGAGTCATCACCTTTGGGGCAAAAATCTGTTCTTCCCTTTCAAGCCTCTGCTTGCAATTGTTACAGTTATGCCTTCTTTTGGGGATCTCTAGATTTGTAATAAATTTTTTTATACTAGTCAGTGTTTTCTTTGATTGATTCATTTCTTCAGGTTTAGTTCCTTATTTGGGGCTTCCTGCCAGGACCAAACCCCATTCTCTGCTGCTGTTTTGGATGGTGCAGTGACCCTTCCCCCTTTTCCCTCCCAGCCTTTTCCTTCAGGTATGCTTATTTTCTCTGGGCCTGTTCACCACCCATTCATCTTTAGGGCCACTCCCCCTCCTCCCACGTACCCCTAGGAAAAGGTAATTCTACCGTGGGAATTGGCACCATCAGGTCGTAGGTATAAAGAAGATATGAAAAGATTAGAATGACCTTTACTGGAGAGGACACCGAATTCCCCTTTGAAGACAAGGAGGGTTCTCTGAGGGGAGTCATACAACCTATGACACATGGAGAAAAGGAATTTGGGTGGTGCTGAGAGCAGTAGAAGTGTGAGGATCTTTGAGGAATGGCAGAGACTTCAGAAGAGTTAAGTCACACACAGAGAGACTTGGGATTGCTTCTTTAAACAGGACAGATTGTTTAATGATCCCTGAAATGGGAAGGAAATATCAAAATGGGCAACTTGGGACCCATAGTAGATCCATTTGTGCTCTATAAAAAACTTACTTAGTTGTATTTAACTCTTCATGACCACATTTGGGGTTTCCTTTGCAAAGATACTGGAATACTTTGCCATTTCCTTCTCTAGCTCATTTTACAAATGAGGAAACTGAGGCAAACAGGGTTAAGTGACTTGCCCATGGTCACACACAGCTTGTATGTGACTGAGGCTGGATTAGAACTCAGGTTTTCCTGACTTCAGGTCCTGTTCTATCCACTGTCATCACCTAGCTGTCCTTTTGTTCTCCATAGGCACAGAGGACTAATTTATTTTCAAGCAAAAAGAAAAGAAATCTTTTCAAAGTATTGGTTGCACTGTTCCTTTGCCATACCTGTCACCAAACATGACATGCAAAAACTGTGTGCTATCTAGAACCATAAGGGGTGGCTAGGTGGCACAGTGAATAGAGCACCTGCCCTGGAGTCAGGCGGACACTAGCCATGTGACCTTGGGCAATTCACTTAACCCCAATTGCCCTGCCTTCCCCCCTCCAAAAAGAAAAAAAAATCTTGAGCCATAGAATCATAGGATCCCAAATGCAAAGCCAGAAGGGATTTCAGGGGCCATCTAGTCCAGCCTCTTCATTTTATAGTGAAGAAACTGAGGCCCAGGGAAGGCAAGTGACTAGATGAAGATCACAGAGTTAGTCGGTGTCAGAGGCATTATTTTTCAATGCATTCTATATAGATGTTTATGTATTTTATATTACTATATATCTATATTATATGAATGAATTTTTTAAAAAGCACTTATTGAGAGTCTACTATTGGTAAAACACTCTGCTAAACCCCAAGGAAACAAGCAGAAAAGCAATAGAGACCCTGCTCTAGATAAGCTTGTTTTTTTCAAATGATGGAGACAACACCTGGGAGGTTTCATTTTCGAATCAAGCAGCAGGGCCCAGTGGTCCTTAGACACGGCAAATGGTAATATGCCTTAATTAGTGCCATGCTTAAAACCACAACTATGGAACCATTTGATGGTGCCAAGGACTTTGGTGATAGAACTTTGTTTCCTGAATCTTCTTAGTGGTGGCTGCAAAAGAGGCAGGGGCTACGATGCCTGCAGAGGCACTTATCCAATCTTATCTCCTCAAAGATTGTTCCCCTGGAGCATGGTGGGGTTTGGTCTGGTCGCTTGGCCTTATCTCTCTTTAGGTGCCAGATGGTCAGCAGATCGTGTTGATGGTAACTGGGATGGCCTATCACCCTCTCTATAGGTCTCCTGGTTGATGGCTTCAGGAGCTACATTAGAATCAGGGCAGGGTTTTTTTAAATTTTGTTTTGCTTTTTTAATTTCATAATCGTGTATAATTATCTCTTCCACATTGCAGGGAAAAATCCATGTAAAATTTTTTGTCCCTACCTTCGTACCAGAGAAGAAGTCTGAATTATTCTGGTACTAAAAGATAAAATGTAGATATTATACAATATTATACATACATTTTATGCATTTCTGAATTACTAAACTTTTTCTTTGTTGTCTGCTAGCCTTTACATATCATCTGTGGCTTCTACAAAACTGCCAAAAAAATTCCCATTTGATTTCTTATGATGATCTGCAATACAGTGAAACCACAGTGGGCAAAGTTAGGATGTGGAAAGAACTATAGTCTTTATTTTAGGTACATGTTGTTGCCAAAAAAAAATGGACATGAAACGGGGAGACATTGATCTTCAAAGGGCTTTTAGGCCCAGGGTGCTGAGTCTCAGGGAGCTTGTAGTTGAGGTAATAACTATTGTGTGGATCTACCTAGTATATGTTGCCTGTTACGGGTAGTTGGTCAGTAGTTGGTGTTGGTGGGGCAGGGGTAGTGGGCTTCTTCTTGGCAGTTGCTTCCTTGGATAATGGCTATGGATGCTGGGTTGGAAGTATCTGACTGAATCTGTATCTCTATATATATTTATATCCATGTCTGTTTGGCCTATATTTCATCCTTTCTACCTTTACAACATCTCTCTATTCACCCAGCTGCTACCCTGGTAGAGCCCCTTATCACCTCACATCTGGACTGTTTCAATAGGCTGCTGTTTATTCTCTCTCCCTCAAATCTCTCCCTATTCCACTCCATCTTCAACTCTGCTGCCAAAATGATCTTCTTAAAGTGCAGGTCTGACCATACAACACACATACCACTCCCACTCTCATCCCTCCACCCAATAAACTCCAGTGGTTGCTTATTACCTCTAGGGCCAAATATAAAATCCTCTGGCTTTTGAAACAATCTTTCAGTTCCAAATTCTCTCCCTCCAGCCCTTTTCCTTATCCATTGAGAAGATAAGAAATATGACACCCATTATACATATGAAGTCATATAAAACATTTCTGAATTAGCCATGTTTCCAAAACAAGAAAAATAAAGGGAAAAATTTGGTTCCTTCTACACTCTGAGTCCATCACTTCTCTATCTAGAGGTAGGTAGCATTTCACATCATGAGTCGTTTGGAGTTGTGGTAGAACATGATGTTGAGTCTTTCACAGTTGATTACCTTTACAATATTGCTGTCACTATGTACATTATTCTCCTGGTTCTTCTCATTTCACTTTGGATTAGTTCAGGTTTTTTTTTTTTAAATCATCCCCTTCATTATTTCTTACAGCGCACTGGTATTCCATCACATTCACATACCATAACTTGTTCAGTCATTCCCTAATTGCTGGGCATCCCCTTTGTTTCCAATTCTTTGCCATGACAAAAAAAAAAGTACTGCTATAAATGTTTTTATACATATAGGCCCTTTTCCTTTGATCTCTTTGTGGTATAGCCCTAGTCGTGGGAATGCTGGGTCAAAGTGTAGGCACAGTTTTGCAGTCCTTTGGGCATCGTTCTAAATCATTCTCCAAAATATTTGGACTAGTTCACAGCTCCACCAACAGTGCATGAATGTACCTATTTTTCCATATCTCCGGCTTTGTCATTTTCCTTTCCTGTCATGTTAGCCAATCTGACAGATGTGAGGTGGTACTTCAGAGTTATTATAACTTAAATTTCTATAATTATTAATGATTTAGAGCATTTTTTCATATGACCATTGATAGCTTTCCTCTAAAAACTATGTCCTCTGGCCATTTATAAATTGATTGGAGTATTTGACTTTTAAAGACCTTCACAATGTGGTTTCTTCTTTTACTTCACTTTACTATCCTTCACATACCTATAATGATCCAGAAACACTGAACCCCTCCCTCTCTTTATCCCTCCTCCCTTCTCTCTGTCTCTCCCTCTCTCTGCCCCCTTTCTTCTCTCTCTCTCTCTCTCTCTCTCTCTCTCTCTCTGTCTCTGTCTCTCTCTCTCTTGCACGCACATACAGACTATAAGCTACTACAGTTAGCTAAAAGCAATAATAGTATTTTTTGACCATCTTGGCTTGACCACCTAGGATTGAAAATTCATGGTACCAGACAACTCTATGAATTAGGGTTTGAAAATTCCTTGTAATTCCTGTTTAACCCCCAAAGAGGTTAACTTTTGCAGTAGGGGTCCTACCCCCAAACCATTTCAGAACCTTTGCCAAGAAAAGTAAAAAAAAATGAAGAGAAAAAAATAGAACCCCACAGGAGTTATGTGGAGGCTTTGGTTGTGAGGCCCCATATTGTTCCCAAGATCCTCTTTGATTGACATACAAATGAAGTTGAGCAAGGCACAAAAGCATAGAGGCAAATACATTGCCTTCCCTTCTGCTCTACATTCTAATCTTTATTATGTTTTTCTGCCAGCAACAACAAAACTACTCCCTGGTTTTTACACTGTATTTTGGTCAGTACAGGACCTCACAGTCAACCTAAATTAAGAATGGTGTCTTATATTATTTTTGGAATGTCCTTCCTCTTTTCACCCTTGGGAGGAACCTCTGTTTGCAGAAGTGATATTGTTCCTGAAGGGTGTGTACCTTTTGCTACTTCTGCTACTCTCTTTCTTGGCCTTATGACAGATCCCTCTTTCTCTGCCAGAGGGTGAGCACAAATCCACTGCCTGAACCAAATAAACCAAAAAGAGCTAAGTGATAAATATCACAAGCAGATCATGAAACCAAGAGAGGCCTGAATATCCTTACAAGGACTTTAACACCTTCAGCAATATTATTAGTATTGTATTTACTAGTATTAAGGCCACCTACAGAGATGGGGGTGGGAAATCTTACAATGAGGGGCTGCAGGTGAGCAGGTGTCTCTTCCCCAGAACCAGCGCAAAAGAAGGTCCATGAACCACTCCTCATGAATGTATGAGAGCATCTCAGACTTTATTTGCATTTTTATTGCCAGATCACTACTACATAATAATTGGCATCTGTTTCAATCAAAGGATCACTCTGCTTTTATGCTAAACAACATGAGGGAAAACCCTCTCTATGCCTTTATTACTGTCTTGCCCTTCAGCCTTCTGCCCATTGCTCTTCCTCACCTTTCTGTTTGACTCAAGAGCTAAGTTTCTGGGCTTAAAACCACCCCTGGCCCTGTGAGGAGAAGATTGGAGGGAATGGGAGGAGAGTTGTTCCCTGAAACTGGCCTTCCTTGGGGAGGGAGGAGTGGAATGGATCCAAGAAAGCAGAGAAAAGGTAGAGACGTGCTTGAGCTCTCCCCAAAACTCCTCCAAACAACTTAAATAATGCCTCCAAAAAATTCTAAAGTTATAGAACCCACCAAAGAATGGGATAAATCAAGTTTCCAGCCCAAGACAACTTAGAGGGTCAGCAGGAAAGATCTATTGCACCAGGGTGAGAATAGGGCATAGTCCAATGTAGGCCACACCCCAGCAAACCAGGAGCAAGCCTCGGGGGTGACTGAATAAGTGGCAGCAGTGGTAATTTCCAGACTTCACAGCCCACAAATGGTAAGGGCAGGGGGCAGGAAACTGGTCAGAAGGAGATTATGGGGTCCCTTTGCTGGCAGTGGGGGAAGGACTTTGTTGATTACCAATAGTTAGATCTGGGTCACAGTCCCAAGGTGAGGAAGAGCACTAACACTTTAAAGCTTGTAGCCACAGGGGAGCTGGGACCCTGGTCACAGTTCCAGGGTGGGGAAGAGTGCTTGTGGTCACTCATAGACCAGTGCACAGGCCAAGAGAGAAGTAAACACACCCCTTCATAGAATCAAAAACTTACAGGTCCCCAGAATTATCTCTGAAAATAGCTACACAACAATCCTGAAGCTTGGGACAGTGCCTTTTCCACTCTGGAAGCAAAGTACTTTTTCAGCATAAAGTTAAAAGTCAAGAAATAGACTGGAAAAATTAGTAAACAGCAGAAAAAGATTCTGACTATAGAAAGTTACTATGGTGACAGGGAAAGTCAAAACACAAACTCAGAAGAAGACAACAAAATGAAAACATCCAAAGTCTCAAAGGAAAATATGAAATGGTCTCAGGCCATGGAAGAGTTCAAAAAGGATTTTAAAAATCAAGTAAGATGAAGAAGAAAAATTGAGAGGAGAAATGAGAGTGATGCATGAAAATCATGAAAAAAAGAGTCAAAATCCTGTAAAGGAGGCACAAAAAAAAATACTGAAGAAAATAACACCTTATAAAGCAGAATGGGCCAAATAAAAGAGGCACAAAAATTCAATGAAGAGAAGAATGGCTTGAAAAGCAGAACTGGCCAAAATAGAAGAAGATATAGAAAAATTCAGTGAAGAGGACTCCTTAAAAAGCAGAATTGGCCAAATGGAGAAAGAGGTACAAAAATTTACTGAAGAAAATAATTCCTTAAAAAGTAGAGTTGGTCAAATGGAGGTACAGAGGCTCACTGAAGAAAATAATTCCTTAAAAAATAGAATTAGGGGGGTGGCTAGGTGGCGCAGTGAATAGAGCACCAGCCCTGGAGTCAGGAGGACCTGGGTTCAGATTCGGCCTCAGACATTTAACACAAAAAATAGCTGTGTGACCTTGGGCAAGTCACTTAACCCCAATTGCCCTCCAAAAAGCAAAAAATAAAATAAAATTAGGCAAATGGAAGTGAATGACTTTATGAGACATCAAGAAACAATAAAACAAAATCAAAAGAATGACAAAATAGAAGAAAATATGAAATATCTCGTTGGAAAAACAACTGGCCTATAAAATAGACCAAGGAAAGACAATTTAAGAATTATTGGACTACCTGAAAACCATAATGAGAGAAAGAGAGAGAGAGAGAGAGAGAGAGAGAGAGAGAGAGAGAGAGAGAGAGAGAGAAAGAGAGAAAGAGAGAGCTCCTAAAAATTGTCTTTTAAGAAATTATCAAGGAAAACTATCCTGATATCCTAGAACCAGAGTGCAAATAATGCACTGATCACCTCCTGAAAACTCCCAGGAACATTACAACCAAATTCTAGAGTTCACAGGGCAAGGAGAAAATACTACAAGCAGTCAAAAAGAAAAAAAAAAACAAATATTGTGGAGCCACAGTCAGGATATCATGTTTCCCCGATAATAAGACACTGTCTTATTAATTTTTTTGGACAGAAAAACATCAGAGGGCTTATTTTCAGGGGAGGGCTTATTTTAATGAACATTGACAGCAATTTTAATAAACAGGTAAATGTGAACAAAAAAAGTACCTTTATTCAATAATGATCATGTCATCTTCTTCAACAATATCGTCATAAGTGTCCATACCCTGAATTCTGTCCTGGATGTCTTGCGCCTCCATTTCCTTCAGAAGAAGTGGACCCAATCTGTCACGTCCAGCAATATAGCTCTCTTTAAATGAATATGTCTTGTCCAGGTAACCTGCTCGTAGTGCCTTGGCAACACAGTTGTCAGTAATTTTATCCCATGACTTCTTCACCCAACTCACGACTTCTTGCAGACAGGGCTTCACAAAGTTTCCACGCTGATTTCTTTCCATTCTATTTTCAATGTAGTCATTGACTTCCATGTGCAAATGGTCCTTGAATGGCTTCTTTATTGCAATATCAAGGTCTGGAGATAGGCAGTCATTCCTGCAGGAATCATTACTTGATCTATTCTTCTCTCTGCAAGGAAGTTCTTCATTTCTTTAGCACGGTGAGTGCTGGCTGAATCCCAGACTATCAGACCTCTTTGGTTACTTCGCATAACAAGTGGCAGCATTAAATCAACCCACTTTCTTATAATGGCTTGTGTACACCAGGCTTTTTCGGTTTCAAGAACGTAAATGCCAGATACACGTTCAATCTTATCTTTCTTGCCCTTACTGATGATTAGAGGTGTGGCTCTCTTTCCATCCAAACGAATTGCCAAAACACAGGTGACCTGTGCACTTTCATAGCCAGTGGTGGGAATGTAGGTTGACGTTGCACCCCTGTGATGAATTGTTGTTTGAGATCCTTGTCCCATAAACACTGCAGTTTCATCCATAACAATCATATTGCAGGTTTGGTACTTGGAAATGTCGATCCTATCAATAAAGGACTTGAATGCAAGTGCACGTTTAATAACTTCAGCATCTTCCAGCTTAAACAGTGTTATTGATCTTCTTAGGGACAGTTCATACCATTGAAGGAAACCGTCCAACCAGTGTTGTGATGCTTTGAATCCTTCTGAGACCATTTCAAACTCTGGTGCCATTGAAAGGGCAAATGCTTGAATATCAGCCCTGCGCACAACCAAGGCCTTTGCTCTCCTGTCAGCAATCCATTCACCAATGAGGATCTCCAAGTCAGGATATAAGGGCTGCCGACCTGATCCAGACCTGCGCTTTTTCCCTTTTCCCTCATCCACCTGTTGATTGAGGTTATTATAATCTGCTCTCCATTTTCTGACCATTCGAAGATCCAAAAGTTTTTCTTTACAGAAAACTGCAAGATTCTTGCCATGTGTCTCCTCTACAATTGCTTTCTTATACTCAACAGTATACGGTAGCTCTTCCTTTTTGTACTCATGTCTGGGGGTCAAAACAGACAGAATAATAAAATTATGACCATCAGTCCTTCTTTTCACTCCATCATGCCCCCTGAGTTCTTCTTTTTTCCTCCATCATGCCCTTTTTATCCTCCATCATGCCCCCTCACTCCTGCTTACATACCGGGTTTTTATGTTGTCCTGCCTCAGCTCTCCTCCGCGGCACTGCTCTCAATGGTGCCAGCAAGCAAATCACTGGGGAAGAACAGGATGACGCGCTCACTGCTGCAGCTCTGATTGGATGCAGCTTGGAGCACAGCTGTGCGTTTCACGGGGCGGGGGGGCGGTGCATATAGAGGGTACCGTAATGTAGCATGTAGCGCAGGGTATCACCTTCACTACAGTAGCAATCTCAATAGGGCTTATTTTTGGGGGAGGGCTTATTTTAGAGGAATCTTACACAGTAAGGGGAGGGCTTATTTTCGGGATAGGTCTTATTATCGGGGAAACACAGGTAACACAATATTTGACAGTTTTTACATTAAAGGATTAGAGGGTTTGTAATATGGTATTCTGGAGGGCAAAGGAGCTAGGATTACAACCAAGAATCACCCACCCAGTAAAACTGAGTATAATGCTTCAGGGGAAAAACCAAACTTTCAATGAAATAGAAGACTTTCAAACATTCCTGATGAAAAGACCAGAGTTGAGTAGAAAATTTGACTTTCAAATACAAAACCCAAAAGAAGCATAAAAAGGCAAAAAGGAAAGAGAAATCATAAAGAATCTGATAAGGTTAAACTGTTTACATTCCTATGTGGAAAGGCAATACTTATAACTCCTAAAATGTTCTCATTATTAGGGTAGTTAGGAGTATATATAGACAGAGGGCAAATGAGTGACTTAAATATGATGGAATGGTTGCCTAAAATAAAATTAAAAGGTGAGAAAAAGGAATGCACTGGGAGAAAGGGAAAGGGAGAGGTAGAATGGGGTAAATTATCTGACATAAAAGAGGTATAAAAGAGCTTTTATAGTGCAGGGGAACATGTGAACCTTACTCTCATAAGAACTGGATCAAAGAGGGGATAACATAAAGGAAAGCAGAAAGGGAATGGAATAAGAGAAGGGATGGGGCTTATAGAAGGGAGAATGGATTGGTTGAGGTAAGAGTCAGAAGCAAAACACTTCTGAGAATGAATGGGGTGAGAGTAGAGAGAGAGTATGATAAATAGAGGGAAATAGGATGGAAAGAAATGCATGCTAATTATAACTGTGAAAAAAATTTACAGGCTTTTCTAAGACTTCATTTCTCAAATATATAAAGAACTGAGTCAAATTTATGGACATAAGAACCATTTCTTAACTGATAAATAGTCAAAGGATATGAATAGGCAAATTTCAGACAGTTATCAGAATTTTCTATAATCACATGGAAAAAAAATGTTCTACATCACCATTGATTAGAGAAATACAAATTAAAACAACTCTGAGATACCACCCCACAGCTATCAGATTGCCTAATGTGACAGAAAAAGGAAAATGGCAAATGTATGATGGGATGTGAGAAAATTGGGATTGAATTAGTATACTGATTCAATCATTCTGTAGAGCAATTTGGAACTATGCCTAGAGGGCTATAAAACTATTCATACCCCTTGACAAGTAATACCACTATTAGGTCTGTGTCCCAAAGAGATGAAAAAGAAAAAGGACCTATATGTACAAAAATATTTATAACAGATCTTGTAGTAGTGTCAAAGAACTGGACATTGAGGGGATGTCCACCAACTGGGGAGTACCTGAACAAGTGGTATATATGATTGAGAAGGAATACTATTGGGCTCTAAGAAATGACAAGCAAGATGTCCTCAGGAAAACCTGGAAAGACTTATATGAACTGATGTAAAGTGAAATGAGCATAACTGGGAGAACAGTGTATACAGTAGCAGCAAAATATATGATGATCAACTATGAATGACTTAGCTGTTCTCAGCAATACAATGATCCAAGACAGTTCTGAAAGACTTATGATGAAAAATGCTATCCAACTCCAGAGAAAGAACTGATAGAGTCTGAATGCAAATCGAAGTATACTTTTTCTTTATTTTTTGCTTGTGTTTTCTTTCACAGCATGACTAACATGGAAATAAGTTTTCCATGACTACACATATACAATCTACATCAAATTGCTTGCCTTCTCAATTGCAGGGGAAAGCAGGGAGGGAAGGAAAGAATTTAAAACTAATTAAAAAAAAAACAACAACAAATGTTAAAAATTATTTTTATGTGTAATTGGGGGAAAATAAAATATTAAATAAACTGGCCTTCCTGATGCTTTACTGAACTGGGTGTTTTTCCTTATCACTGAATAAAACCCAGCAATGCAAAGCAAAGGAGGTATGAATATGTACTGGGTGGGGTGGTGGTAAGAAGGCAAAAGAAATGGACCTGAGCTGGCCATCAGTAAACGCCATATCACCAGAAACTCTAAATGATCAATGACATGCTGAATTCCACTCCAAGGGCCAGGGGCTAATCATTTCCAGGTTGGGTATCTGTTTTACAATCTATTCAATTTGGCATTGATGTAGTTGGCAATTGAAGTAATTGGGATTGATGGAGCCATGAAAATAGTCTTCTGTATTATACAGATGAAATCATAGATCTGGATCAAAAGTCTTTTTTTTTTTTTAAGACTTTTTGCCTGGTGTAGTACTAAATAACTCTTGTTTTTACAGATGAATCCTGGGTCAAAGGATGTACCAGAAGCTGTGGCGAAATGGCTTTACCCAGTTGCTGAGATTGTTTTGATTACAAGATAGGCTCATGTATTGTTGTTTGCTCTTATGATAAAACAAAACAAAGGTGTGGTCTTAGAATTCTACCTCCTCTGGATGTGTCACAAATAAGGACAGGGCTTATCCTCCTGAAGAGGGAAAATTAGATGAGAACAAGGAAAAATATGTCCAATTTTAATCATTAAATTTTAAATTATTCATTATAAAATAAACATTAAAGCAACTCAACTTGCTCTGTAACAATTTACTTTTAAATTGATTTCAGCACAAATAATTTCTTCATTTTTTAGCCACTCCCTATACATCTCCATCAGGACTCTTCCTTTGTCCATTTATTCTCATTTATTTTTACATATGGTTGCAATTAGAAAGGCACCATGGAAAAGTGAATAGAGCTTTTGATTTGGATGTAGGAATCAAGCAAACAAGCAAGCATTTATTAAATACTATGTGTTAGGCAAAGTGGTAAACATTGGGGATAAGAAAAAAGCAACCAAAACTGAAACAGTTCCTACTCTCGAGGAGCTACTTTCTAATGGGTCAAATTCTAGGAATATAAGTGTAAACCAAGTCTTTGAAGTTGGAAGCAGAAACATCCCAAGTGAATGTAAAACCCAAAGAGCCTGAAGAGGTTCCAGACACTGAAGAACCCAAGAAAACTGAAGAGACTGGAGTTCTCTTTTCTCAAGCTCTAGCCAACTCCAGCTTGCCCTGCACATAGGGACAGGGCATTGATCTCTACCAGTATGGGAAGAGTCCCATGCCAAAGACCTTTAGGACTCAGGTTACATAAGTATATCATTTTCCTTACTAGCAGAGCCTTTTGAAAATTTGGAGGCAAAAAACAAAACAAAACATACCCTCTTCAGATACAATGGCCATTAAGGGAGTTACCTGCCCCCCTTTAAACAAATCCATCTTATGTGTGTTCACATGCATTTATAGAGCAAGAATTTACTTTCTGCAGCAATAAACTCATTTTGGAATGGACAACTCGAATTCATACACTTCTGGTCTGTTACCTGTTGCAACTTTCATCTTGAATAAGGACAAAATAGTGTTCACAAGTGAACAGAGAGGGAGGGAAATTAGGGAGGGGTTCTGACTTTTGTTTCCCTTTGGTAATCCTTCATTGGGAAGAAGGGGGAGAAGGAATGTGGAAGTGTTTTTGCCAAGGCCTACAAGACAAGAGAGAGTCAACTTTGGGGTATGGTCAGTGGCAGGGGTTCTCTCAGAGGGTCATTCCAGGTTGAAAATGCTCCATGGAACCATAGCACCAGAGCTAGGTGATCCAGTAAAATGGTGACAGAGACCCAAAAACTTAATCTACAGTGGAAAACCAACTTTTTCTGGTTAAGTTATTACTTGCTGGAGCAAGCTAGGTGGAAAGTGGATAGAGTACCAACCCCGGAGTCAGGAGGACCTGAGTTCAAATCAGGCTTCAGGCATTTACTAGCTGTGTGACCCTAGGCAAGTCACTTAACTCCAATTGCCTCTTAAAAAACCCCAAACAAAAAGTTATTATTTGCTGCATATCACCCAGACAAGATTCAGGGTATGGGGCCAAACAGCAGCATATGCCTAGTGACAGGTACAGAACATGGTATAGAAAATAAAAAGGCTTTGGAGTCAGGAAGCCTACCTACCTCAGAAACATCCTAGCTTATGTGACCACATACAACTTTTTCTGGAAGCTACTCAGATGGAATCTAGCACAACTTCTGTCCATGTCCCAGGCAACTCAAGGCCTACAAATCACAGCTGAATTGCTAATCGTTTTGGCAGAGAGAGTTCCTGAATTTCAGTGTTCTCACTCTAATTAAATTACAATTACCGACCAAAACAGTGAAAACAAAAAGCTCCCTTAATTTTTTGAAAGAGAGGAGGAATTAAATCTGTGATTTCACTGGAGTAAGGTGCTCCCAATGAAGAAATTCTCTCTACCAATATAGGTCAACACCTGCTCTGAAATTTATAGTTTTAAAAAGTCACTTGGGACATAGATTTTTTTTTTACTTGCAGCACTTTTATTTTTCCTTACACAATGACATGTTGGGCATTACAATTCTCAACTCTTAGGATGACTTACAAATTTTGGTATTCTACTGTCATGTGAGAACATTAAAGCGATGTACAAAAATCTTACATAAATTAACTAGATGCACAAATTTACAGGTTGTTAATGCAAACTTTTGCAACTCAAGGTTGAGTAACTTAGTCCCATGACATTGGGGGAAAACAGTGGGTTAAGAAAAAAAAACTGGTTCCTAAAGGCTTGGATTCAATATGTATTCCTGCTAGAATGGTGGCAAGATGCAACAACACACACTTAATAAACTCTTGCCAGCCTTAGGAGAGAAATTCTGCAAGTCAGCTCTTTTAGATGCTGGAAATCTGACCTTTAGATACCCTGTACAGATCTGATGCTTTATAGAACTAAACTGTATAGCTGTTGAGTGTCAACCAGCCAGATACTATATTGCCATATTATCAGGTCAATTCTCTATGTAAGTTAACTCTTAGCCTTACCTGTCAAAATGAAGTGACCTGTATCAGGGTTTAGATCAAAGATATGTACAAGGTATGCTAAAATGTACACCAAGGGACAACTGCTAACTTGAATACGAGGTCAAATCAGTAACGGTTCAACAATCTAGAAAGTGCTGATATTTGTCTAATATCAGATACAAACTTTCCCAAGGACAAGTTTCTTTTCAAAGAAGGCTTATTCCAGTTTCATGAGGCTAACATGAGGTATATATTTGCCAGAGCAAATTTTTACTTTGTGAATACTCATGCAGCAAATGCTACGCATCTGCTAGCAGTCCATTTAGAAGCATTTGCAATGGACAATGGATGGGCCAGATTCATCATATTCCTGCTTGCTGATGCACATCTGCTGGAAGGTGGAGAAAGATGCCAGAATAGAACCACCAATCCAGATGGAATACTTACGTTCAGGGGGAGCAATGATCTTAATTTTCATTGTGCTAGGTGCCAGGGCTGTGATTTCTTTCTGCATCCTGTCAGCAATACCAGGGTACGTGGTAGTACCACCAGACAATACTGTGTTGGCATATAGATCCTTTCGGATATCAACATCATACTTCATGATAGAATTGAAAGTTGTCTCATGAATGCCACAGGATTCCATACCTAGGAAGGAGGGCTGGAAGAGGGCCTCTGGACACCTGAACCTCTCATTGGCAACGGTGATCACTTGGCCATCAGGAAGCTCATAGCTCTTCTCCAGGGAAGAGGAGGAAGCAGCAGTGGCCATCTCCTGCTCAAAGTCCAGGGCAACATAGCACAGCTTCTCCTTGATGTCACGAACAATTTCCCTTTCAGCTGTGGTAGTGAAGCTGTACCCTCTTTCTGTCAGTATTTTCATGAGGTAGTCTGTCAGGTCACGGCCAGCCAAATCTAGATGAAGGATGGCATGGGGAAGGGCATAACCCTCGTAGATGGGCACAGTGTGGGTGACACCATCACCAGAGTCCATAACAATACCAGTGGTTCGACCAGAGGCATACAGAGACAACACAGCCTGAATAGCAACATACATGGCTGGGGTGTTGAAGGTCTCAAACATAATCTGTGTCATCTTCTCTCTGTTGGCCTTAGGATTTAAGGGAGCTTCTGTAAGCAGAACAGGGTGTTCCTCAGGAGCTACACGAAGCTCATTGTAAAAGGTATGATGCCAGATTTTCTCCATGTCATCCCAGTTGGTAACAATGTCATGTTCAATGGGGTATTTCAGAGTCAGAATACCTCTCTCGCTCTGGGCCTCATCACCAACATAACTGTCCTTCTGCCCCATTCCTACCATGACACCCTGGTGTCTCGGGCGTCCAACGATGGAGGGGAACACAGCCCGAGGAGCATCATCTCCAGCAAAGCCAGCTTTGCACATGCCAGAGCCATTGTCAATGACAAGAGCAGCAATTTCTTCTTCCATTTTTACTTAATCTGAGGCTGGGCACTGTCCTAGTCTGAGAATTTAGAGCCGGGGGAATGGAAAGGACAAATAAAAGGGGTACGTCCAAAGTAGCCTACAAGTGCTGCCGGCTACCACTGAGTGAGCTGGGACATAGATTAAATAGCTTGCCCAGAGTGTTAGAAGCAAGACTTTAACCCAGGTCTTTCTGACTCCCCTCTAGATCCACTACTCCATAGCACTATGGTAGAGACCAACATATATGCCTGACAGGACATAAGCTTTGCCCTTAGTATCATACTATTAGACCATGTGCTAGGTGAAATTTACAACCTGTTCTGTTCAATGCAAGAAACTGACAAGTGTAAGGGCTAAAAGAGGACCAGAGGGAATAATTTAATTACCATCTACTGAAACACTTAAATTTCATTTCCATATTAGTGTATATAAACCACACCCTCTATTTTTAAGCCTTATTATTTTTATAACATGCTATTGAACCTGTTCTACTTTCAAGTGAGTAATATAAGGTCCCATTCTTTATATCAAAGAGAAAGAAATCATGTCTTATGCTCCTGTGCCAAAAAGTGATGAGAAATTTCCTCATAGAGTTTCCATTAGCATAAGCCTTATCAATAGCCAGGACCTTGGTTAGCTCTAATGGCTTCACCAAGTTTAACCTGGTATCTCTGTGAATCAGACTTTTGCTGGTGATTGCACAAGTTGAAACTTGAACAACCTGTCGATTCTAATTTGTGTCTTACCCCAACAACATACAGGCAAGAATCTCTGTCTCTCCTTGGAATCCCAGGGGGTTTCCCTTTGTCTAATTTGTTTAGAATGTACGTTAACTTATGACTTAATCTTGGCACCTGTGTCTTCTATGACAAACCCATTCCATTCTATGGAGCTTCAAGTAGTGACTCCTCAGTAGGATTAATACCATCGTGTGTTTTCCTTATGTCTGCTTTAGTTCAAATCACTTCTCAAAACTGTGCCATCTCCCAGTCACTCATAAGGAATGCTGGGTCACTTTGGCCCGTGTTTCAAACCTCAGTGAAGTCTTCCTCCTTTTGTGAGAACAGCTGCTTGCTCTCTAGCTCTCCAGTAAGTGTGGAAGCCCCTTGAAGACATGGCTGGTCTCAGTATTGACATAGATAGCCTTCCTACAATACAGAGCTACAGACACTGGAACTAGTCAATGAAAAATTGCTGACTGACTGATTTGTTCTCCAGTTCATTAGCAGACCCCACTAGTGTGGGTGATCTAAAAGCCCTATTGGCAGATTTATCTGGTATTGCTTTGCATGGGACAGCATCATCTCCTAGTGTTCTGGAGTTTTCCTGATACACCTTCAGATCAGAGGTTCTTAACCTGAGGCCTGTAAACTTATTTTTTAAAAAATATTTTGATAACTAAATTGACATAATTGATTTCTTTTATAATCCTATACGTGTTTTATGCATTTGAAAACATTATTCCAAGAAAAAAATCTTGGGATCCATGAGATTGTCACAAAGATTAATGATAATAGTTCATAACAGTTTAGATTTCTATAGCTGTTTAAGATTTACAAAACACTCCATAAATATTATTTCATTTTGTCCTCACAATAACTTGGGGAGGTAGGTGTTATTATTATTTCCATTTTACAGATGAGGAAACTGAGGCAAACAGAGGTCAAGTGACTTGCCCAGGTCACATAGCTATAAAGTATTTGAATTCAGATTTGAACTTGGGTCTTGCTCACTCTGGATCTAGCAGTCAATCCCTGTGCCACCTAGCTACATAAACAAAAAAAGTTCACTTTTAGTAAGGCCTCAGACATGTGTTTTTCTCTTTGGTAGAATTGAATTTCCTCAGAAAACAGATATTAAACCTTGCTTTAGACAAAAGTCAGAACCTATTCTCAATTTGATAATTGTCCTCATTTAATTATTATAAATAAATCCATTTTGATATTTTATATTTCATAATCTTACAGCTTTGCAAGTGAAGTTTAAAGTAGTGCCCAATTACTAGCAAACAAAAGTTTTTATATCCAGTGAATCACAGATTTATGTGTTTCAAACAACATGCAAAGAATCAGTCTTTATTGCAAAAACAATGGACAAATGAAAATCAAACAGACAAAGAGTTAAAGCTTCTTCCCAACTGTTCTGATTTGACTTAACTCTAGTCAGTCACCTGGTAGTTAAGGTTTGATTTTCCAGCAAAGCAGGGACAATTGTAGGTTGTTCAACAGTCAACAAAAAGAGATTTATTTAGTTGTAGCAGGAGAAGAATATTTGTTCTATAAGGACACCTTAAGCTGATTCCCCTGAAAGAAATTCCCCTGTCTCTGAGTTGCCCACCCTCCTCCATCAGGCTAAAGCCCTTATAACTATTTTCTTCAGGTCACCCTCAGGTGACCTGGAAGTTATATGAACTGCTTGGGTCAATTTTTGCCTTCTGAGCTAATCAAGTGTCAAGGATGATCTCAATACCTTTTAAGGAAAAACTAGCCCAACCTACATGGGGGTGAGGATTAGACCATTGCTCCTGTCATGCTGTTATTACTCTCTCTTCAGCACTTTACCCAACCTCTGAGCCCCTTAAACACTTGAAATCAATTCCTCAGGACAAATGTCATAATTTCTGCCTCTACTTGCAATGAGGATGTGACAAAATCCATTTTCAAATCTTTTTTCCCCCAACTATTGCAGCCACTGCAAGAGTACTCTTTTTTTTTTTAAAGCAGTCGGGGTTAAGTAACTTGCTCAAGGTTACACGGCCAGTTATTTCTGGGTGTGGTGCTGAGTATCTGAGCCCAGATTTGATCCAGGTTATCCCGACACTGGAGCCGTTGCTCTTACTCGCTGAGCCACCTGGCCGCCCCGAGAGTACTCTTACTAAGGTCTTGATCATGTATTTTCTCTTCAGTAGAACTACATTTCCTCAGAAAATAGATATTAAGTTTCTAGCATGTGCAATAGGACATAGCATAGTATAATGATAGAAAGTTGATCTCAGAGCCAGAAAGAGGTTGGGTTCAACTGCTTTCTCTGATACTTGCTTGCTATAGGACCCTTGGTCATGTAGCTGACCTCTTGGTGCCCCAGGCAATTCTCTAAGACCCTATGTACAAGATCAGGTTCTGATCTGCATTAGTAAAATGTGAGAGAAACTACTATTAATAACCAATGATTTGGGGAAATCCAGAGTTCCCCCTTTTTCTATAGTCTTCATTTCAAAGTTCAGACTCTTGAAGGACATTAGTGATGGTGAGATTGAATTAATTCTTCTCAGTCTTGGTCAGACCCCACCCAACCTTATTAAATATTAAAGAAATTTAATCTAAGGTGGGGAAGCCCATCATGTACTACTCAGTTTTAGATGAGGATAAATTATTTGATTAGATTGTCCAAAGCAGGGGGTAGCCTAGGTGTAGAGATAGACTCTTTGTCCAAGAGTGACTGCAATGTCACTCTCTCTGCCCCTCATTGGAGCGAGCCCACTTCTCATTGTAATATTCATTTTCTCATTAATTGTAAACTGATCAGAGTTGATTGTCACCCTTAGGAATACTCCGTCTTCCAAGGGCATATAAAGTGTGAGCCCACTGCCATGAGGGCTCTTTGGTATTCAAGAGTGCCACTGACTTCTTTTACTAACAAAATGGTAGCATTATTAATAAAATGACTAATTACCCAGAAGTTATGTCTCTTGAACTTTTTAAATGTCACAAGTGAGTTTCTTTACCTGGAGTTCCCTATATTAATGAAATTACTTTTCTAGTCCAGAAGAATAAATACACAATGAACTATTCTAGTTTCTGAGAATGATAAAGGTAAACAGGAAAAGGGCCTTACTCTCAAGGAGCTTATAATCTAGTAAAGTTATTATTCATTGTTGGGCGACTCATCTTGAGTATGGCAAAAGGTAATATTGCCACAGGTGAGAGGGTGTATACGAATGCCAAGTACAGTATGAACTTTGTATTTACATAGAGTTCAACTTTGTCCAGCTTGTGTGATGTCTTACCTAAATATCCTGAAGTCAAGAGGCCACTGTTCCCATATCAGAGGTCGATTTGTCTTAGTTCTAAGTGTCTTCTCTCCCTGAATCTCTGAAAAGTCTCTATTCTCCTTTTAGCTTTATCCTGTTTGCATAACAGACTCATGCTTTGACCAAAGTCCTATGAGTGCCTAAGAAGAAGTAAACCTCTCTGGTTCCCTAGTTTCTAATGCCAGTTTGAAGGCATAGAGGGCAGCCCAAGAGGAATTCTCTTGAGGTTACAGGTATCAGAACTCTATTCTTCCCTCCAATTTCTGTGTAACAGTCTTTCTACTCTTTTTTAAAAAATGCTTTTTTATTATGAATTTAATAATTATCAATCCTGTTTATGTATACTTTCAAAATTTCTGTTTGTTTACTTCTGCATAGGTTTGAAATATTTTATTTTATTTTATTGATGATCTTTCTTTTTTTGTGTGTGTCATTACTACTCTATTCATACCACCCATGTTCCCCTTCCCTCCACCAATTGAAACTGTCCCATTACAAATGAGTACAGTCAAGCAAAATAAATCAATATATTAGCCACATCTAAACATGCGTGCCTTATTCTTCAATTCTAGACCATCACCTTTTAGTTAAGAGGTGAACAGCATGTTTCATCAAGTTTTCTGAAGCCATGATTGATTGATCACTGCATTGAGCCCAGATCTGTTGTCTTTCAAAGTTGTTTTTACGTTATTGTGGTCATTGTGTAATCTAACCAAACTCTTCTGGTCTCATACTAATTGTTCTCTCCTTCCTACGCTCACCCCCTACTTTCCTCTTTTTGATCAGCTCTGATTAGAGGCAATCTTTCTTCACTGTGAGTTTAGAACATTATGATAGGGAGTAGTAAAAAGAGAATTGGTCTTCCTGACTCTGTGATCTTGGCTAAGATATTTAATTTTAGAGAGGCCCAGTTTTCCTCCTCTCTGAAATGAGGATAATAACACTTTGATTGACCACCCCCACAGAGCTGTGAGGATCATATAAGACAACATACAATATTTACACTCATATTCCAAGTGTATATGGTACTACTTATTTTATGGTTTAAAGTGCTGTTGTTGTTTAGTCATATTTGACTCTTTGTGACCCCATTTGGGATTTTCTTGACAGGGATACTAGAGTGGTTTGCCATTTCCTTCTCTAGCTCATTTTAGAGATGAGGAAACTGAGGTAAAGTGTTAAGTGACTTGCCCAGGGTCACACAGCTAGTAAGGATCTGAGGCCAGATTTGAACTTGGGAAGTTATCTTCCTGACTCCAGGTCTGGCACTCTATCTGCTGTACCACCTATCTGCCCATGGTTTACAGTACCACATGAATATTAGGTCTTATTAAGAATACCCAGAACATAATGTTCCAACCAAAGGGATATATAGCTAGGCATTTCAATGGATAGAGTGTTGGGCCTAGAATCAGAAAGAACTGAATTCAAACCTGACCCCAGACATTTTTACTAGCTGTGTGACTCTAGGCAAGTCACTTAACTAATGCCTGCCTCAGTTTTCTCAACTGTATAATGAAGATAATAATGGCAGCTACCTTCCAGGGTTATTGTGAAGATCAAGCATTGCACCTGGCATATATGGGCACTTAATATATTCCTTTCTTCTAAAAAGGAGAAAGCATGGCAGGAAGCCACAAGGAGTAAGCGCTTTAGCTGTAATGAATGTGAAGTCAGCTCTCTGGATCACGGTCTCTGGCACTGCTATTCCAGGCACTGCCTACACAAGGCCCATGCGGTCAGCTTTCTGATTGTCACTTCTCCATGAAGGAATGAGAAGATGTAACGCAGAGGAGCTCGAAGCTCCTGCTGCTGAGGGGGACACCCTCACCTAATTCCCTCATTTTCCCAGTTTCAAGTCATCCTTCCGACTCTTCTCAAATCCAGCAGGTCGTTTTGTGACTTTGTGACTGACCCATTGTCCCCAGGTGCTGTCTGACTCACTCCTCATTTGCACCAGGTCTGGGATTCATATAAGAAGCTGATGATAGAGCTACAGAAGGCTAACCAGGCTGACAGCCGGGCAACTTCATACCAGATGGAAGAACACAAGGACTGGGGTAAGTCAGTGAGGATGATGATGATGATGAAAAAATGGGATAAAAGAATATGGTTTATTCGGGCTGAAGCAGAGAATATTTTTGTAGCTAGGTGGCATAGAATAGATAGAGTTCTGGCCTTGAAGTCAGGAAAATCTGAGTTCAAATCCTGCCTTAGATATTTTATTAGCTGTGTGACTAGGCAAGTCACTTAGCCTTTTTAAGCTTCATCTATAAAATGCAGACAATAATGGCATCTATCTCCCCGGGTTGTTGTGAGGGTCAAATGAGATAATATTTGTAAGAGGCTTTGTAAATGCTGAATTTTTATAAATGTTAGCTATTAAATTGCAGAGGAGACATGGCCTATTTGATAATGAATAGAGTGCTAGACTTTAGCATCAGAAAATTCTAGATTTGAATCCTCTGAAGTTTTCTCTCAATTCCAGTTTCCTCCTCTGTAAAATGGGGACTAATAATAACACCTACCTTAGAAGGTTATAAGGATCAGGTAAAATAATAAAGTAAATTGCTTTATACAAATGTTGTTCAGTTGTTTCTAACTCTTCATGGACCCATTTGGAGTTTTCTTGGCAGTGATAATGGAGTGGTCTGCCATTTCCTCCTCAAGCTCATTTTACAGATGAAGAAACTGAGGCAAACAGGGTTAAGTGACTTACCCAGGGTCACATAGCTAGTAAGTGTCCGAGGCCAGATTTGAACTCAGGAAGATGATTCTTCCTGACTCCAGGCCTGGCACTCTTATCTACTAAGGCACCTAGCTGCCCTTATATCAATGTTCTCTCTTGCTATCAGGAAGTTTAGTAGTCAATTTATCTCCATTCTTCCCACAAGTCATTCAAAGGAAATCAACTTAATTTGAAAAGTCAAGATTTAGGTTAGTTATAAGAAAGAATTTTCTGAGAGATGAGTTGATCCAAAGGAATTAGGAATTAAGGAGAGTGATAGAGCCTCACTCTCCGGAAATGATGAGAGCCCACTCTCCTCCGCCCCTGGACATCACTGGGCTAAGAGCAAGAGATGAGACTGGAGAACAGTTTCAGGTCAGATTGCTGTTTCTTCCTCCCTATCTTTCATATGCAAACCAACCAGACAAAAAGGCAACTAAAGAGTTGTAGCTAAAAAGAAATTTTGGTTGCAGTGAAGATCTTGAAGATGTTCTCATAAAATGAATTTCAGTAACCTGAATTCTTCCACCTGGAAGAGGAGTGATTCATAGTTAGGAGTGGGAGGTATTGAAAGAATGAGGCCATGGACTACCGTGTTTCCCCGATAATAAGACACTGTCTTATAAAATTTTTTTGGACAGAAAAACACCAGAGGGCTTATTTTCAGGGGAGGGCTTATTTTAATGAACATTGACAGCAATTTTAATAAACAGGTAAATGTGAACAAAAAAATGTACCTTTATTCAACAAGCAAATCACTGGGGAAGAACAGGATGACGCGCTCACTGCTGCAGCTTGGAGCGCGGCGTGCGTTTCACGGGGGAGGGGGGAGGAGACGGTGCATACAGAGGGTACCGTAATGTAGCATGTAGCACAGGGGATCACCTTCACTACAGTAGCAATCTCAATAGGGCTTATTTTCGGGGGAGGGCTTATTTTAGAGGAATCTTACACAGTAAGGGGAGGGCTTATTTTCGGGATAGGTCTTATTATCGGGGAAACACGATATTATGTCCCAAGATTATAGAGTGGGAAGACTTTAGAGATCATGAAAAGCAGTGTGGGGCACTGGATAGGGCATTGCATCAGGAGTCAGAAAGACCTAGGTTCAGATCTTTGGTCAGAATCGTTACTAGTTACATGACCCCGAGAAGTTAACCTCTCTGGACCTCAGATACTTCCATTGTAAAATGAGGAGGTTGGATTCAATGACTTCTAAAGCTCCTTTTAGTTATAAAACTTATGAGTCTGTGAACATCTCATTTGAGTCTCTCGTTTTACAGAAAAAGACAATGAGGTCTGGAGAGGCCAAGAACTTACCCAGAGTCATACAGTTAGGTGCAAAGTCAGTACTATGGCCCCATTCGTGGACCTATTGGTCTCCATTTTATGTGTACAGGAGGCGCAGGATGGGGACCACATCATCAGACTAGTTACCCTTTATTTCCCTCCAGGTTCTGCTTCCACCCCTGTGGCAATCAGGGTTTAGTGACTTGACTAATGTCACACAGCTAGTTATGTGTCAAGTGTCTGAGGCTGGATTTGAACTCAGATCCTCCAGACTCCAGGGCCACCTAGCTGCCCCTCTGCTTCTACTCTTGAGACTTCACCCCTGTATTCTTCCTCAACTTGCCTCCCTTCCCTCCCCTTCAGCTCACTTTTGTTTGTTGTCTTTCCTCACTAGAGTGTAAGTTCCTTGAAAACAGGGATTGTCTTTTTGCATATTAAATTTGCTTAACACAGTATCTGGCAAAAATAAGGACTTGATTCTTATTGCCTGTCTGTTGTTGCCTCTTTTGACTACTGGGATTTCCATTATATCACGATTGGTGTAGGGGGGCTTTCTATGTCTCACCTTTCCTTCCTCCCCTTACTTCCCATCCAACCATCTCTTGTTGCTGCATGCTGGTCATCTTGCTGACTTCAAGGTATAAGAGATTCCTCTGTGGTTCTTCCAGGAGATAAATACCTCTGGTACAAGGCAACAATAAGTCAAAAGAAAACTGAACTGCTTACGGCAGGAACCTGATAACAGTCGGCAAGAAAGAAATGGTTGATGTTTCAATAGACACAGGAAATAAGAAAAGAAATAAAACTTTGGGGGGACCAGGAAAGGTGAACTCATTCTGAACTGGAAATAGACTTGCCAGGTAGTCAGGGTGAGTAGGCACCTGAGATAGCAATAAGCTGAATTCAGACTAGAGGAGACTCAGTAAGACATCACCCAAACAGGACAGAGCTGAGCTCTATTCTTCCATAATTCTCTAATAATATAAGGTTTGTACCCTCAAAATTTCCTACCATCTGTACTAAAGTGGCGCTGGTGTTCTTGTGCTGAATAGCCTAAGGATGTGTTGCTTTACAGTTGACTGAAGAGGGGGAAATAGATAAGAGCAGCTCGGTGAGGAGGCCCCATCTTTCTGAGCTTCTGACCATAGGAAGGTGCTCCAAGCTCTAAAGGGGCCACATTGCTGATGGAAGGTGGAGTAAGGAGGCAATAATGACAGCAATCATTAGGAGGACCTTGGGGATTAAGAGGAAAGAAGAGCAGGGGGTGGGGACTGTGGCAGTTTGGAAGAAAGGGAGTGGCTGGGCTCTTTCATTGAATAGGCATTAAGGAGAGACTATAGCTATCCCTGGAACACCCAGGGACCTCATAGGCAATCCCCATCTCTTATCCTCTATGCTCTCTTTCTCTCTTTTTTTCCTGCTAGTGGAAACTCATGGCTCCAGTGAGAACCTGCTTGCTGCTGATGCTAATGCTGCTACTGCTTGGGCTGCTAGAGCTGTGGTTGGCCCAGCCCTCTTTTGGGGATTGCGGGTCGGAGAAATCCAGGCAGCAACACATGACCAGTGACAAGAAATCTGCGCCTCATTGGGGGAAACAATATTGCAGTATCTTAATCAAGAATGGCACTATCAGGGGCCAATGTAAGTCAAGGAGTACTTTTCATGGCAGAGCAGGGGCCATGGAGTGTAAGATTCCCATCCGTGTCCACTGTAACAACAGGAAGAGGTGCCAGCTGAGTAAACAGGCTTTCAAACAAATGCATTACCTATGCCAGGTGCCAGGGCAATTAACCAAATGGAAATCCACAAGCTCCTCTAAGAGAGGCAAGAGCACAGTGGCTCAAGATGGGAAACCAGAGGTCTCTGTGCACTTTGGGCCATAATCTCTCCCTCCAGAGCTCTGCCTTGGCATTACAAGGCCTTACACAGGTCTACATTTCTTAGTCCCACTCTGCTTTCCAGCTCTGCATCCCCAAATCTGCCACCACTAATAATAATATAATGTAATATAATACTATAACAATAATTCCTTCAAGATTTAAACCATTGTCCATGCCATGGGCTATGGCAAAGCAGGGAAGTACCAACTGGGGTAATGTACAGTAAAGACTTTATGTGCCCTGGAACCATCATGGTAGCTGTGAAACTGTGGCAGGAAACCTGAAATACTGGTGAACTGGGTTCTGGTGATACCATTGATTGGGTAAATTGAGTCCATGCAATGCAAACTGATTGCATTATTTGACTCTAGAGTCAAAGAAATAGTCTGAGAGGCATAAGGGCATAATAGCTGGCCCTACTCTAAGTTCTGGTGATCAGGTTGATTCAGAGGACAACAAGGCAGGACAAATGACCTCCTTTGTGTTCTGATACTTCTAGAAAAACCGGAATAGCATAGAAATATTAATACCTCACCTCTTGATAAAACTTTATTGCATATGGTGCTCCCATCTTCTCTATCATTTATTTACCTGAAAAAGACTGAAGATATGAGTGCTTTTAGGTTGCACCAATACCATATCATATCAGAATTATAAGTGAATATATATATATATTATATATAAGTGATAGGCCTCAAACCCCACTGGTGAGTAAGGAGGGGGGGTGTCTACCCCAAGCATGTGAAGACTTCCCCCTTCACGGAATGGGTGAGAACAATTTGTTCCAATGGCCATGAAGGCAGCTAGAGAAGTCACTGTGGTACACCTGGAGTTTGGTCAGACATCAAGGACACCAAGGTCACCCATTTCATCCTGACTTTTGTCTCGCCACCAGACTTCAATAACCCTGAAAGAGTGAAACTGATGATTTTATGCAATTCTGTCCCATTTAAATCCAATTCACTGTGCAAGTCAAGATATCACCCTGTGAAGTCATTTGTCTTCCAAAATGAAGGCCATACAACAATAAACATTGCCTGAAATGGTGGTTGGAAAGCTGCTTTTTACCTATCTCCCCGATTGTGCCCAGGAGGATTGGAATCTGGACCTGGACCTGCTCTTCTTTTCTGAGAAGTAGCCTGGGTAAGGAGCTAAGCCAAACCCAGGATCATTCAGGTAAATAACAGAGGCAAGATTTGAACCCATATCTTTTGAATGAAAATTCAGCTCTCTTCCCACTACATTAAGGGCATAACATTTGTAATGAAAGACCAGCCCAGGTCTCTAATCCTCTTCGCCAGATCCATAAGTAAGAACAGAAGTCAGACCCTCTATCATATTTTCTTTTTACCAAACCACATCAGACAGGGAGGTCATTTAGATCTGACAGCAGGTTCCCAGTTATCCTGACTCCCCCAGTGCCTATTCCTCACTCCTTGATGCAGCTGTTTTCTTTCACATTGAGAGCCTTGTCAATAATTAACAAGGCAGGAAAGATTGGGGATCATATGTGGAGAGGGCATGGGGGCTACCTCCTTGGATGATGAGAGGCACTGGTAAAATAAGGCAGGCAGTTGTACTAGATGGCCTGTGAGGTCCCTTCCAGCTGTAAATCTCTGATCTCATAATCCCATGAGTATTGACATCTACCCTGATGAATGTAGCTCATGTCACTTTCTTCAGGGGTTAGCTGAGTTTTCTCCTGGGGTAGACCCCAGACACTCAAGTCTCCTGGTCTTTGCCTCAGAAGTGCTGATGTTGACACCACCTGAGGACCCAAATGGCAGAGGCTTAAGGGTTTGTTTGTCTAGCAAGCCAAGGGTTCACATTGAGAAGCCAAGACTAGACTTTGCTTCCGAACCTGAGTGATAAGGTTGGGGAGGTCAGGGTTGTGGAACCCACTTTGTTGACATCACCTGTTGTGTAATATCACCTGCAAAGAACATAGGTGCCTAATCTGAAGATTGGAGATTTATTGTGGCCCAAATCCAAGAGTCCAGACTTTTACTGACCTCTCAAAATCCGGCTTCCTGAGGGAGCTATTATGGTATACTGTAGTGTGAAGAAAGGAACTTGGAGTCACAAGAACTGTGTGTAAATCTTTCTCTGCCACTTACACTTGTGTGACTCTGGGCAGGTCATTTATCCACCTGGAATCTCCTTTCCTCAGTTGTAAAATAAGGGAATTGAACTAACAGAAGTGTCAAACATGTCTCCCTCCCGGCATTGCAGCAGCAACATTAGATTAAAACATTATTGGGAAATATTTAACAAAATAAATAAAAATACAATAGAAGATAGATAATATTTATATGTGGTTTTCTAAATCAATATGAAGCCAGCAAGTATTCTCATGTGGGGTTTAGTAGCCTTCTTTCTATTTGAGTTTAATACCACTGAGTTAAATGACCTATGTCTAGGGTCCCTTCCAGGTGAGTTTGTGAATGTCAGAAATTGAACTCAGATTTCTAGCTATTTTAGGCTAGAATACCACCCTAGGCTCTACTGTTCCTCATCTTGTTGCAACTGGACTCTTTTGTTCTTCTTCCTTCCTTGATCTCACACTGATGCCCAAATCAGAAAACCAGATTTGAGAGTGAGATTTTAGGAAGTGCCATCCAGTCTCTCCTTCTTCCTTCCTCTACTTTGGACAGCAACACAGAGAACACACTACAAGAGTCATTTGCTGTCTGTACCTGAAATTCTTTTAAACGAAGTCTTTCATTCTTCAATCATTCTTCAATAAGGTTTAACCACTGAGAAGATGGAAACATTTATACTAAGACCTATATAACTGATAGCAGAACTTTTCCTAAGAGTTGGTTGGGATGAAGAAAAAAGGCCCTGACAGGAAGATCCTGACAGCCTGGGCTGACACCGGGGCAAGGGGTTATAAGAAATGGAAGTGAGATTGGTGAAAGAGGACACAGAAAGAATGGAGTAGAAGGGTTGGAAGGCAAATTGTGTCTACTTCAAAAGTTTGCTTAAGGCAAGGCTCTTCACACTCACACATCAGTACTTTCTGACTCTTTGTGACCCCATTTGAGGTTTTCTTGGCAAAGATACTAGAGTGGTTTGACATTTCCTTCTCCAGTTCATTTTACAGATGAGGAGACTGAGGCAAACAGGGTTAAGTGACTTGCCCAGGGTCACACAGCTAGTAAGTATCTGAGGCCAGATTTAAACTCAGGAAGAGTAGTCTTCCTGATTCCAGGCCCATACTCTATCCACCACTGAACTATCCATAATCTTCTCTATATCCAAGTACTTAGAACACCAAGTCCTTGTTAGTGACTGAAACCAAAAATAAGTGAGAAAGAACAGCTGGACTGGAGTGAACCTGTGATAGGGAGCTCTCCATATCTCTTGGCTTTCTACTTGACCCTGCAATGAACTATGTTATTAACTCCGCTTTGAATGTAGAGTTGATTAGCTGAAAAGAGTTTTTCTGGATTCCTTTCTCTCTTTTTTTTTTCTTTTTTGGAGGGGGGAAGGCAGGGCAATTGGGGTTAAGTGACTTGCCCAGCCACAGCTAGTAAGTATCTGAGGGCAGATTTGAACTCAGATCCTCCTGACTCCAGGGCCGGTGTTCTATTCACTGTGCCTCCTAGCCGCCCCCTTTCTCTCTTTTTTTTAAAACTCAAATAATCAACCTTTAAACATTTATCTTCCTATTTCATCCCTATTAGTCCATTCCTTCACTTGTCCCAAATTCTTTCTGAAGTTTGTTTCCCTTCATCTCTCTATGCTCCTTTGCCTCTCCTCTCCCCCCACACTAGGTCAGTAAACAAGGGTCCCTGGAGAGTGTGTGTGTGTGTGTGTGTGTGTGTGTGTGTGTGACTGGGAGTGAGGAAACATTGAAAGCCTGGAAATTTAGCTTTGTGACCTAGAATCATGGGGAATTTCCTAGCCTACTTTGTGAAAATCTTCTGGCCCTGTCCATAGCCTTTAAAAAATGATTTATTGATGCTTTTTAGAACCAAATAATTTCCCCCAGATTCTCTCCTTTATAGCTGTGGAGGGACCATTGTGGTTTGTAGCTAAGAGTAAAGAAATATCAGACATTTTTGTCGCTGGAAGGTATCGATAAATTCTGGATTTTATGTTAAGGGATCTAAGTCTAGGTGCATAGCTCTTTTGGCTTTAGCTAATTCTCTTAGTTCTTGCCCCAAGTTTGTTTGCATTGAAACCAGAAGCATTACAGGGGCCTCAGGAAATCCTTTTGTTTGGTTGAGTCCTTGGAGTAGTTTGAAGGGATTCAGACTGATAATCAGGGATCTGACAAGAGATAAAAGGAATTATCTAATCTCAAATCAAATAATTGTCTTGGTTCAGAGACTGAGTGAGAGTCATAGAGAGTCAATCAACCATAGACATTCATAAAGCTGACATTGGGTAATTTTCTGAAGCTTGGTCCCTATTCCTATAGAAAGAAAAAAGATAGGGGTGGCCAGGTAGCACAGCGAGTAAGAGCACCGGCTCTAGTGTCAGGATGACCTGGAGATCAAATCCCAGGCTCAGACACTTAGCACCCACCCAGAAACACCTGGCTGTGTAACCTTGAGCAAGTTACTTAACCCTGATTGTTTAAAAAAAAAAAAGAAAGAAAGAAAAAAGACATTGACCCAAGGACCATGAGAAAATAATCTATTCATAGATCATTCACACCAACACACACACACAGAGCTGCCCCTGTGGGGAAGTGCACACCAATGGAGAATTACGGAAATTGCTCCCCCCCCATGGATATGGAGGTCTCATTCTGTTTTGATCAGACTGCTAGGGAGTGACCCAAACATGCAGCTGGAGGGCTGAGTAGAATGGAGGAGGTAGGATTTTAGAGTTGGAACTGGAAAGATCATGTATTCTTCATTTTACAGATGAGGAAAGTGGTTAACCAAGTACTTAACCCTCTCCTAAGAGACATTGAGAATCCTAAGAGCCAAACTGATAGCAAGAAGCTAATCAGTGTAGGTGAGATTCTTAGACTATTAGCAAAAGTATCTCTCCTTCCCTATAAACTTTAGGGTCTGATTTCTGTGAAGGAACAGATATGTCAAGACTGAAATAATGAGGAAGGTTCTATTAACTCCTCCCTGGATCTGGGCCTGCCATGCTCCTCCCTCTCCTACTTCCCAAGGGGCAAGCCCCACCCCCCTTTTTTTGTATGTTATATAAGACCTGCTTTCCATGGGGAGAGGGAAGTGAACTAGGACAAAAGTTCATTTCAATCCAGAGACCGAACAAAAGTCAAGGGTAAGTAAGGCACTGGATATTCTCAAAGGGTAGTCTGTGAGGACTCAGAAGTAGGGAATATCAGGGAGGGGGCATGAAATGCTAAGAGAGCATGAAATAGGAAACAATGCTGAACAGAAGAGAAAGAAGAAAAGGGAGCAGCCTATTGAGAACAGATCTTATCTTCAGGAGTGGGGAAGGGGAGAAATCAAGTTTAGAGGGGATATATCTTTCTTTGGAATGTAGTAGAACTGATTCACGCTACTGGTGACCAGGACTAATCTCTATGATATAGAATAATTGGGATATATCAGGCGCATTCATGGCATTCAAATGCTGCAGGTCAGAGACTATGATTTGACCTGTGGTATATGTACATGCAAAAAGAGAAACACCATCATATATTGGACAGAGAGTAGCCTGAGAGTCAGGAAGACCTGGTTTCAAGTTCTACCACTGACACATCCTGGCTGTGGGTCCCTGAGAAAGTAACTTAACCCCTCTGTGCCCAAGGAAGACACAAAGCTTCAGGGCAGGTGCTGTCCCAGATTGGTAGAGGGAATTTCCTCTCTGAGAGTACCCAGGGGACTTTTAGATTGCATAAATGGGTAACCTCCTTCCTCTGATACACACACACACACACACACACACACTCACTCACGCATGTACACATGCACACATGCTCACACTCATTCACTCCTAATGAATTCATAGAATCACAGAGCTGGAAGGGACTTTAGAATTCATCTAGTTCAACCCCTTCATTTTATTTATCTCCTCGTCCTGCAAATAAACTTATTCTTGTGGAATGCACACACACATACATATACATATATATATATATATATACATATATATATATATATTTAATTGGGTCCCACTATCCCAAGGAATTATGATTGGGGACATTGTACCAGGGATAGTGAAACAAGTTGTAGGGAGAGGAGAGAAAGGGGTATGATAGGGATTGTTTTTCAAGCAATGGGATTCATACACTGACTGACCATTGGCCTCAGAAACCACCTTAGAGATCCATCTAGCCCAGCCCCCTCATTTTACACAAGAGGAAACTGACCTTCTTGTCTCATGTCTGACTAGCATGGAAGAAGGGCTGTTCTTCAGTGAAAAGGTTAGGGCTGAACCAGTTAGTGTGTATTTGGAACATAGGACTGGGATTTTCATTCCAAGTTGAAAAATTCTTCCTCATCATTTCTTCCTCTTTCCTGGGTAGGCTTCTGTTGGTAGGTGAGGCCACTATGGCTCTGAAGAGTTCCCATATGGCACTTGTTCTGCTGGGGTTGCTCCTAGTGGGGCTGGCCCAGCTATCAGCTGGCAAAGAGTCTGCTGCAAAGAAGTTTCAGCGGCAGCATATGGATACAGAGCACTTGACCGCCAACAACTCCAACTACTGCAACCTCATGATGAAGTCCCGGAAGATGACAACAGACAGATGCAAGCCTGTCAATACTTTCATTCACGAGCCTAAGGAAGTAGTCGATGCTGTCTGCCAGGAGACAAACATCTCGTGCAAGAATGGGCAGCCCAACTGTCACCAGAGCAGTTTGCCTCTGACTCTCACCAACTGCCGCCAGACTGGATCCTCCAAATACCCCAACTGCCAGTACAAAGCTTCCTATCATATCAGTCACATCATTGTGGCCTGTGAGGGGGAAGTCTATGTGCCTGTGCATTTTGATGCGTATGTGTAGGATCGCGTCTGATTCTGGAGAAAAGAGAATCCTTCCATGCCTCTGTATAGCATCTTATTGCCCTCACTATTTCCTCTTCCCTGACAGTGCCCAAAATAGCACCTTCCTCTTCGGCCATCCCTTTGCACTTCCTACCACTGGTGCATACCTTTCCTCAAGCCTTTAGCCTCTGGGACCAGACTGTGTGTGGGTATTACTCCAAGACTCCCCTCTACTTTGGGGATATGTTTTGTGTGTGTGTGTGTTCAGAGGAAAGTACATACGAGGAGAGTCCCAGATGTTATACTGCTTCACTGCTATTCTCAATAAAACATACCTGATCCCAGGTGAAGTTTCTAAAGCTGTGTCTATGTCCATTCTTTTTTTTTTTTAAGTTACTTTCCTTTAGTGGGTGAGAATGAGAGCTGTTATTGCATGTTGTGATTAATGGTCATAGACTCATAGATGTAGAGCCAAAAGACACCTCAAAGGATATTTAGTCCAACTTCATTGTTTTATAGATAAGGACAGTGAGAGTGGAGAAAGGCAGATGTCTTGCCAAAGTAAGATAGGTAGTAAGCATCAGAGGTGAGATTTGAACTCAGGTCTTCTGACTCCAGAGATGATACTATTTCCACCATATGGCACTGTCTCTCATATGGACAACTTGGTTTCTGGTGATGGGGTTGTTCTTGTGAATTTCTTTATTCCTGGTTTAAGCCAATTGCTGACTGCCCCACCATCCACTAGCCTGGGAACTCTGCCCTCCATTTGGGATCATTATATTCAGAGGTAGAGTCTGGGATGGTATGATCTCCAGAGGACCCTGCAAGATAAGGTGTCAGTGGGCTTATGATTCTATCATTCTTTTTTCTCCTTTGGGTCACCTGTTAGGATTCTAAATTAATAGACATTGCAGCTTCTAAACCGGAGAAGCTCACCAAAGTTATCCATGACCTCCTAATGAGAAAGAGGGTATTATCTTAGATTTCTTCTATGGCCAGTTACGTATTCTTTCCTTGAGTCTATCATACCTGAGAATGATTAGCTCCTTGCTTGTGACTCATTTTAGTTCCTAGACTCTTTTGTATAATTCTAGAGAGAATTCATTCTCAGGGCACCAGACCCAGGGCTGCTGTCTCCACCTGCTCATTTTAATCTCTGTCTGACTGTAAGTAAGGTCAACATAGGAGCACCTGAAGGAACAATAGGGCCTGATTCCCAAACCGGTCTGGCCACTTGTACAGAAACCTACCCTCAGACTGTATCAAGAAGATGCTAGGATGAGGAAGTTGTAGAGGGATGGAAAATGGAAAAAAGATTTGTCTTTTCACTCTGATTCCTTTAATCCTTGTCAGGGGCTCTTAAACATTTTTGTATGATGTACCCCTTTAGCAGTCTCATGAAACCTATGGATTCCTTTTCAAAATAATATTTTTAAATGCTTAAGTACACAATAATACAAAACCCCAATTATATTGAAATATATTTAGCAAAATATTTTTTTTACAGTTCACTGACCCCAGGTTAAGAAACCTCAAACTTTAGAGCTTGGTTGGGTATGGGGCATCAAAATAAGACATTCTGGAAAATAAAAGCTAACAATTGCATATGTGATATATATGTAAAGTATTGTTTATGTATTATGGGGGGGGGTCTTCTTCTTTGCTCAATTTCACCTTTTTCTGATTGACAGGCTCCAATGCTACTGATTTCCCCCTCCTCAAGAAAGTCTTTGCTGCTAAGGTAACCCTTTGTTGGGAAGTCCCCCTCAGAATTTTAGCCATTCCTATTTCTTTAGGGTTCAGTAGGATTTGGGGTTTAGTACATTAGTCTTTAATAATGCCACTTACTGGATCTGATTCTGAGCTTCTGCATCTTCCCTGGCAGTAAATGACTGTATTGTATTTGTGGCCAGCTCTTTCTTGGGAATAAGTGACGTGTGAGGAGACATCCTGCAGTTTCACAGAAAACCTGAGAGGAGATAACTTGTCAGAGAGGGAGGAACATCAGGGAGAGGGAGAAGAGAGAGAAAAGCATTTAGGAGAATTTGGGTAATTGGGAGAGCCCAGTACAGGGGATATTTACTGACCTTTGGAACTGAGAACAGAATCACCATCCAATAGTGTATGACTTAGGAAGAATCATGGAGGATGGTACTTTCATATATAACTTTTAAAAAATGTACTACATGAAACAAGAGAACAAGGTTAAAAATAAATAAGGAAATACATATTTGAAACAAATATAATAGCTTCAAATGACACATAATAATCTAAGTAACTTGATGTATTATTAACTGATGTCTAAGTAACTGATGTAGTCAAGTGAGATATGAATTTTCTAAGGGACAAATGGTCATAGGATATGAAAAGACAATTTACAAAACAAATTCACAAATGAACAATAGTTTTTGGAAAACATTCTTTTCTTTTCCAAACAAACATACATTTTTAACAACTACGAAGTATAACCTAACATCTTACCAAACTGGTATTCATGTGGTAATGGTGGAATTGCAACTGATAGAACCTTTTTTGTAGTATATTCTAAGAACTGACCTCATGTAAAGATGCGATGTCTTTAGAATGTTGTATCCCTTGTGTCATTTCTGCATCTACTACCTTCCATTTCTGTTCCTTCCTTCTGTCTCCTTTTACCCTCTCCCTACCAAACAGAAGACACTGATGCCGCCAGTCCTTTCTGAAAACAGAGAAGGTTGTGGCGCCATCATCCATTTGTAATTGTAGCTCACATTTTGATTCATTCTAAGGTGAATTAGTTTCAATGTACTACTTCAAATAACACTTTCACTTTCACCCTCCTTTCTGATTGGGGTACGAAAAAAAAGCCTTACATACCATAAAGGAACTATCAAGGCAAAGATGAGCCATAACGTAGGGAGGCATTTGGAGGGATGGGGAATCTGTTAGAGGTCTATACCCTGGGAGCTTATGGGAGTAGGAGAACTTATGTCACTTTTCACAGATTATTTTAGGATCTATAGGCTACCCCCATCTGGAGCATAGTTTCACCATTAATCTTCTCCCTCTCTACCTTCTTTCTGTCCTCCCTTTTCCATTCCCTACCCAAGCATAACTCAAGGACTTTCCTATGCTCCCCTTAAACTTGATGTAACAGCCCTCCTCCCTTCTTCCTGAGATTCTGAAGTGAATATTTTACATTTTTAGAAGCACTGCATATGATCATAACTGGTACTGTTACAATAATAACATACTAGTAATAAATAGCCTAATAATATTTTCATTACATAAAGCCTAATTTAACTTCCTGGAATGCATCAAGAAGAGGCTAGAAAATTACTTCTGGAGGACTTTTAGAGGAAATTTCTGCTTTGGGTAAGAGGCTGAATTCTATAACTTGAGGTCCCCAAAGACACCTAATTCTATGATGCTATGATCCCTTTACTTCCTGTATTAGAGGGAATTCTTCCTTTCCTACCAGCTTTTTGTTGTATTTCTTAGTTCTACCTGCCAGGTCATCACTCATACTTTCTTGACAATGAAATGTCAACCTGGAAATGAAAATATCCTGGCCCTCAAGGAACTTAAATTCTATTGAATATAAATAGATACACAGATAAATAAATACAAAATATATATCAAATAAATTCAAAGTAATTTCAACATTGGGGGAAAGAGAATTATGTTAACAATAATGGTGAGAGGTCTCTTTTAGGAAGAGGTACTTGAGATGAATCTTTCTGGAAAACTAGGGGCTATAAAGATAGAAGTAAAGAAAGAGAACACTCCTGGAAGGAGAAATGGGTCTGGGCAACTCTCTGCAAGGATATTGAGAATAAAACTGATTTGCCTCCATTTTTGTAATTGATTCTATTATGTGTTACTGCCAACATTTTGTATACTGCCTAAATCACATCTTTGTCTCTGAGTTAAGTTCATAAGTTCAGCTTTTCCTTTTAAGTTAAGTAAGTTTAGAAGTTTATTTTTTCCTGATAATCACTGTTTTTTTCCCTTGTGTCATTGAAATCTGTTATCCTTATAGGATGCAGGTGGATGCCAAGGGGTCTGGATCTGTTTGTCTCTTGTAACACTAACTAGCCATGCAGGTGGACACCACCAATGAGCTTTCCATAGCAGTAAGATGGAAGGAGGTTTGTTGCTAGCCCTTCATTCCAAACTTCCAGCAAATTATTTTCCCATCTATGATGCTGCCTCCTAGCTTTTGGATGCACCTCTTTTTGTCTGTAAAAATTGTTGGCCCTCATTTGAGGTCTTTTGACTTGCTGGAAAACTGAAAGAACCCTTTTGTTGGTAACTGCTAGCCTTATCAATGAATATAATGTGGTCAAAACTTTGTGCCTAAGTTTAATTTCAATTGGGACAATATAGAGGGAGGAGAAGAAATATCTTGAATGAGGAAGTCAGTCAATTTTGCTGAAATGTACAGTGTTTTAGAATCAAGTGAAATCAACTTGAAAAAGAGAAGTTTAGTGGATGGCTAGGTGGCTCAGTGAATAGAGCATGGGCCCTGGAGTCAAGAAAATCTGAGTTCAAATCTGGCCTCAGACACTTAACACAAAAAAAACTAGCCGTGTGACCTTGGGAAGGTCACTTAACCTCAACTGCCCTCCAAAAAGCCGAGAGAGAGAGAGAGAGAGAGAGAGAGAGAGAGAGAGAGAGAGAGAGAGAGAGAGAGAGAGAGAGAGAGAGAAGTTTAGCTCAAAGTGTGAAGGGCTACAAATGCCATGTAAGATAATTTGTATTTTTGTCTCAGAATAGGAAACCACTAATGCTTTGTACTACAAGGAGTGGCATTGTTTATGTATTATGGGGGTTTTCTTCCTTGCTCAATTTCACCTTATTCTGATGGACAGGCTGTAACGCTCCTGATTTATCTTTCTTCAAGAAAGTCCTTGATGCTAAGGGAACCCTTTGCTGAGAAGTCCCCCCCCAGAATTTTAGTCATTCCTATTTCTTGAGGGGTCAGTAGGATTTTGGGTTTGTATATTAGCCTTTAATAATGCTACTTGCTGGCTATGATTCTGAGCTTCTGCACCTTCCCTGGCAGTAAATGACTGTGTTGTATTTGTGGCTATCTCTTTCTTGGGAATAAGTGGCTCCTGCCTTTGAAAAATCAGGGTGGTGGCTGGCCAGTAACTCTGGGAGATAGGATTGGAGAGAGACTGAGTACCAAGAACTGATTAAGAGGTTCTTGGAATGAGCCAGGTCATTGGATGATAATGAAGACTTAAATTAAAATGGTTGTTGTGTTGGTAGAAAAAAAGGGGAGACCCAGATGTCTTGGAGGCAAAAGCAAACCACTCCAGTATCTTTTCCAAGAAAATCCAAAATGGGGTCATGAAGAGTTGGACACACTTGACAACAACAAGCGGCTTCCATATGAGGGCAAAAGTATTTTGATTAGATCTTGTGATTGTGAAGAGGTGGGATTACCGCCCCCTCAGCTCCTCCATAAGTATTTTGATTGGTCCACAATTCTAATGAGCAAATGGGGTAAGTGAGCATGTGTTACAGCTGCTGTTATGTACTGCTAAGGAGATACAATTAGTGCACATGCTCATTAGAGTGTCCTGCCCTCTCCTGCAGGACCCCCTCCCCAAAGGCAAGCAAAGTTAAAATGTAGAGTCCTTTCAAAATGACTCTGCATTAGTGACTTTTTTTACATGAGACTTTTCATCATCACACAATAAACTGACAGGAAACAGTCAGAGGATATCTATCTATGTTTACTCTGAAGTGAGGGGGAAGGACCTCTCCATTAAGGATGCCTGGAATGAGGCTTACCAACTTCACACCTGGATTGAAACTGGGCAGGACATGTGGTTCATGCTTTAAGTTCTAGGCCCTCACCTATTACCCTAAATATGAGGAGAACTGAATTGTGCAAGCAGGCAAATTTATATTTAGAGATTAGATTTGTCCAGCTCAGGAACATAAATACTTACATAGAAATTTCCTTGAGTAAAGATCTCTATCTGGTTACTTGACCCCAATTCTCTTTGCTTGGAAGAGAATTTAGAGACCCTCATTTTATAGATGGGGAACCTAAGGAGCAAGGAAGTTAGGTGACTCACCCAAAGTAACATAAGCAGTAAACAATAGAGGCAAGATTTGAATTCAGGGTTCTCTGACTCCAGAGCCAGTGCTCTTTCCATTATACCACACAACCTTCTCCAGACTTCAAATTTGGTCTTTACTCTATCATTCCCTAATTCAGTGGTTCTTCACCTGGAGGATCTTTTTTTTTTTTTAATGTTATATCTATATTTTAACATAATTGGTTTCCTTTGTAATCCTACGTATTTTATATTATGCATTTAAAAACATTGTTGTGAAAAGGGGTTCACTGATTTCACCAGAATGCTAAAGGAGTCCCTGACATAAAAAAGTTAAAAACTCTTGCTCCAAAGTTCTTTCTTTCAAAGTTATCCTGCTGATTTCTTCTTGTTCATCCCTTTTGATTCTAGGATTACAAAAAACCCCCCCAAAAACCTCCTTTGTGTAGCATTTAAGACCCTTCACAATCTTTCCCATTTGTTTTTCCATGTTGATTACACATTTTCTTTCCCACCCCATGGAAGCCTCTACCCCCACGATCTATACATGGCAGCCAAATAGGCCTCCTTGGGGGCAGCTAGGTAGCGCAATGCATAGAACATTGGCCCTGGAGTCAAGAGGACCTGACTTCAAATATGACCTCAGAAACTTAATCCCAGCTGTATGACCTTGGGCAAGTCACTTAACCCTGATTGCCTCACAAAAAAAACCAAAACAAACAAAAACCAAATAGGCCTCTTTGCTGTTCCCAGTTCATGTTATGCCCTATCCCATCTCTGTTCCTTTGCACAAGTTTTCCCCACAGTTTTGCCTGGAATGCTCTTACTTCTTGCCTCTCTACTTCTTGGAATCCCTGGCTCCCATCAAAACTCGGTTCAAGTGCCACTTTTTAAAAGATACCTTTTCTGATTCCCCCAAATACTACTGTGCCCTCAGTAGAATTATTACAGGTGTGGAGAACCTGCGGCCTTGTGGCCTCAAGGCTGCAGGTTCCCCACCCCTGGAAAAGAAGCTCTCTGAGAACAGTTGACTTCTTTCTTTCTTTCTCTCTCTCTCTCTCTTTCTTTCTTTCTTTCTTTCTTTCTTTCTTTCTTTCTTTCTTTCTTTCTTTCTTTCTTTCTTTCTTTCTTTCTTTCTTTCTTTCCTCCCTTCCTTCATTTCTTTCCTGTCTTTTTTAAATCTGTATCTTCCGTGGCTAGTGGAGTACTTGTACAGATCAGGTACTTAATAAAAACCTCTAGAACTGATTTATTGAATCAAATTAAGAATTGCTCTTCTAACTTCAACTGTGATTTATTCCAGGATGCCAGAAAAAATATCATGAAAATATTATTAAATGCTGGTGAAAATTATGGTCAGTGTTCTAGAAAAAAAAATCGCAAATATGTTGAGGGCAAAGAGAGAATATGAGTTGGATTTACTTTGGGTGAATGAGACTCTGACAGGGAATGGTAATCTGGAAGGGTAGGAAGTGAGAACAGACCTGTGCACCATCAGGGTACTTTTTACATCCTGGAACAGGAAGTGACAGAGGATAATAGAGGATTCGCTGCTGAAAGAACTTTAAAGAGGATCTAGCCTAGTTCTCTCATTTTATAGATGAGAAGATTGGCTCAGAGGAGGATAGGCTTTTCTGCCCCACTTCCCTCTCAACAATTCCCAACTCATAGATCTCCATCAGGATGTATGATTTCAGGGTCCCTCTCCCTCAAATAGCAGTTAGGGAGCACAGTGGGTAGAGGACGGGGATTGGACTCAGGAAGACTCATCTTCATGAGTTTAAATCCATCCTCAGACACTTACTAGCTATGTGACCCTGGACAAGTCATGTAACACTGCTTGCCTCAGTTTCCTCATCTTCGAAATGAGCAGGAGAAGGAAATGGCAAATCACTCCAGTATCTTTGCCAAGAAAACACCAAATGGGGTCATGAAGAGTTGGATGTGACTAAAATGACTAAACAACAACAAAACTTCCTCAAATATCTCTCCCCTCCCCATCCTGCTATCAGATGTCTGAAATTCCTTTATCTAGGGATACAACCTTTCATTTCCCAGTTATAAAGAGAAGGCTAGAAGGGTAAATTCTAGCTGAGGTAGCATATAGGAAAATCCTATTTAAAACAACCAGAGATGTGTCAAAATAAAAAACAAAACTATAAATTCCACACTCAAGTGTGATTGATCAGTAAATGAACAAGTATGAAAGATAATATTGTCAGAATTTCCTTTGTATGAGAGAAGGTGTTGAGAGGTGGGTGAATATTTTATGAAGGAAGTAGATGCTGGTCTCCTGAATGGAATGTGGATGATTTCTTAATGGGGAGAAGGAAAGGATAAGAGATATCAGTGAACCATAAGTAGCAAAAAACACACATGCTCAGAGACATCACAGGACAGAGCTATTCTATCCTGAATCACTGGTGTGATGCCAAAGAAAAGAATGGCAGCATGCCTATAATCACAACTAACATTTGCATAGTGCTTTATAATATACAAAGCAATTTACATACCAGATCCCTTTGCATTATATGTCATATATATGTGATCAGAACTCAAGGGGAGGGGGCGGCTAGGTGGCACAGTGAATAGAGCACCAGCCCTGGAGTCAGGAGGACCTGAGTTCAAATCTAGCCTCAGACACTTAAAACAAAAACTAGCCATGTGAACTTGGGCAAGTCACTTAACCCCAATTGCCCTCCAAAAAAAAAGGGCAAAAACCCCTACAAAATTCAAGGGCAATCTTATAGTAACTTACTTGGGATACAGTTTGTTCCCTGAAATAGAAAGTAGAAATACTTTGGTAGTCTCTAAGGTTCTAAATCTTTGAAATTCTGTTCTTGATATTTGCATTAATAGAAAATTGGGTCAAAGGATATATTTACTTTTATAACTCTTACAACCTGTCAACCTGCTATCTGAAGAGTCCACCAATTTGCAATTCCATCAGCAATGTATGAGAATACTTGTTTCTCCATATTTAGTTTATTGTTGGTATTAACTTTGGCAGCACTATGCTGAAAGAACATTTAGATTGCTACAGGGTGGTACTTCATTTATTTTAATTTGTAATTTTCTGATCATTAAACTGACTGAACATTTCTTCAAATGACTTTCTAATTTATTTCCTCAGTAATAAATTTACTATTTATGACTTTTGCACACTTATTCATTAGATAATGAATATGTCTTTTGTTCCTTGTAAATTTTAGGTGTCATGTTTTAATCTGTTTGCTACAATATTTCCCCCGATCTATTATTTTTACTTTTATCTTAGTTACATTGTAGTATCTTGTCTAGAATATTTGCCTTTTATGTAATTAAATATTTGGTTTTTAACACCATCTTCTTTAAAATAGCCATCATGTATGGTCATTCCAGTATTCATATTACAGATTTTTATATTTTTTCCTAAAGAACAGAAGAAGTCTTCTCTATTTACTCCTGAAAACTATGCTTTGATGGATGATGATTTGTTTTCTTGGTCTCACCAGTATTTCACAAAGGATTCTCTCTTCTTGGCTCTACAGATCTTTAGCATGTCTCCTTTCTGGGATCTCTGAGATACCTCTTTGTCTACATAATCATTGTCTACCTACCCTGATCTTCCCACTCTCATAACGAGAAAGTCTTCCCTCTTAGGCTCTCTTTGCTACAAGGACAGTTTGTCCTCCAGAAGCATCCATTTTGTGAAGGGGCCCAGGGCAGATTCCCTTTCTCCTGGCCCTGTTCCTGATTTTATGAATTTCAAAATCATGTCCCTGCACTGGGTGCCTTCAGTGCCACATTCTGCCCTCCCCAACCCCACTTTTTAGCTTTCTTTTGTGTGTTGTCTTCCTCTGTTATAAAGTCCTTTATCATAAGGATGTGTTTGTATTTGCACCCCTAATGCTTATTACAGTTCCTGATACAGAATAAGTGTTTAATAGATGCCTATTTCTTTCTTTCCTTGAAGCTGGGCCAGCTGTCCTCCTACCCAACACTTAATAACTAACTTTTATATTGCTCTATTCTGGGGATGAAGTCATCACCTTCCTCACATCATCACTGCCAGAAGAATCATGGGAAAATCTCCTGGCATTGATTCCCCCAGGACCATTCAAAAGAATCTAAGAAATGAAATGGGTCATAAGCTATCCTTTGGGAAGACCAAGAGAGAGTAAAGGCCCAAAGGAGCAAGACTGTAACATTTCCTTCCAAAGAGTTCTTTGTGAGAGAGATCCTGGTAACTTTGGGGAACCATGACAATAAATAAACCAAGATATTCATTGAACCAGGAACTGTACTGGTAACCCTGGGCAGAGGGGTGGAAGAAGAGTACAGAATTCATAGCAACCTATACTCAAACTTTCCTGGATGAGTAAGATGTTCTAGAAATTGTGCAATCGTTGTCTTTGCCCTAGAATATAATAGTTTCCCCTTCTGTCTTGGCCAATGCTTTGTGTGGAAGGAGCACTGAACTTGGAGTGAGAGATCTGAGTTCAAGTTCCAAGTGTCTCACCTATTAGCTGTGTGATCCTGGATAAGTCACTTTCCCACTCCAGTCCTCAATTTTCTTCTGAGTGAAATGTGAGGATTGGACTCAAGTTATCCTCTAGTTCTTGCATGCTGTGAAGCTGCCTGTATAGAATAACCCACATTCAATAACCAGGTATAGGTGTAGGGAGGAAATCACCAAAGAGAAAAAATTAAGCCCTTCATTAGGAAACAAGTTCCCCAAGTGGATGGAGGGTTGAAATCTAATTGCCATATACACCCACCATGGTATTTGATGAAATAGCCTATTTTCATGACTTATGGAAAATTAAACCAAATAAAATAATAAGTCCAGGATAAGCATAGCTTCAGAAACCTCCCCTCTAAGCAGGCGTGTTTTACTGAGAGCAGTAAAGAAGGATGGATCTCAGGGCTTCTCTTTCTCTAAGCCCCTCAGCAAACTACTCCAAAGCAGAGGTAAAACTCAGAGCAGTATCTAATCACAATGTATGGACCCAAGGACTGAGAGTTTGAGAGTGAATTGAGAAGAGCAAGTATTAGGTGGTGGGATGTATCCACTATTTCAGACATCCGTGACTCTTTGAGGAATCAAGGTGCACAGGCAGAAGGGGCCACCCATAGCAGGCCACAATGATGTGTTTCTTGACATTCGTAGCCTTATACTTGCATTGGGGATGCTGGGAGTTGCCCTTTAGTCGGCATTCAGTAACCTGCAGAGGTCCGCTGCTCCTGTGGCAGTTAGAGAATTCGTACTTGCATGGGGCCTTTTTATTCCAACAGATAGCCCGGATCTTCCGGACGTCCTCCAATATGAAGGTATTGAATTCCTTGCAACTCTCCTGTGTCATACCCCTGTTTCTCATCATCTGGTTGCAGTAGGCATTGTCATTGAGGGCTGGGCTATCTGAGTCCACATGTTGCCGCTCGAACCTCTCTGCGGCGGTCTCTGACCAGACCAGGCTCACTACTAGCATTGCCAGCAGAGGGAGTAGCAGGAGGGATCTCTCCAGGGCCATTATGGCCTCACTCACCAAAGGGAACCTACCCAGGAAAGGGGCAGAGATATATGAAGGAAACCACGCCTTGAAAAGGGAAACTTACCCACCTCTTCTCTCCACCTTCCTACTCTTAACTGCCCCTTTGCTATGGCATTCTTTCAGGACTCATTCTGTTAGAACCTTGGATTTGAAGTTTGAGGTCCTGGATCGTGTGTCATTTATGTGACCTTTGGAAAGTCACTTAACTATTCTGAGAACTTTCTTGCATCTCACTTGCCACATCTATCAGAATAAAGTTTTGAACTTGATGACATCTGTCCCTTTCAACTCTATATTCCTTTCAACCTCAAAAAATGAACCTTTTTTCAGAACAGAGAGATCTGAGTCATACTGCCTTTGGGTATTTTCAGGGAAGCTGACACCTCCATTCCCCAGCCATCCCATCACTTATTCCCTTTTTTCCCTACTCCCCACCTATTGTCCAGTCTTCTTCAACAATAGTCCCTTCACGTGGGGAAACCCAAGAATGAAACTGGATCATGAGGCAAGGAGGCATGGGTGGGGAAGGGTAAAAGACTACCTCAGAGTAGGAAGAAGAACTTCCAGAAATAAAAAGACCCTCTCAGGGGAGTCTGTCAAAGATGTGAGAGATCATTTTGTCCAATCCTCTCATTTTACAGATGAGTAAACTAAGGCCCAGAGAAGCTCAATAACTTGTTCAAAGCCATATAGGTATTAAGGAGCAGTGGCAGGATTTGACCCCAAGTCTTCTAACTCCAAATTCAGAGCTCTTTACCATGGTTCCTCCTTCTGTTAGAATTAACTGTTTCATGACTTTGGATAGACTACTGGTCATATCCTATCCTCAGGAACACAGCAACTACTTACTGTGAACATAGTTGACATAGCCTGGCGATTCAGTAGTAAAAGAGATAATTCTGCCCTGACACTAGCATCATAAAGGGGGCCCATTGTACTCCATGGGAAGATTGACCCCTCCCCACCAACTTGGTTTCTCCCCTTTCTCATTCCTCAGTGTGCTCTCTGTCTCATTTTTTTTGTTCCCTCTCCCGAATGTGATGTGTTTCCTGCCAAGAGGTCTCCCAGTGTGAGGCTTTGCCTCTAGACACACAGACCTTGCATCAACCTCTCCTCCCCCACTGTCCCTCATCCTGGTTTTTTTTCTTCTCTCTCTCTCTCTTCAACCCCCAGAAAATGTGAATTGGTATCAAGACCAAAAAGTCCTCTTGGAAGAGTTAAAAAAGAATTTTAAAAATCAAGTAAGAGAGTTAGAAGAAAAATTTGGGGGAAAAAGAGTGTTATGCAAAAGAATTATGAAAAAAAAAACCCAGCAGCTTGGAAAAGGAAGCCCCCAAATTGACTGAAGCAAACAACTCCTTAAAATATAGAGTGGACCAAATGGAAAAAGAAGTACAAAAGCTAACTGAAGAAAATGATTTCTTAAAAATTACAACTGGGAAGTTAATGGCTCTATGAAACATCAAGAACCAGTTAAACAAAATCAAAAGAATGTGGGATGAAGTGCCGTGGACCCCCAAGGACCCCACCTTGTTGGTTTTGTTGCCCAGTCCCCTCTCTGTACTTGGAAGCAGGGGCTGGAGCTGTATGAGGGGAAGAACACCCCCCTCCACCCAAGAGAACTTTATTTGGACTCTTGTTTTGAATTGAGGTGATAATGCTATGTACTTTGTGTTTGTTTAAGGCCCTGTAGCCACTTTGGTAACTTTAGTTCTGTGTCTTGAAAATGTGACCTAAGAGATGTTTAGTGCTAATTCAAAAGTAAATTGACTATGCTAAGGACATGAAAGATCTTGGGGCCTAATGTAATGGGAATGTAAATTTTTAAGATCTTCCCTGCCCCTAGGCTAAAGTGCACCTGGAGCCTGGGGTAGGAGGCTTGTTTTTCAGTAGATACTTTTTGATTGGCCAGTGGGTCCAGAAGGTTGTTACATTCTCTGAGCCAGGAGAAGGCTATATAAACCTTGACTTGAGGCTTTGTTTTGGGACTCACTTTGAGAAGTGTTCTGTGATTTGATCAGATGAGATTCTGGGAAGCCGTTGTTGAGAGCCCCCCGGCTTTGAAAAACCCAGATGTTGATTTGGTATGGATGTAATGGCTGGACAGTTTGGAAACCTGTCTACTTGATATGTTTCTCTGTCTTGATAATTCTGTCTGTATACTCTGAAGTTTGGGGTACTGACCTTTTTCCCCTGAACTAGGTAAACAATATATATTTGGCTGATTAAAGTAAGCTTGTTAACCCATTTTGAGTTGCTTTCCTTTAACAAAGCAGATCTAAGAACCTGTGTTGGCAGCCACCCTGGGGATGCTGGGGTGCTTGCTGCTACAGGAAGAGAGAGAGAGAGAGAGAGAGAGAGAGAGAGAGAGAGAGAGAGAGAGAGATT
>NW_027186296.1:8359781-8372253 GCF_028583685.1 Petaurus breviceps papuanus | reverse complement strand
CTCTCTCTCTCTCTCTCTCTCTCTCTCTCTCATTTTGTCCCTCCTCAACAATTGCTAGATGGAGAAATTCTTTAGATCAGGTAACTTGACAAGAGGATGTGGTTCCTACTCTAGAAGTCAGGATATTCTTACCTAAAGGTATTCCAAGAAAATCACAGGATGCCTAACAGTGCTATTCATGACATAGAAATTGAGGACTTCTCCGTGTTTGAATACTTCTTTTTTTTATTCCAATATTATGGTCCTACTAAAAGAAAAGAGTAGAGGAAATGTAAATGTTTGGAATCATTACCCCTTTCTCAGGTTCATTACCTAAGGAATCATTACTCACTGCATTCCTCCCCTTCCCCCCCCCCCCCAGTTTTCCCATCCCCTATTAGCTCCTATTCTGATTCACAAGTATTATTCCAGAATATGGGAAATGGGAGGTGACAAACTATCACTGAGTCAGCAACCTATGATATTTCCCACAGATTTCCAGAACTCTCAAAGGCTTCAGGGTCTGAAAATAATATCCTGACCCTGGATCCCATGCAATGGTTATTGGAAGACAACACTAAAGCCTAAGGCTAGACTGCATGCATCACTTCCAATGGCCTGTATAGCTTTGTTATTCTAACACCATCACCCTGCATCCCTCCCCCAAGTGAGTCATTTCTCCCATCTCCCAAGTAGTGAAAGGCCCAGAGGTTGCTAGAGTCAAGCAATCTTCCTTTAGTGAGCCTAATCTTTTACATATGGACCTACACAATCTTTCCGATTTCCAAAGACACCCTCCAAGTTTTCTGCCCTTTGAATACTGTCTTCCTACCACTCTTTGCATATGACACTATCTCCCACCTCCAGGCTTTTTCACTGCCTGTTCCCCATGCCTAGAATCTTCTTTCTCCTTGCTTCTGCTCCCTGGCTTCTTTGACTTTCTTCATGACTCAGTTCATAATCCAACCATTCTGGAAAGCAGTTTGGAACAATTCTCAAAGGGCTATAAAACTCTTGCATATTCTTTGACCCAGCAATGCTACTTCTAGGTCTATATCCTAAAGAGATCACACAAATGGGAAAAGGACCCACATGTGCAAAAATATTTATAGCAGTTCTTTTTGTGGTGGTCAAGAATTGGAAACTGAGGGGATGCCCATCAATTGTGGAATAGCTGAACAAGTTGTGGTATGTGAATGTAATGGAATACTATTGTTCCATAAGAAATGATGAGCAGACTTCAAAAAAACCTGGAAATACTTACATGAACTGATGCAGAGTGAAGTGAGAAGAACCAGGAGAACATTGTACATAGTAACAGTAATAGTGTACAATAACTAACTTTGATAAACTTACCTATTCTAAGCAATGAAAGGATCTAAGACAACTCCAAAAGACTAACAATGGAAAATACTATTCCACATCCAGAAAAAGAAAAATCTGCAATTTGAATGCAGATAGAAACATACCACGGGCTCTCTCTTTTTTTTTTTGTTTTTTCTTTCTCATGGTTCTTCTCTTTGGTTCTAATTCTTCTTTTCAACAGGACTAATGTGAGACTATATTTAAGATGAATGTATTATGTAGAGCCTATATTGGATTGCACACCATCTTGGGGAGGGGAGGGAGGAGGAGAAAATTCGAAACTCAAAATCTTATTGAAGTGAATGTTGAAAATGAAAAATAAATAAATAAAAAAATTTAAAAAGACAGTTCAAATCCCATCTTCTTCAAGAGACCTGTCCTAGTCCCTGCTGCTGCTGATACGTTCCCTCTGAGATTACTTTGCATTTTGCCTGCATATATCTTGTACCTCAAAAGGTATTTGTCTTTTCTCATCAAGGTATTTGCAAGTTGTCTTCCCCCGTTAGAAAGTGAGACCTTTGAACACAGAGACCATGCCTCTCTTCGTTTCCCTGGGACTTAGCAGAAAGTCTGGCACATAGTAAGCCCTCCATCGATGTTTGTTGACCCCCTGGCTGACTTACTCACTGACTACATTTAAGTTTCTCCACTATTCTTTACCAATATTGGTTCCCCTCTCTGTGTCTTCAGTCTTACAAGTATGGCACCCAATGTCCTCATTATCATCTTCCATCGTCTACTCCTTTGGCCATTCTTGTAAAGGCCAACAGCCCCTCTATTTGAATTCCAGATCATGTGTGCCACCATCTACTCTCAGAACTTTCCCCCTTGAGTCATTCCCTCTCTTCCTCATATCCTTCCATATATCCTCATTCCTAAGCTCCTGCTTTACTAACTAAAAACATGCCCAGGTCTCCCTTCTCTTAAAAACTGTCACTTGGCTCTGATAAATCGTCAGCTATTATCCATGTGCAGCAGCAGCATCAGTACATTAGTACAATTAATGTAAGGCATTAAGAATAGCAGGACAAAGAATGAGACAGTCCCTACTCACAATGAACTTACATTCTAACATGGGAGACAATAAGGAAGATGTGTGTGTGTGTGTGTGTGTGTGTGTGTGTACATATATGGGTAGCTACATAGTACAGTGCATGTAGCACTGGGCCTGGAATCAGAAACACCTGAATTCAGATCTGGCCTCAGACACTTACTAGCCATGTGACTTTGGGCAAGTCACTTAACTTCCCTTTGCCTCAGTTTTTGCCACTGTAAACTCACAGGGTTGTTGTGAGGATCAAATGAGATAATTTACAATAGTATAATATATACAATAGTACAATAACTTATCACAGTTTGCCAGGCAAGTAGTAGGCACTATATTATATATTAGTTATTATTATTTATGCACATATGCATATATGCATACATATGTACAACATAGAAATACATTTAATAAATAAAGATATATACAAAGAGAATGGGAAAGGTTTTGTGCAGAAAGTAGTCCTTGAGCTGTATCTTAGAAGAAGGGAGGGACTCTATAAGGCAGAAGTGAGAAATGGAGGGTGTTCCAGACGTGGGGGAGGGCCAGTGCAAAGGCAAAGAGATAAGAGAAGTTTTGTACGTGAGGCACAGAGAGAAGACCCTTATAATAGTGTCATGATGTCAATACAAAATACAACAGTCTTAGCTTTCTATTTAAAGTCCTTTATAATCTGACCTCCACATCCCTTTCCAATCTTACATCATATTACTTCCCTTCCCTTACTGTTAGTTCTAGTCAAAGTGACCTTCTAGCTTTGCCCACTGCATGACTTCCCTTCTAGTATCTCTGTGCATTTTCACAAGTTGTCTGCCATGCCTGGAATGTGTTCACTCCTCACCTCTGCCTCTTAGAATACCTAGCTGCTTTCAAAGTACTCTGAATATGTCTTGTACACTTTTTTTTAAAGCAATTGGGGTTAAGTAACTTGCTCAAGGTTACATGGCCAGGTGTTTCTGGATGGGTGCTAAGTGTCTGAGCCCGGATTCGATCCCAGGTCATCCCCACTCTGGGGCCGGTGCTCTTACTCACTGTGCTACCTAGCCGTCCCTTACACCTTTTTTTAAAGGTAATCAGAGGTTAAGTAACTTGCCCAGGGTCACACAGCTAATAAATTTATGAGACTGGATTCGAACTCAGGTCCTCCTTATTCTAGGGTCAGTGCTCTATGCACTGCACCACTTAGCTGTCCATATACAGAGTTTCCCTTAACCCCTTAGTTGTTAGTGCTCTCTTCCTTGTGAAATTACTTTATAAGTGCTTTTCTGTGTCCATGCTGTCTTCCTCACCCCCCCCCCCAGAAGAATCTAAGTTTTTTCAGGGCAGTGATTGTTTCATTTTTGACTTTGGTCACTTGATAAATATTCATTGAATTTAATTGAATTCTCATGAAACAGTATGCTGAAATGATTAAATTTTTCTGTTTTTTTTTCCAGTTGTATATTCTAATTTTTACTTATTTTCTAAATTTAGACAGGAGGAGCTAAACCATGGCACATGTACACACTGGAATTCGGAGAGCATGAACAAACACAAACATACACTCACAAACTCAGAAACACACATGTATATCCCCAATGTGTCCAGAAGTCATGAAGATGGTAAACTTATCTAAAAGTATAGCTAAAACCCAGCTGCAGAGGCACCTAGAAGTGAATAACCCACAATAAGATGATATTGTTGGCTTGGTTCTCCTGTCATGTTTAGGAGCTTGACAGCAACTATCCATGTATATTTCTGAAACCTGAACATTGTGTTCTTTAAAATAAGTAAGGAAGTAGGAGTAAATAATCTCTTAAAATAAAGTAGAAGAAATTCAGAGGAAGAAGCCTTCTATTATGTTTCCCTTGTTCCTTGTTTGTGGTAACGGTAAACATACCTGTAATGGACACTTTGGTTGTAAGCCATAGCTAGGATCTCAAAAGATATTTATCTTTTCTCATCAAACAGGATGCTGCACAGGAACCAGGTGAACTGTATTTTTCCTTCTCTGAGGAGCAGGATTGAACAGGTATTCCCTTTCTAAAAGGTCTAGCACCTGAGCTCCAAACCTAGGAGCTCTTGAACTTGGAATTACCCAATGGCAATTCTCAAAGTTTGTGCTACTCAGGAAATCTCCCTTCTCTGCTGCAAGGCTAGACTCTAGGATTATTCTGCTTAGGAAAATTAAAGCCTTTCCCCAAGGGGTCGAAGTTTGGGAAGTGTCCTTGATGACACCTCTCAGGAGGAGTGCCAGCACATGTTTCCCACCACCATGTACTTCTATTGTAATTTGCTCCTGGTGGTAGGGTAGGTGTAAACAATTCCTAGCCCTGCGCCTTCCCCTCACACCTCCCACATCTCCAGTTGTGTTTTGGAAGAAAATGAAAGGAACAAAAACAAATAACAAACACTTAACAGCTGAGAACAATTTCTTAAATGATAAATCTAATGAAATTATTCTATTTACTTATTATTCCCCTTTTGACACCATCAACTACTCCTTTCTCTGGGATAGTACCTGATCCTCGGTTTTCTTGACACTACCGTCTCTTGGTTTTCATCCTATCTGACTACTCCTTTCACTAAAACCTATCCCTTCTTCAGACTTCCTTATCTATGTGGATGGCACAACCGTTGAACTAGATATGTTTTTTCAATGAGATATTTCACATTGTCTCCTAATTTTTTAAAATCTTTTTGTTTTATTTTATTGTTTCTTGATTTCTTGTAAAGTTGCTAACTTTCATATGCCTCTTCGCTTATTTAAGCTTTTATTTGAAGGCAATTTTTGAATGGCTTTTAAAGGCTCTCTTCCTATTATGCTTGAGCTTTCCCTTCCCATTTGTTATCTTTTCCCTGGGTTTTAGAGTTTTGCTTATCATTTCCTTTTTCTTTCTTCCTTTTATCTAGTTATTTAATTCTTCCCTTTTTTCCTTCTCAGTTAAGTAGTACAATCCTCCTTCCTTTCCTCCCCTTTAATTTGGCTTGTTTGTTAGTATTTAAATTTAATTATCTGAACCTTTTCCTAGAAATGATTTTTTCCTCATTTGTTCCATTATTTATCTTCCATTTTGGTTTATTATAGATTTATATTATTAGATTCATAGCCCTTATATTTAGTCCTTTTTTATTCTCTGTATTCTTCATAGAATTAAAACTTTTGAAATACTTATTTTGTTTTATCCCTTCTAGGCAGTTTATATTATTGTTTTGTAAATTGTGTCCCTTGGCCTTCTTTTGTACTATTTCCTTCAAGTGAAAGAGAGGACATTCACTCATACTAGGAATCTTCCTATGTCCCTAATTATGCCATTCATTTTACCTTCCTCTTGGTCATTTTTCTATATTCACCTCAAAAATCTCTTCCCTGGCTCCATGCTTTCCCATTGTTAGCTTTGATTCTTCTCCTGAAGCAGGATGAGTGCACCCAGTCCTTGCAGATAATACCCACTGTGAGGTCTTCAAGGAAAGAGATTATCTTTTTTGTTTCTTTAATTTCCCAACATATAACATAATGCCTGGCACATAGTAGATACTTAATATGTATTGGCTGTATTTCCTTTATAGAATATATAGAATAGCTCTTTTCTCCCATAAGAGTATCCATCAGTGACATCCCCTCCCACTACTGAAACAAAGTTTTCTCCTTTCTTTTCACTTTTTTTAATCTCTCCCTTTGCCTGCTCACCTATTCTCCCATAGGCTGTCATCTTCCTGTCTTCTTTCCCTTCATTGTTAGCCTTTGGCTTGATTAATATTCATCTGATTAGCATACATCATATCTTCCTCTCCATCATCTTCCCTCACTCCCTGCTCTTACATGTCCTCCCATTCTGGAATTTAGCCCCTCAAAAAACACTGATTCATCTGTAGAATGGAATGTTATAAGGTTTAGCCCAAGATGTTTCAGACTTGTTTCTCCACCATGACTTCTATTTGGCTTCTTCTTTTACCCTTGTTTCCTGAAATACATTTAGAAAGCTGTGTCTTAATGGATTTTGTGCTGTTATTTGATTGGTGTTATCCTTAATTGCTGTATTTATTTACTCTTCTTTCATTTTTGTTGACTGGGGTGTTTGAGGAACAATCTCTTCAGCTCTGGCTTTTCTTTCTAGGAATATTTCATACAACTTTTTTTGTCTGTTTTCATTTATGTTGTTACTGTTGTTCAATCACTTTTAGTTGTGTTTGACTCTTCATGACCATGTTTAGGATTTTCTTGGCACAGAGAGTTGGAGTGGTTTGCCATTTCCTTCTCCAGCTCATTTTACAAATGAAGAAACTAAAGCAAACTAAGGATTAAGTGACTTGCCCAAAGTGACACAGCTAGTCAGTGTTTGAGGTTGTATTTGAACTCAGGTCTTTCTGACTTCAGTTCCAGCACTCTATCCACTGTACTACCAGCTGTGCTATATTCATTTGTACTTAGACTCAGATTTTCAAGATAAGTCATGTTAGGTACATTTTGAGCTCTATTGTTTTTCAGAACATATTATTCAGTCCCATTTTGTAGCTTCTGATAGGTATGGAATAGTATTATGTTATTTGAATTTCCTTTCCTTCATATTTGAAAGTCTTTCTCCTGGTCATTTACAGAATTTGTTGTTTCTCAGAGGGCTTATTCAATTTAACCATTGCATGTCTTTAGAGTTTGCAGCCTGGGTTTTGTTTTCATTTTTGTTTTTCTTAGGCAATCTCTGTATTCTTGAAGTAAGCACTTTATTTTCTTTGTTCAGAGTTCTGGGCAGTTTTCTTGTATTATTATTTTATTATATTATTATATAATAATATATGGTATAATGATATGTGATTTATTATAATATATTATATAATAATAATATTATTGTTATTATTAACTTTATAGTATCTTTTTTAAAAAAATTTTGTCTTGCTCTGGAGACCTATAACCTTACGTTGTCTCTACCCATTCTGTCTTAAGCTCAATATATTTTGCTTGTAGGGAGATCATGCTCTCTTTTAACATTATTGGTTTTTGTGTCTCTTCTTCCTCTGTATGTTTACATTCCTAATTAATTTCCCCCTCTTTTGTTTCTTTTGTAAGACTTATTACTGTAGTTAGATCCATGTTTTTCTATTCTTTTGATTATTTATGCAATACAGGCCATAATTTCTTTCCTCACAATTCTTATTTCTCTTTTAAACCATTCAGGAATCATGTGTTGTGATTCTGTGCTCTCTTCAAAATACACAGGGTCCTTTAATTCATCAGGTATTAGATCATTTTCCTTTGTCTTACAATATTTATTTACAAATATTTGAACTCATTACTTGATCTGGAGGCCCTGTTTCCTGAGACTATTAATACTTTCTCATTTATCTGCATATGCTCAAGATCTTTGTGCATTCTTCTTGAAATCTTTGATAATTTCAGTCTTTTTTCCTTATTTCCCCTATTGCTCACTTTCTGTCTCTTTTCCTTTAATGGCAGTTTCCCTGGGGGATGGATCTCAAAGTACTAGGAAATTCATAGTTCATAAGCATTGGTTACTGCTGCAAGTTATTTCTGGAGGGACAGACCTGGTCCCACTTGGATTCTAGGCTCTTTCAGTCTTAGTGGAGTAAGATGCAGCTCCCTGCTTATCTTTTGCCCCTGCTCCCCCTGTTCCTCAGTTCTCTGATCCAAATGCAGAGTTGTATCATAGCATCACAGACTATCCAAAGTTTTGCTTTTTGGGGTTTAGATCTCCATGGCACTGGGTGGAAGGTGCATGTGTGTGAAGAGGGAAAGTGGGTTGGAGTGCAGAATTGAGTTCTGATACAAGGATAAACCTGTGTCCTGCTCCAATTCCCTCTCTTCCTCTACTTGGATCAATTTGTATTGCAGCACAGAATACTGTCACTAATTATTGCAACCTGAGCAAGTTTGTGTTTTAGAATTTGGATCTCCAAGGCATTTGGAGAGAGGATTGGCATGTAGAATTGAGTTCTGCTACAGGTGTGACTATATGTCCTAACCTCTGTTTTCTCTTTTCCTCCACTCTACTGCAGAGCTTTTTTCTGGTACATGGTGTCACACAGCTATGAAAGGAGGAACAAATTCCTGCCTTTTTGAGTTTGCATCTCTAAGGCCTTGAGTGGTTGGTGGTGGGTGTGAGAGAGGGTGCTACCTTGGGGGTTATGGATTATTGCCCTTCTCTGTAGTTAACTCATCAAGTTTTTGCATCCTTTGCATTCTTAGTGTCATAGGCCAAGGAGGCAACTAAAATTGCTGTATCTCTGGTGTAAAATTCCTGTTTTAGAGAGATTTGAGAGATTGTAAAGATATATTTTTTTATTTAGGACTTTTGTAACTGAAAGTGTTATCCTTCCTTTGTGAATGTAAATAAATTGATATTATTTACTAGAAGATATACACATATAATAATTTGAAATAAACTCTTTTATGCATTTAGGGCTCTACTTTTCTCCAGCCTAGGGAAATGCCTCAAAGGGATTTCCTTTCCCTAAAGTTATGTTTTTTGGAGGCAATGGGGTTAAGTGACTTACTTAGGGTCACACAACTAGTGTTTCTGTGGTCATATTTGAACTCAGGTCCACCTGACTCCAGGACTGGTGCTCTAGCCACTGAACCACCTACCTCTCCTGAAAAGAATATTTATTTAGAAGTAAAACAAAACTCAGTAGGACTCTTACCTATGCAAATTCTGTACAATTCCCTAATTTTGCCTTATGCCTCAAACTTTTGAAATCTTTTCCCATTTCCAAAATTATGATAATTAGAATTTCAACCCAAGTCAAGTAGCTTTTTTTAAGTGCTTACCTTCCTATATATAATAATTGTCTGTATCCTAAACAGAGAAGAAGAAAAAAAGATGATCCTCCAATCATTGGCCTAAAATCCTTGGGAGCAAGAAAACTGGAAAGGCTTTAATGTTTGTCAGAGTTTGGTTTTTTATATATATATAAAAAAGGGGAAATGGGGCACCATCATTAAGGATGGTAACGGGGCCTATCACTAGTTGCTAGTACTTTCCTGCCCCACTCGCTTCATATGTAACTGATCTGAAATAATATTTCTTTATACTGTTTAGATCAGAGATTCTTGATAGATCTGGGGGTGGAAGGGGTCTGTGAACTTAGATGGGGGAAAAAAATCACATCTTAATTTTCACTAACTTGTAATTGAAAATTGGTAGTGTTTCCAATTGTGAATGTAGGCAACAAACAGTATTTTCAGAAGAGGTCTATACACTTCACCAACTGTCTGTCTGTCTGTCTGCCTCTCCCTCTCCTCTTCCTCCCTCCCTCCTTCTCTCTCTCTCTGGCATGCACATACAGACTTAACAAAGATTAAAAATCCCTTTCTAAAGAGATGGTAGAAAGCTACCTTTGGTACAGCAACCCTCCTGGGATCTGTGGAATTTGCAATTCCTAGCTAGCCTCTATCCAATTTGAAACTGACCTGAGCAATCTTAGCTACCAAAGCATCTCATTTACAGCCCTCTAGAGCCCTCTACTGGCTTCAAGGAATATCCTTCAACAAACCTCATTAGTCTATTTCATTTCCTGGTTTTCAGTCTGTTTCTTTCTGTCCTAGAAATAGCTTATGGGTGGTTAATTTATCACAAAATCACTTATTTAGAGGGCACTTGCTATAAATTTAAGATTAGGAAGTAATACAAATAAGAGCATATGATAAATTACTCTTCTCAATTATTTTCTGTGAACCCAATAGTAATGACAACTCATTTAGTAAAAGTAGGTTACTAACTTATGGCCTCTGAAATATATATTACCTTTCTCCACTTCCCAGGTCCCTTTAATACAACCCAAACTAACTTAACCTCATTGATGAGTAAAGTGAATTTAATAATCTGGTTTGGGAACCAATTATAGGTCATTGCACTGAATATGAGGACAGTTACCTTTGGGAGGTTGCTTTCATTCCACTGCTATAATCTTGTGCATATTTTGGGGTCTCTAGGGAATGCTGACTTAGCTAGCCCCAGTACCACTAGCATGAGCTTGGGTAACCCATGAAAGGACTTCTCTAGAGTCTATAACTTTTCACCAAAAGGAACTGCCTAGAAAAGAAACAAAAAGATCAAGAAAGTACCCACATTGGAAAGGGAACCTAATCCTAGTGACAGAATGAGGTTCTTTTTTGTTTGTTTGTTTTGGAGGGCAACTGGGGTTAAGTGACTTGCCCGAGGTCACACAGCTAGGTTTGTGTGTGTGTGTGTGTTAAGTGTCTGAGGTCACATTTGAACTCAGGTCCTCCTGACTCCAGGGCCGGTGCTCTATTCACTGCGCCACCTAGGCACCTCTAGAGATATCTTTTTTGTTGTTGCAGTCTTTGTAGACTTTGTAAAGCAGGCAAATTTCATAAAACTTTTGTTGGATACAGTTTCATCAGCATATAAGTCTCTATGAGGATGTGAGTCATTAAATCATTAAAGTTATTAAATCATTAAGTCATTCAATCTGTTTCAGATAACTATATATGTGCCATTTTGATGTGTCTTATAGAACTTAATGGTGGATCTAAGAGCAGTATATGTTATCTAATAAGCAGAGTAAGCCTATGCCTAGGGATTTCAAAAAGGAAAGGAACTTTTAAAAGTATTTGATTATGCCAGTAATCAACACAAATCTGAACAGAATTGTAATAAAGTACCAAAGACTTAGGAACCTGGGCTGGGAGCCTGGGACCTTTGCCTTACTTCACTGATCATAAGTTGAAGTTTTTGCTAAGCTTAGCTAAGCATAGAAGAGGAAGCACAGACCCTGGAAATTTAAACACAGGCCTAAATGTCTTAGACTTGTTTCCACTGACCACCATCTGACCTGTACAAATATAAAATTGGAAATCCTGTTGCAGAACTCCGGGAAGGTCACCATGTCCTAAAATCCCCATGATAAATAAAATATTGCCTGCTTTCATATCTATATTGATATTGTTAGAACATCTACTGCTTTCATATCTAAGTTGATACCGATGACATATTTTGTCTGTTTTCATGTCCTCTAGACATGTATCTTCCGCTTTTTGATATTACTGACATTTCATCTGCAAATGCCAGCAGATTTTTGCAGTTAAAATTGTGCGCCTCAGTTCCTAATTAACGGGAACAGGACAGAACAAGAGAGGAGGAAAAGGGGTGGTCTTTTGGGTATATAACCAAGTTTTTTATTTTGTATTTTGCCTCTCCTACTAGACTGCCTCTAGTAGCGAGACCTTCCTTCTCACAAGAAGAAATAATTAAATAAATCATTCCTGTCTCCACTTGGAGATATCTCTGCTTATTTTATTTTGGGCAAGGGTCTTTCTTATTCCACACAGAGACCCTCCCCAGTGCTACCTCAGCACAAGATATGCCAAATAAGGACAGAAGCGCTTTCTCAAATGTACAGTGGGTGATCTACTGTTTCCTTGTTCCGGTACTTGAGGTAGATTGCCACGTTTAGATTGTACACCTAACTTCCAGCCAATGGAAGAAAAGGGTCAGGAGGGGGTTGGGGGAAAATTCCACATTAGGGCTTTATAATTTTGCCATTTCCTTTTGTAAATTGCTTCTCCTCCCTGACCATTTGTCAGGAGGGTGACCGTTTCTCAGGATCATAATAAACCATTCTTTTCTGCTTCCTACCTTGAGAAACCTTTGAGTATTATTTGGGTAAGGATTTCTGCTGCACACAGTTTTGGGGGTGCACACAAGTGGAAAAGAGTGGGTTGGCACCATTGCTTCAGGGGATAGGGAAAAAAATTTCCCTTAGATGAGTCAATGTCAATCACTTTTGGGGATAATATTCTTAATCAGACAAGAGGTACTCTTATTTACAAATTTGATAAATATCCTCAATCCATTTCCCTAAGAATGGCCTTTTGTTCTTAACCTAACCCACCTTTCTAAGGGGACAAGTTTGGAAAGGTTTTTAGAGAGAAACATATCATTTTTTAATATTTTCAATTGCATTAAAAAGGATAAATAATAATACAAATAATATAAATAAAAATAAACATAATGTACAAATATAATGAATATATTATAAATTATAAGTATAATTAATATTATAGTATAAATATAAATAATAAGGATAAATTTGTATCCATTCTGTCAGTTGAGTGGGGCTGGTTAT
>NW_027186296.1:8344759-8359381 GCF_028583685.1 Petaurus breviceps papuanus | reverse complement strand
GACCAGTGTTGAAAACAATTGATTGTGACCTGACTTTACTGCTGACCTTACTGATTACAGCTTGAAGAGGTTACCCATAAAGAGGGGTTAGGGTTGCTCTGGAGACCCCAAAATACCAACACGCCGGGTCCTGCCAAATGAATTCGACTCAAGCCAAAGAAAAATAAAGTTTATTAAAAGTTAGCTTGCATTAGACATGGAGTAAGTCTGTGCTAGGTTATTCTATTGTGCTCTCACTATTCTGTGGAGCTCTCACTATCCTATGGCTCTCTCATCATTTTATGGCACTCTCACAAACATGAAGACAGGATGGGGTCTTATATACAGAAGATTGTGGGAGGAATCTAGGGGTGGTCTAGAGGAAGAGTTTGGGGAGGGTCTTCAGGAGGTGTTAATGAGGTCAAGGAGTGGTTAAGGGTGGGAGGCCACCTGGAGACCACAGACAATGGTGGGCTAGGCCAGTTCGAGGGTGGATCAACAAGACACTTTGATAGGCTCAAGGGTGGGAAGTCTAGTAACAGAGGCCTGGGCTCAGCCACAATGTAAGGCTTATTGCCTCATGCAAATGCCTCATCAAATGGGATGATTTAATCAAGAGTCCAAGGGAGGTTCCCAGAGCCTGTATCTCAAGGACTCAAGGAGAGCTTGAGGGGGCTCCCAGAGCCCATACCTCACCATCCCCCGCTCAAACAAATGGGACCCAAATTGCTTTGGGGTAAAGGGTGAAGGTCTCAGCTTCTGAAAGTGCTTCCTGCTGGCAAGGGGCATAGAGCTCTTGTGTAGAGCTCTTGCCTCTCTGGGTCCCATTCAAGGGGGTCAGACTTCTCATTCAAGGAGTCAGTTTCTGGAATGTGGATGATGCCAGGTCCAGTGGGCTGGAGAACTTGGGTTCAGTCGGGAGATTAGCATAGCCTTACTGGTCATCCAGAGGTTGATGGCTTGAACCCTGGAGGAGACAAACCTGGCAAAGAGGTTAAGCAAACAAAGACCAAACAGGCACCAAAGAAATGGAGAAAAGACAATTTCCCTGGTATGAAGGACAATTTTCCTGGTTGGAATTAAAGATGACTATGTCAAGGTTAAAAGGCTGTCAGATATCCCTTTCCTTTCTAAATTGCTCCATGGACATTTAGCTACATGGAAAGCAATAGCAGACACAGAATCTAATAGTTTTCAAAAACAGGCAATCACTCCCAAAGCCTATTTTCTCCTTCCATTATCATAGAGAGTGAAAGGTTTTTCCTAGATTGGGTAAAGCTGGAGTGGTGCTCAATTTAATTTTCAAATTCTCAAAAGCTTTCACCTGGTGGTCTAGGCCTTGAATAGCAATTAATGATTACTGTTCCTTCCAGGCCTTGGGCTTTCTTGGATATAAACCACTCTGGGGGAACACTTTAGGATCTAGGATCAAACAAATGCTGGTATGACAAGAAGTAGCTCACCCAGGAATTTCCTGATCCCAACTATTGACTCAACTATCTCCCACACCTCTGAGGGAACATAGGGAGATCTGGGAGGCTTAACTAGAGAAAACTGGCTTCCCAATTTCACCAACAGGTCCCTTCCCAACAAGGAGACAGAATAAGAGGAGAGCATAAGGAGGGAGTGTTCAAACAACAGATCCTCAAGTAGGCAGGGGATTGGGTATGTCTGGAGACATCCCTTAAGTTTCCCCTTCCATGCCCCTGACCTGAGTGGTCAAGGGGAGGGTAGAAGCAATTGGTTAGAACAGAGAACTTAGCCATAGTAAAGTCGGTAACCTTACCTTTGACCTTGATGCTTGCCCAGAGTTCAGTGAGAGATAGAGAAAGTAGGAGCACTGCCAAGCCCCATGCTTCTCCTTCACTCCAAGTCTTGAGAAGACTGGAGGACAGGGTACTGGGAGGTGGCTCTACCACTTTTCCAACCTCAGGGACAATCCTTCCTACAATGTCCCTCCTGGTCAGATGGGCACAGTTCTAGAGGCGTTGGTTCCTGGGGCTCCCTCTGGGGGGCGCCTTGTAGGAACACTTCTTGGACCAGTGACCCTGCTTGTGACATCTAAAGCAGGTTTCCCTACTGCCCAAGTGACTGGGCTTCCTCCAAGGGGGTCCCCTGGAGGGGCTTTTCCTGGCCATGGCAGCATCCAAGAATTGAGCATGTTCTCTGTCTGTGGTTCATTCCCTGCGTTCTTTCTCCTCTGCTGCAACCAGGTCTCTGTAATTAAAGACTCCAAAGGCTGTCTCCAGTAATTGGGCCTGAGGTGTTTGGGGTCCCAATGCCAATTTCTGTATTTCCTCCTAATATCTGGGGAAGATTGACTAATAAAATACATGTTAAGGATTGCTGCCCCTTCTATAGAGTTAGGACCTATATTTGTATACTTTTTAATAGCTTCTACAAGTCTATCTAGGAAAAGGGCAGGGTTTTCTTGATTTGTCTGAGAATTTCTCTTTCTGATAATTTACTTGCTTTTGAAATCAGTTCTTAGACCTTCTGGCAGGCAAAGTACCATATGGCCTCTCTTCTCCCTGTCATCCCAGATCTGATAATCCCATCCTGGGTCACTAGTGGGAACAGCAGCTGTTCCTGGGGGGTATTTTCTGGGGTCATTGCTAGCCAAATGATCCTCAAATTTTGGGTCTTGTTCCTAGATTCTCCTCTTCTCCTCAGTGGAACAGGTAGAGAAGAAGATATGTAAATCACCCCAAGAAAGCTCAAATTACAGGATAAGTCCCCAAATTCTTCAGTAAACGTTGTTGGATTTTCGGAGAATTTACCCAACTTTTCTTTAATTTGATTGAGATCCAAAATGGAGAATGAAACATGCACTCTAGTTGTCCCACCTGACGAGAGAGCTGCTTGTCTTAAGGGAAAAAGCCCTGAAGGCGGTGTGGGGACAGAGGCTTGGGAAGGGAGGTTGGAAGTCCCACTTTCTGTGAGAGAGTTACTGGGGGTGCTGGCTGAACTGGATCAGACTGGGGGATCTGGCTGGCAAAGGGGAAAAGTCAGCCGGCATATGAGGAGTGGAAGGGGTCAGAAGAGGAGATACCTCTATGACTGCCTTGGGGGTAGGACCTGAGGCCTGAGTGGGTGTTGCCTCGGGGGAGAGGCCACAGCTGGAGGCACTTCAGCCTGACCAGTGACTGGGACCTGAGCAAGGGTCCCTCAGGGGGAGGGGGACATGCTGGGAGGGGGAGGGGGCCATGCTGGGAGATGCAGGGTAGGAGATATAGATGGTGTAGGAGACAGGAAATGAGGGGTGTTGGGCTAAAGGAAAAGGGAAGGGAAACCAAGGGGAAAAGGGTTGGGGTGTAGCAGAAGGGGCTGGGGGAGCTGCCTCAGTGACCTGAGCAGGAGTTGCTGAGGGGGGGAGGGGCTGGGGCCGAAGCCATAGAAAAGGGGTCATTCAGTTGGTCCCTGTTGCCCCTCTGTGGAGCGACTCTAGCTTCAAGCATCTCACAGTCTTTCCTGAGAACCTTGTTCTGAGAAAGTTCAGCAAAAGCCATTATATAGGCAACTTCAATCCATCTTCCTTCTCTGCGACAGTTATAATTCTAACTGCAAGAGAGTATTATCTTTTTAAAGTCCCCAAAATAGGCCACGATTCATCGTCTTCTAGGCTATGCCTAGGCCAAACAGTGTTGCAAAAAAGCCCCAACTTTTCCTTTTTAAGATCTCCAGAGAAACTAAATTTTTTCCAATGTTGTAAAAGATAACCCAAAGGAGAACTTTTGGGAGCTACAGGCATGGGGCCTGGAAGTCCCTTCCTCCATAAAGGAAGGTTTGAGAGTAAGCCTTGAAAAACAAACAAAAAAAAAACCCACAAAAAAGTACCTGAAATTTTCCCAGTTCCGTAGTGCCGAGAGAATTGAAAGAATACGGCTTACATTTCCAGATGGGATGTCTGTCCTTATCTTCCATTCTTCAGAAACTGTGCACATGTCCACGTTCTCCAAAATAACCAAACAGGACCGAAAACCTGAGATCAGGCTGAGCATGAAACAGCCTCCTAGCTGTCTGACCTAATGGGACCTGAGAGGTCCGGCCCAAAACACACACACACACACACACACACACACACACCACAAAACAAAAACAAAACTGCACTTGCAAGGTACTAGGGAAAGAGAAACGAGAGAAACTTACGTATCTTCCAGTCCTGACTGGAGAAGAACTTGAGATTAGCAGTGTTTCCAGTGTCAGGGTCAGCACTCAAAGAGAGCTCGAGGGGGCTCCCAGATCCCATACCTCATCATTCTGACTCCAAATCCAGTGTTCTTTCCATTAAGTCAGACTGGTTTTTATTATATCACTCATTATTTTATGGTTTTGGATATAGCAAAGGTTATGTCCTCAGGAACACAGCAACTATTTCACATGAACATAACTGCCATGACCTGGTTATCCAGGAGAAAAGGCATTATTCTTACCCTGAAACAGGTACCTTAAACAGGTCCATTTGATTACCTAAAAAGATCTCCTTCCTTTCTCCATTCTTCAAAGTGATACGTGATGAGGTATGGGCTCTGAGAGGCCCCTTGAGCTCTCCTTGAATCTTTGAGGTACAGGCTCTAGCACAGGCTTACTCTGTGTCCAATACAAGCGAACTTTTAATGAACTTTACTTTTCTTTGCCTGAGAGAAGGCTTGAGTCAAATTCATTTGGCAGGACCGGTGTGTTGGTATTTTGGGGTCTCCAGAGCAACCCTAACCCTCTTTATGGGTAACCTCTTCAATATATAACTCAGTTTTTGTTTCACTTCCTATCCCAAACTACTTCATCTCTAGATACTTAATTGAGAACTCCTAGGTCAGACTCCCCAGGGCCCTCCTGATTCTCCTGGCCTATTTCCTGAGTTTAGAGTAGGTCACACTGTGTCCTGACTCACTCTAACTGAGATGTGGATACCATATATGTACCCAAGGGCCTTGGCACTCAGGAGACTTCAGTCCAGGAAGAAGCAAGAGTTAGCAACAGTGCTGAGAATCACCACTGATGCCCTCTCTTAGCAACTGACAGGAAAAAAGAAACTTCTCTCATTATTTTAAGGTTGGTTGAACCATTCAAAAAAGAGAATAGGTAGAGCTAAAGGTAATAGGGAGCAGATATTTTCTTGACACTCTAGAAATGTCACCTATACTGATAAACGCCTAGTTGTCCATAAGCATTTTGCTATCACAGAATCACACCCTGTGATTTAGAACTTAAAGGATAGTCCCTTTTCCCCCTTTTCTTGGCTGCTCTGGAGCATCTATGAATCTATTGGGTTTGTGCTGGACTGAATTCTACTGTCACAGCTGGGTAACCTTTTGGGGTCTGGCAGCACAGTGAGGAAAAGGTTAGAGCCAGCTCACTCCCTTGTCTGGGCCCTCCTCCTATGCAGTGGCCTCTTTACATGATTAATGGGAGCTGGGAAGATGCAGGAAAACTATTCACAGTGGCTATTGGATGCCATTGTCAAAGTGGGAAGAAAGTCAAGAAACCCATCTTACCCTGGTATTTAGGTGGAATGGGCATGAGTCAAACTTGAAACCTATGAACAATGTCTCATTGAGTACCAACCATGTGTGGGTTACCATGGTGCCTACAAAAAGTATCTAGAACTCAGTTGTTATTGTTTAATCATTTGTGACCCCATGGACCATAGCACACCAGGCCCTTCTATCTTCCACTGTCTGTTGAAGTCTCTCCAAGTTTATGCTCATTGTGATGAGGCAGTTAGGAGTTTTAGAGGCAGATGGAGCAAATAGGATGCAGGATGTGAGATATGAGATAGACCAGCCAGGACGAGCTCAAGAAGCCTAAGAAGCCTATGCATTGAAGCTCCTCATCTAGGGCTTATCTGCATGCATTGGCAAAGCTCCTAGGACTACCTGACATTGCAGAACAGCTCTTTCCTCCCCCCTTCCAGTTCCCTTTGCTTATCTATATGGACTACATGACGTTCCAAGCAGTGCTCTCTCTGCCCCTTCTTATTTTCTTAAACTGTAATAGCTCCACCATCCCCCATGCTGTCAAATTCTATTTAGACCAGACACATAACCCTGTTCAGTGCTCTGTCTCCCATGGGGATCAAGGCCTCCTGGTGCTCTATCTCCCATAGGGAGCAGGGCCTTCTGCATGCTCTGGCCTCCCCTAAGGAACAGAGTCTTCAGGGTATGTCACCCCAATAAATACCTTTTACTTGGAGATGGTCTGAGAAAATTCATTCAAGATACTGCAATCCACATATCTATTCTTTATCATTCTGATGTACTCCAATATTTTGGGGTGACCAAGAACCTCAACAATTGTTTCCATGATTGTAGGGTCAACACTAAGTGATTTCTTATGCCAGCTCTAAAATGACAAGCAAGACCATGGAAGTGTGACTTGAAATTGTAGGCCAGGTGAGATTCATCAATGAAATCCGTTTATTGATACCATGAGTAAGATTTTTATGGAGTAATGAAACAAAGAAGGTAAACATAGGTCAATAAATTTTCTAATACTGCTTTGTTCAGTTTCAAGATGTCAGACAGTGATGTCAAGTAGGCCTTGATGGTTATCAATGTCCTTGCTGATTTCCAAGCCGTATGAATAGTATCTAAAATGTATGGATGAGCTAACACCTTCTGGCTAACATCCCAGAACAGGGCAGAGCTCTTGATCTCAGGATATCAGGAAGGCTCTGACTTACAGCCGCATCACAGAGAAAATCAGGACAGGACAGTATAGATTGGCCACTGGAAAACCTGGAGTTAACTTATCTAGGACCAGTCTGATTCCTGGATCAGATGTTTTGGCTCCCTTCGCATGGTATTATCTATCCATCTCATTCTCTGCTGTCTCCTTTTCCTTTTGCCTTCAATCTTTCCCAACATCAGAGTCTTTTCCATTGAGCCCTGTCTTCTCATTATGTGACCAAAGCATTTAAGCTTCAGTTCTAGTGTTTGACATTCCAGTGAATCACCTAAATTAATTTCTTTAATCATTGACTGACTTGATCTCCTAACTGTCCAAGAGACTCTCAGAAATCTTCTCCAGAACCATAATTTGATAGCATCAATTATGTGGCATTCAACTTTCCTTTTAGTCCAACTCTCACAGCCATACATTGCTACTGGAAAAACCATAGCTTTGGCTATACAAACATTTGTCAGCAAGGTGTTCAGCAAGGTGCTGTCCAGATTCGTCATAGCTTTCGTTCCAAGGAGCAAGCGTCTTTTAACTTCATGGCTTCAGACTCCATATGTAATAATCTTTGAAACTAAGGAATAAAATTAGACACAGGTGGTCCCACCCTCAAACTCAGAAGCAGTCATCAAAATGAACCTACAGTTTATTTTAGGAAACAATACACATGAAAGAGAACACTATTAAATAGTATATAACCTATATGGTATGGAAGGAATGAATAAGGTGCATAGCAGGCAGAGGCTTAGTTAGCATTTGTACCTGGGGCAAGGGGGAAGAGAGCTCACTGTGGGTCTACATTCACTGGGGAGTATATATACTTTCAGGGTGGAGCTACTTTTCCTGCTCTTTTAATGAATCTCCCATCTGTGTCAGATGATTCTGGCCGCTTGTCCAATCCAAGCATCACCTTGGCTCCTTGAGAGACCCATTATGGTGAATTTTTAATAAACTTTGCTTTTCTTTGGCTGACAGAAGACTTGAGTTGAATTCATTCAGCAGGACCTGGCATGGTGGTATTTTGGGGTTTCACATACCCCTAACCCTAAACACCTACAGTTCAGTTTTTCCCAAAAAAATGTGTAGGAAGCTTTTAAAAAAAATTTTATCTTTGTAAGAATATGTTTAAAACATCCTTAGTTTCATTAGAATATGAGCCCCTTTAAAGCAGATACTGTCTTACTTTCCTATTTGTCCCTCCAATTCATAGCACAGTGATTTGCACGTGGTAAGCATTTAATATATGCTTCATTCATTCATTCCTCTAAATGTGGATGATAGTATGTGCGTAGCTACAAGAATGGGATACCCATTAGTTAGTGCTAGATGCCAAGCCATCCTTATGGAGTTAAAAGCAGGATAAATTACACCCTGTGATTATTCAGGTACCAGAATCATTTAAGTACTGTGACAGTGAGGAGCAAAGGGCTCTAAAGATAAGAATTCCAGTTTTTAAAATATCTTTAATTTTATAAAAGGGATCTTTTTATTTTAAGGCATGGATTAACCTATAAACTTGTTTTTTTTAGAACCACATTTTCATAAGTATTTTACTATAATTATAATCATGTATTTTATTTTACATACTTAAAAACATTACACTGAGATGTTTTGCATTTAAGCATTTTGTGGATCATTGCCTCCATCAAAGTAACACATCTTTCATTATTACTCAAAACTCAAAGTAGCTTCAGATGTCTTTACACTATACCCATGTTATTACCAAGCAGGCAGGAACTACCAAAACTGGAAAGCAATCCTGTTCAAACCCCCAAGAAGACTATATATTGTCTGAGGACCAATTTGTATAGATTCTGAGAGATTCATAAGTAGGTTGGTAATAGAACAATAAATATTTTGGCCGTGACAACTGTCATTTCACAGAAGTAAATATGAAGAATGGAAGACATTGAAAAAGAGATAAAAAAAAGAGAGAGAGACCCAAGACAGAGACAAGAGAAATACAGAGAAAGAGAGAGGGAGGGAGGGAGAGGGAGTGGGATTCTGATCTCAAGGATCTCATATTTTACTAGAAGTTTCCAACATTTATAGAGATAAATAAATGCAAGACAACTTTAGGAAGAAGAAAACACTAACAGTTGGTAAGTCAGGAAAACTTCCCTTAGGAGGTGTCTCATTAAATGAGCCCTGAAGGACTTTAAGAGGTAGAAGTGAGGGGTATATTCTGGGCATTGGAAACAGCCTGTGCAAAAAAACAGACTTTTCTGGTAGCAAGGAAGAGAAGTTTGCAGCAGGCTAGATGCAGGTAAGTTCCCAGAACCAAGAAAGGTTCTCTCTTTAATTAGGCAAAAATGAACTATCTTTTATATACCACTGTGATTTCCCACTGTATGGAATTTGTACTTTTGCACATCTTTTGTGAAAAATGATTTTTCTTTTCAATCACTATCTTGAAGACTCAGAACTTACCCCTGAGCCCCCTTCTTTCAAAGTCCTGACTTTAAATTCAGTTTTTCTTCAGAAGGACCTTTTTGATAATGAGATTACATTGAGTCTCCTTAACCAAATGTACCAAAGCTCCACTGTGTTCTGCTCAGGCATGGTTGGAGACAGAGTCTTCTGTCTGGATAGCCCAAGGCTGGGAGTAGTCTGGCATGGTTGGGGAGTGGTCTGGTAGAAGAAGTATTTCTTCTGTTCTAGGTAAAATGATGGGGCGATATCAGCCCTTCTTGAAAAGGTATATATAAACTGGGCCCAGTTACAGACTGGCTCCCTAAGGGGGTTCAGTCTTTGTAGCTCTGCATATATGCCAGCAGCTTGAGAGAAATAAAAACACGGAAAACCCAATTTTGTTTGTCTTTCTTCGATCAAACTCTGCCAGGTTGACACTTTTGGTGTACACAGTATGTAGTTTTGTACATACAAGAAGCTTACTCAGAAAGTATAGAACTGCTGACAACTTCTACTAAGAGGCTCACAAAAATAGAGCTTTGCAAACAGACAGACAACTCATACTAGGCATGCAATTTCTGCTATTTTAAAATATCAGGTATTAAAGGTCTTTTCTACCAGGGAGGGATTAAAGACTGAATAAAAGCTATTTAGCCTTGAGACTGCTCATTCTTTTGCTGAAAAAAAAAAACATAGCAAGCTTGCACTAGAACTGCAGACCAAGAGAGAGTCCCCTTTATCTTAGTGTACAGTTCATGATGCCTGCCATATGCTATATAGATGATAATTGTTGAAAATTACTAAGAAAGGGACTTAAGTATGCATAGGTGCTTTTGCCCTTCTTTAAAAAATTCAGTTTTATTATAACAAAAATCATATCACCTACCTCCTATAGTTATTATGAGGATCAAATGAGATAATTACAACGTGTTTAGCACAGTGTCTGGAACATAGTGAGTGTTATGTAAATGTTCATTATTATAGTAGTTGTCTGGTTGGCCTTTGCCCCAGGGCAAGAAGTGGCAGAGGTGCCACGGCTGTGCAGCCGTAGCTATGTGGCTGCCTCAGTTCCTGGCCTGCAGATTGTAGGGGGACCAAGCAACCAGTCTGAGGGGTAATCGCTCTTGCTTTAACCTGCTTGGATCTGGATTGTGGTCTAGGGTGGAGGTCCTGGAGTGTGCAACCACCTTGCAAGAGCATGTAGAGGCTTCAGAGAGGGCACCCAACTAATACCTACAGCAGCTGAGAAAACCCTAGCATTTGGGACGAAGCTCCCCAGTCTGGTGGCAGAGTCCTACTGTGGCAAAAAGCCCAAAAGTCAAGTAATTGAGTGGCAACATGAGCAGGCAAAGGAAGCAAAACAAACAGAGCAAGGCCACTTTATGCTCCTATTTTGGGGACAAAAAGGAGCAAAGCATGGAACAGGAGGAAGACAGTGCAGTGAAGTCAGAACTCCTGCACCAAAAGCTTCAAAGGAAAATATGAGCTGGGTACAGGCCATAGAGGACCTTAAGAAGGATTTTGAAAAGCAAATAAGAGAAGTGGAGGAAAAATTGGGAAGAGAAATGAGAATGATGCAAAAAAAAAAATTATGAGAGTCAACAACCTGACTGAAGAAAATAACTCCTTAAAAAATAGACTAACTCAAATGGCAAAAGAGTCTCAAAAAGATAATTAGAGGAAGAATACTTTAAAAAATTTGACAGATGGAAAAAAGAATCTCAAAAGCTCACTGAAGAGAATCATTCCTTCAGAATTAGATTGGAGCAAATGGAAGCTAGTGCCTTTATGAGAAATCAAGATGCTATTAAACAGATAACAAATGAAAAAATAGAAGGAAATATAAAAATTAAATTAATTAAGAGGAAAACAAGACTATAAAATTATAATAATGAGAGATTTCAATTTATTCCTATGAGCCCCAGATAAATCTAACAAAAAATTAACAAGAAATAAGTTAAAAATATGAATAGAATTTTAGGGGAAAATAGATATGGTTGATGTCTGGTGACTATTCAACAAATAAAAAGAAATATACATATTTTCCTCTGTGCATGACACTGTTATATTTGTTTGGATCTGTTTAATAGTATCTTGCAGCAATATATCCCTGCATCTGCCTCTGTCAGGTTTCCTATTGTCAAAGACACAATCCCTTGAGAAAGGTTCTCCTTTAAGTGGTATCCGTTGGAATGCTGAAAGGTCATTTTGTGTCCATCTGTCCAGATGATTTAGTTTGAGCACCCATTCATAGGACACCATCCTCAACCCCAACACATGGATGTGACACTGAATATGTGCAGGGCCAAGTGACAGATTGACCCACTATTCCTGTCACAGTCTGTTCAGACATAGAAGGACCTGATTTCTATTGCTGGACATTAACTTGACAATTTCCAAAGGACTTTCCTGTAGAATGTAAAGTCCTTGAGGACAGAGATGTTTTCATCTTCTTTGTATCTCCAGCACCTGTAAAAAAGCACCATCAGGATTCAGCTGAACAAGATGGGAAGCCCCATGGCACCAGCTTTAATGAAGTGTATGTAGCCTGGTCAGAAGAAATGCTTTTTGCTGTCTCATTTAACATTTTTCTTTCTCAAATTTCTTTTTAATACTTTGCAACTTTTTTTTCGCAAGTCACAATTAAAACAAGTTCATTTCTTAGGCTGAATGACCTGGCCTCTACAAATAGTTTCCATGGCTTTTGGCAGTTTTACAACATAAGTAAGATTGATATGGATTCTAAGCAGGAGAGAGTGGGGGGTTAATGCTTATTCCCTTGCATTGCTAACTCTCACACATGGAGGAGGAATGTTCTGAATGGGCAGAATTAACCCAAAATAAAGTTTTCACCCAGTCTCCTCCTTTCTACATACATTAATCAATCAACAATATTAAGTTCTTAGCATTAAAACAATAAAATAACTGAATTAATAATCTTACAAATTCCAGATAACTGATAATCAATTTGTTTAGTTGAAACCTCTCTAACTTCAGGTAGATATGTAAATACTCAATTTTCTATATGGTATATATAAACATTATAAGATGTGAATGACATAACTGTTTTTAAACAAGTTCTTTATCTTTTAGTTCCAACAAAATTCAGATTAAAAATTTGCTTATCTGGAATGGCTAGGTGGTGCAGTGAACAGAACACCAGCCCTGGAGTCAGGAGGACCTCCCTCAGACACTTAACACAGAAACTAGCCATGTGACCTTGGGCAAGTCACTTAACCCCAATTGCCCTCCAAAAAGCAAAAAAAAAATTACTTATGTAACACTGTTCCTGGCTTACAATGATCCCCACATGACATTATGACATCAATTTTAGTTTTAAATCATCACTTGCAAAAATTAATGATAGAAAATGGGCTTATCAAGTGCAGAGGTTTTTCTCTTCTCCTCATGGCTGCAGAGCCTGCTAGTGGATGTAGGAGTTTGAATTAGAGAAGTCTATCTCCTTTCTTAAAGGTGTGGGCTTCAGGGTGTTCAGGGCTGTCGCTAGTGGGGTCCTTGATAACTTTAGTGCGTTTCCTCCCTTTTGTCAGATTTCGGAGGGTAACTTGAATTCCTTATTAATCTTTAGCACTCTATTTTAGCCTAATCTGGGACGAGTGGCTTTAATGAATCTTTGTAAAATATTTTTTGCTGACAAAACTTTTATTCCAGTTAATTGTATTTATGTGTCCACTCCTTAAACAATTCTTTGAAATCGAGAGCTTTGACTCTTCTAGCAAAGAGGGAGTCAGAAATGGCGCCGTATCCTTTCTCCCCCATACTAGAGAGATCAAAACAGGTTTTTTTTTAATCAGATCTTAGAAAATATCCCAATTTTCCTAAATACCAAATAGTATAATAAATTCTGACTTATCTTTAGCATCAAATTAGGAGTGACACTTTTTAACTTTTCATGTGAATTTAATTGACCTACAGTTATATTCCCAAATGTTCATCTGTTTGCCTCTTTGATCTGAGGGAGAAAATTCCCTTATTATTTCTTATCGCCTTCTCCTCACTCCACTTGGCCAGAGTGGAATGAAGAGGAGGAGATTTTCAAATTTTTAAAAATCTTAACACTTCTGTTCACATCTTTCATGCAAATAATTTATACTGAACTCAAACTTTCTACCCATGCTCCTCTCATTGTTACAAACTTAAACTTTCTTACTTTTCCTACTGTCATCTTTTTTTTTCTGGACTTTGATTAAAGCCCCTTTTAAAACCACACATATCTTATTTCTTTCTAATTCTAACCTGACACTGCTCCTACGCTCTTTGACTTACCATAACCATCTTATAACCTGTAAAATAATAAAATACTTTGTTCATTTTCTGGCAAGAAAGAAGGGAAAGGGGGAGTGAAAGAGATAATAATATTTCATGGAAAGTTCCTCAGTCCACAAATTATTCTCACTCATTCTCACAAAAACACATAAACAAAACAGAGAAATACAGAAAATACCAGAATGGATCACATAGAATTTGTAGACGATCTTCTGAAAAGATTAAACAGTTGTTGGCTATCCAGATAGTAACAGAAGCCAGGTAAGACTTACTTGATAATATCAGAGACAACCTCATCACACTAAAGTGGTCAAGCCACCCCTGGCACTTACACAACCCCACCTTCCCTTCCCTTAATTGATCTGTAAGCAGGCATTTTAACATAACTTCACCCTTCCCTTCCCCTAATTGATCTGTAAACAGGAATTTCAGCACAAACTCCACCCTTCCCTCTCCTAATTGATCCGTGGGTGGGGGTTTCAGCCTAGGGTAAAATCCCAGCTCCATTCTTCCCCATCCCCTGGCCCACCCCCCCACCCAGTGTTCCCCATCTCTAACCATTCTGTTTTCCCTGTACCTCAGCCTAGGAAAAACTTCTATGGCAAATTCAAATATACACTGACCAATCACTGATTGTAGTTTCAGCTTACATAACCTGATTATTGTAATCTCTTTAAAAATCGGCATACTGTTCATGCCAATTCACTGTCTGATTTGGGTATGTGACCCCGGAAGTCCTGTGGTAATAAAATCCACTTCCAATTTTAATCTTGGGGATCTTCTGTCTCACTCCTTTATGCCCAACAATTTCTGATGTTAAACATATCATTAATATATTCCATTGAAAAAAAGGCAGAAATGGGGAAATGCTGGAGTTCCTCCTCCATTAATTCCTCACTCCTCTCTCTCCTGACTGGGTCTCAATTTACCAAATTGGGACAACATTCCAAGAGCTTGTGTAACTGACTTAGTGATAAATAATTCTCTTTCTTTTACTAATGTCTTTAAGAATCTTAAGTAATATTTTTTCTCCTGAAAATTTTCTGAGACCAGGCTTATCTGATTACTTGTTATTAAGTTCCCTACAGATCCCACTTTAGCCTGGTGAAAATCATCTGCTGAATAGCCTTTTGGAGGGGAGTGAGCATACTGCCATCTTGATGCCTATGTCCCCTGTAGGGGTACGATCGTTCTGATATAAGGGACTTCGAGATAGTGGGGTCAGCAGTAAAGTCAGGTCACAATCAATTGTTTTCAACACTGGTC
>NW_027186296.1:8330635-8339759 GCF_028583685.1 Petaurus breviceps papuanus | reverse complement strand
AGAACTGAATGACAGAAAGAGCAGCTGGGCTGCTCATGTGGTAAGAGTAGGAAATTACCCATGGATGGCCCTAGTGCCAGACTAATTACCCAGATCCTGGAGTGTGCTGGAGAAGGGATAGAAGGTGAGAATGAAGAAACAGAGAAGTATTGGCCGGATGGCCACTGGGGGAGAGCAGGCCCTCACTTTCCTGCCTGAGGTACAATTGGCTTCTGAGCAGTCAAGCCCCAAGAGATGAACTCTTGGTTACACTAATATAGTCATCAGAAGAAAGGGTCACCACACATAGTTATTGAAAAAAAATTCTACCCCAGGCAACTCACTTGGAAGTTAATCACTGGAGAAGGAAATTCTGGATTTTGCCTATAGATTCAACCCTCCAAGTAGAGAAGAAATAGTCTTTTTGTTCTAAGATGAATCAAGGAGCCCTGGCAACTGTAATAGGTGAAGCTTAGTGAGTCTGGAGCCCATAAATCCATGACCTAGGATATTTGGGTTCTTTACTGGGCTGATCAGATATGTCAGAGGAAAAGAAAACCACCTCCTTTCCCCATTGTCTGTGTGACAGTCCCCAAGGGTTTCTTTTCTTCTCTAGCCACCTTTAATTTCTGACTATAAAGTAAACATTTCCCTTTTTTTGTGGTGTATCCCACCCATATACTTCTTCCCCTTATGTTGTTTTGGATCCCAGTGACAGAAATCAGTCCTGGTCCCTGATTGATAAATGGTCAAAGGATATGAACAGGCAGTTTTCAGAGAAAGAAATTAAAGATATCTATAAGCACATGAAGAAATGTTCTAATTCACTATTGATTAGAGAAATGCAAATCAAAACAACTCTGAGGTACCACATCTCACCAGTCAGATTGGCTAAGATGACAAAACAGGAAAATGACAAATGCTGGAGAGAATGTGGGCAAATTGGAACACTAATGCATTGCTGGTGGAGTTGTGAACTGATCCAGCCTTTCTGGAGAGCAATCTGGAATTATGCCCAACGAGCTATAAATACTTTCATACCCTTTGATCCAGCAATACCACTCATAGGGTTATATCCTAAAGAGATCATAGAAATGGGAGAAAGACCCATATGTACAAAAATGTTTATAGCAGCTCTTTTTGTGGTAGCAAAGAATTGGAAATTAAGGGGGTGCCCATCAATTGGGGAATGGCTGAACAAGTTGTGGTATATGCATGTTATGGAATACTATTGTGCTATAAGAAACGAGGAGCAGACGGTCTTCATATTTACCTGGAGAGGCTTAAAAGAACTGATGCTGAGTGAGAAGAGTAGAACCAGGAGAAATGTGTACACAATTACAGACACAACGTATGTGTGATGACCAACTTTGATAGACTGAACTCTTCTCAGCAATGCAGTGATATAAGTCAATCCCAAAAGACTCATGATGGAGAGAAATATGTGCATCCAGAGAAAGAACTAGAAAGAACTGAGTTTATATCCAGGTGGAAGCAAAATACCTGATCTTTTTCCTTCTCTTATTTGGTTTTATGTCCTCTTTACCATTTTTTACTCCAGCTGGTACAATCTGTCCTTATAACCTGACTAATGTATAATGTGAAAGTATTTACAGATCCTATACTTGACTATATGCCGCCATGGGGGGGGGGGGGGGGGGACGGGGACAAAATGTGAAACTCAAGGAATTGTGGAATTGAATCCTGTAAACTAAAAGGAAACAAATTAATTAAAATAAAAAATAATTAAAAAAAAAAGAAATCAGTCTTGGTTATTTGACCTAGTAAAAGCTCAGCCTCCCTAGGTCTCAGTTTATTTATCTATGAAATGAGGCAATGACTTTAAATTTTCTGTGTCGTCTCTTCAAGCTCTAAAATTTTGTAATCATGTATGCTTCTATTTCCAGGTCCTTATTTTCTCAAGACCTCCCACCCTTTGACTACCTCCCTGACCACCAAGTAAAGACTGGGTTTTATTGGATCATTTTGCCCCTATCTTTAATACTTTTCTCTTAAAAAAATGAAAAAAAAAACCAACTTTTCCCTCAAATTCCTTTCTGGATTCGATTTATAAATTGTCTTTTAGTGTGGTTGGTTTGAATATAAAAAAGGAATTGATCTAATATTTACTTGTTCATTGAAGCTATCTGCCTCTATCTCTTGAATAGCATGAGGACAGAGATAGTGCTCTCATCTCTACCAAGCAAGGAAATTCTACTTTAAATCTTAATTTCTGTGTCTCAGACTCTTTGCTCTCTGGATGCTCTTTCTTATAATACCTAACTTAAATTTCTATGCATTAAGTTCAGTCCATTCTCTTTTGCATATCTGATCTTTGAGCATTACCCCCTGGACAACATTCTTCCATTGGCTTGCAGATGATTAGCAAGTCCCCTATCTTGCTTTTTGCCTTTAGCCTAAAATTCCCTTATTCAGTGATTCCACCATCACCAACTTATCCATCTTGTTAAGTTCTATTATCTGGTGTGAGGTTGGCAGGCTTCCAGGCTAATCATCTGCCCCTAGTTTTGCCATTTGATAAGAATCTCTGTTAAGATACAAAAGACGTAAGTAAAATTTGAGAGCTAGGAACAATTGGTCACAGTCAAAGGTAGATGTGACTCACCTAATATAGAATTACCAGATAACAAATAAAACCAAATCTGGCTCAGAACAGGAAGAACACAAAGGCAGTTCTGTAGAATTCTCTCATTAAAAATAGAATCTCTAAATTCATATCTATCAAATCTCCCCTTTTCTTTACGAAGAATATACAAGAAGACTTTGTGAAGAGCAGGGTTCTTAGAATAAATTTCTCTTTTCAATACAGTTCTAACAGTGAAGGGGTCTTAATGAGGAGAGAACAGGGAGGGAAAAGGGCAAGAATGAGTTTAGGAGAGAATTCTGCAAATTCTGGGGGCCCAGAAGAGACTTCTGACATCTGAAGAATCAGGGAAACTTAATCTAGAGTGCTTCTTTTCTTATATAGGCCTAGAAACTAGGGGAGGAAAGATTTACTTCCCTTTTAGTAGCTTAGTTAAGATGTGGTCTGAATGTTTAGTGGAAATGCAGTGAAACTAAGTGGAAAATATTGAACAGAGCTGAATCCTATCTATCCATCTGTACTTCCAATTAATAACCTTAAGATGAGTGTCTGTATATACTTCACACATACACAAGTGTGTGAAATATATGTGAAATATCCACATATAAAAATATGTAGAGGTGTGTGTATGTGTGTGTGAAACCATTGGTTAGGATTTCAATGATTCAATTCACTGACTCAATGATGTTTATATGTGTGTTGTGTACTTGTAATTTATATGTTTCCACATGAGTTTGTTTAGATGTGGTTAGCAGCAAGACATGAATAGAGATCTCAGAATCCTCTCTGATCATACCTCTCTAAGCAAAACTTTGATACCTGCCATGTGGAGAACAGACTGGGCCATGAAACTAAATACTCTGCTTTCTTCAAAAAGAGAATGCTATGGGTGACTCGGAGGTGCAGTGAATAGAGCACCAGCCCTGATGTGAGGAAGACCTGAGTTCAAATCCATGCTTAGACACTTAACACTTCCTAGACGTGTGACCTTGGGCAAGTCACTTGACCCCAATGCCCTCCCTTTCCCCCTCCAAAAAAAAGATAGAATTCTGATCTAGAATTATATCTATCCATCCTCCCCAGAAAAGATATTGTTGGTCTAAGAGAAATAATTTTGGGGGTCAATTGATAAACAGTAAAATATCATGAATACTCAGTTTTGGGAAGAAAAAAGCCTGTGCTATCAATAACTATGTGATAAAATGTTTTAAATCACTAATAATGAGAGAAATACATATTAAAACCACTCCAAGATACTACTCTACATCCACTGGCTAAGATGCCAAAAAAAAAAAGTGACAGATGATGGAGAGGATGTGGGAAAACAGGTCCACTAATGTACTACTAGTAGAGCTGTGAACTAGTCCAATCATCCTGGAAAGTAGCTTTGACCCGTGCCCCAAAATTTAATATAAAATATTAAATTGTGCATGCCTTTTGACCCAGTAATACTGCTACAAAGTCTATATACCAAAGAGATCAAAGAAAGAGACCTGGCATTGGGGACAACTGGTGCTGATTGGCAGCTCTGTTCCTTACACACAGTTCTGAGTAGCGGTTACAGGGTAGAGAAGAGTCCTGGTGGTCAGCCACAATGGATCAGGGGCCCCGGTCCTGGTTCCAAAGCAAAGAAGACTGCTAGTGCTTGCAGCAGAGGATCAAGGGCCCTTCCTGGCTAGAGACCAGAGTGCAAGCCAGGAGAGGGGTGACCACACCTCTCCCAAGATCACACAACCTTGAAACCACCAAAAACCTGCAAACCCTCAGAACTAGCTTTGAAAGCAGCAGCACAAGAAAGCCTGAAGCTTGGTACAATGTCTTCCCAATCCCAGGTAAGCAGAGTTCAACTTAAATATAAAGTTCAAAGTCAAGAAATATTCCAGGGAAATGAGCAAATTAAAAAAGAATGTGACCATAAAAAACTACTATAAAGGCAGGGAAGACCAAGATATAAACTCAGAAGGATACAACAATGTGAAAACAGCTGCAAAGAAAAAGCCCTGAAAGAAAAGTGGTAATTGGATCCAAATCCACCAAGACTGCCTGGAAGAGTTAAAGAAAGAGATAAGAGTGGTAGAGGACAGATTGGGAAAAGAAAGGAGAATGATGCAAGAAAATTATGAAATGAGTATTAACAGCTTCATAAAAGAGACACAAAAAATGAAAGAAAATAATATTTCAAAAAACATAATTGGCCAAAGGAAAAAAATATAAAAATTCACTGAAGAAAAATAGATTTGGGCACATGGAATTTAATGACTCCATGAGACAACAAGAAGAAAAAAACAAAGACAAAAGAATGAAAAAAATAGAAGAAAATGTGAAATAGCTGATTGGAAAAATGACTGACCTGGAAAATAGATCAAGGAAAGAAAATTTAAGAATTATTGGACTACTTAAAAGCCATGTTTTTTTTTTTAAAGAACTTAGACATCATATTTGAAGAAATTATCAAGGAAAACTGCCCTGGTATCTTAGATCCAGAGGGTGAAATAGAAATTGAAAAAATCTCCTTATCACCTCCTGAAAGAGACCCCAAAATGAGAACTTCAAGGAATAGTATAGCTAAATTCCAGAGCTTCTAGATCAAGTAGCCAGAAGGAAACAATTCAAATATCATGGAGCCACAATCAGGATCAGACAAGATTTAGTGATTTCCATGTTAAAGGAGAGGAAACCTTGGACTATGATATTCTAGAAGGCAAAGGAGCTAGGATTATAGCCAAGAATATCCTACCAAAAAAAAATGAGTGTAATCCTCCTTGGGGACAAAAAAGATATTTAATGAAATAGAAGACTTTCAAGCCTTTCTGATTTAAAAAAAGACCAGAACCAAATAGAAAAGATGACATTCAAACAGAAGACAAGAGAAACATAAAAAGGTAAACATGAAAGAGTGATCATAAGGCATTCAATGAAGTTAAACTGTTTACATTCCTATATGGGAAGATGATACATGTTACTCCTAAGAACTTTATCATTATGAGGGCAGTTAAAAGGAGTTTACATAGATAGAGAATATGAGTATGAGTCAATTATATTAGAATGATTTCCAAAAAAATGAAGGGGTGAGAAAGAGGGGGTGCATTTGGAGAAGAGGGAAGGGAAGGGTAGAACACAGGAAAAAATTTCTCACATAAAAGAAGCACACCAGGGTAGCTAGGAGATACAGTGAATAGAGCACCAGCCCTGGAGGCAGGAAGACCTGAATTCAAATGCAGCTTCAGACACTTGACATATGCTACCTGTGTGACTTTGGGTAAGTCACTCAACCCTGATTACCTTGCATAAAAAATAAAATAAATTTTAAGCAATGAAAGAAGTACAGAAGGAAGAGCTTTTATAATGTAATGGAAAATTAGGTAGAGGGAGTCAATGCTTGAATCTCATTATCATTGGAATTGGTTCAAGGAGGAAAGAGCATATATGCACCTTCAGTTGTGTATAGAAATGTAAGTCACCCAAAAGGGAAATAGGAGAGAGAGGGGATATGAGAAAGGGATGAAGGTGGAGATGATAAAAGGGAGGGTAGATTAAGGGAGGCAGTGGTTAGAAGCAAAATAAACTTCTGAGGAGGAACAGGAGAAAAGAAAGTTGAAGAAACCAAAAAAATGAGTTGGAGGGACATACGTAGTAATCATAACTGAGAATGTAAATGTGATGAACTTGCCCATAAAACAGAAGCAAATTGCAGAATGCAGTTTTAGAAACTGGAATCCAACACTATATTGTTTATAAGTGACACACTTGAAACAGAAAGACACACATAGAGTTTTAAAATAAAGGGCTGGAGCAACAGCTAATATGCCTCACCTGAAGTTTGAAAAGTGGCGGGAGGGGTTGGTGTAACAATCATGATCTCAAACAAACAAAAGCAAAAATAGATCTGAATAAAAGAGATAATCAGATAATTATGGTCTAAGGTTCTATAGACAATGAAGTAATATAAAAAAAGTTAAAGCTTCTTAAATAAAACCTCATTTCTCAAATATATATTGAGTATAGAACTGAGTCAAATTTGTAAAAATAAATGCTTTTGGAGCAGGTAGGTGGCAGAGTGAATAGAGTACTGGCCCTAGAGTCAGGAGGACCTGAGTTCAAATGTGACCTCAGACACTTGACACACTTACTAGCTATGTGACCTTGGGCAAGTCACTTAATCCCAATTGGTTTGCCTTACCCCTTCCAAAAAAAAAATAAACTCTTTCCCCTCAATTGATAAATGGTCAAAGGATATAAAAGGACAATTTTCAGAAGAAGAAATCAAAGTTATCCACAGTTGTATGAAAAAATGCTCTAAATCTCTTATGGGGCCCCAATTGAGAAAAAGTCATAAAACATAGTAAGAAATGAAAGCCATAACTTAAACTCTGTGAAAGGTGGAAGTCCAGACATGATAAGCTGTTACAAATCATGTTAGGCCCTGTTTTATATACTTTTAAAAAGTGGTATGAAATACAGCTTTATTACTTCATAATAGAATGAAATGTCCTGCTGTGTGTATAATAATGCTCTCTCTCTTTCTCTGATGTTTAAGTTCAGAATAAACAAAACTAGAAATAAAAAGTGTTCAAGCAACAATTGAGTGATCAGAGATACACTCTCCATAAAGACACTGATAGAAAGTGGCAGTAATGAAATCCAGCAATGGACTCAAAAGAAAAATAATCCTAACAGTCAAGAGCCATGCTTCCAAACTGAACAGACCCTGAGATCCTAGCTGAACAACCTGTGTAGTATTTCTTTCTTTCTTTTTTTTTTTTTTTTGCTTTTTGGAGGGGGAGGGTAGGTAATTGGGGTTTTTATATACTTTAAAAAAATGGTGTGAAATGCAATTTCATGACCTGATATAGAATGAAATGTCCTGCTGTGTGTATAACAATGCGCTCTCTCTCTCTCTCTCTCTCTCTCTCTCTCTCTCTCTCTCTCTCTCTCTGATGTTTAAGTTCAGAATAAAAAAAAAGTTTTCAAGGGACAATTGGGTGATCAGAGACACGCTCTCCAGAAAGACAATGATAGAAAGCAGCAGTAATTAAAGGAGGAAGCAGCTTCCAGCAGACAGACCCACAAGCAGCAGAAATGAAATAAAGGTATGGACTCAAAGGAAACTAATCCTAACAGTCAAGAGCCATGCTTCCAAACAGAGCAGACCCTGAGAGCCTAGCTGAGCAAACCTGTGTGGTATTTCTAAAGAGGGATATTTGTGAGGAATCCACAAGGGAAAAAAAAGAACAGATCTGACTACATCCTTCAAAGAAATTCTAGCAAATGATATCCTGATTGATGAAATATACAAACATGTAGAAACAATAAATAATTAAAAACAATATTAACCGCAAAAATTCATGGAATTCAGCTAATAGATCCTCAGAGGAAAATTTCTATCTATGAATACTGATGTTATCAAAAAGGTTTAAACATCAAGGAACTGAGCATATAATTTAAAAGACTGGTGTTTAAAATGGGAATGTTTTATATCATTGCTCGTGTATAACCTATATAAGATTGCTTATCATCTCAGGGAGACGGGAGACAAGGGAAGGGAAGAATAGAATCTAGAACTCAGAACTTAAAAAACTAAATGTTCAAAAAAAGTTTTTGCATGTAATTAAGGAAAAATAAATTATTATTTAAAAAATAAGGGACTAATGTTAAAAAAAATAGCTAGTTGTTTGGTTTGTTTGGGTTTTAGTTTTAGGGTCTATTTTGTTTTATTTTTTTTTTTTGCCTGAACCCTTCCATCAGTAACTGCCAGCAAGGCTGCAGTCATACCCAAATGTATTAGGATCAGTGCTTTTTTAACCCAGTGCTCCTTGTTGGCAGTGCCTACTAGATGTCCTGGAAAATGCTTGGAAACTAAATGATACTAAATAAATACCCCAAGTTTTGCTCTATAGAGAAAGAAGAGCATTTAAAGAGGACTGCTAAGTACATCTCACAGACACCATACACAAAACCTCTCCAAGATGATAGACCTGCTGGAAATCATGGTCTGCGAGTATAGTCTTCAAGAGATCCTCTGTATATCATGATGTATCATCATAAAATTTGAAGGGAAAAGGCATTAAATAACAGCAAAGTAAGAGGAACAACCTAGAACCACCTATGATCTCAGTGTTTTGGTAATCATTGTGTCCTGTGATTCTCATAGCTAGTTCTGTTCTCATATATCTATACAATGATAATCACAACACAGAAATGGAAAGAGGTCATATCTACTTTCCTTGAAACAACCTAGCTAATGTACAAAGAGACTGACCACCCGGAAGTAAGCAATTAGGTGATTAGTTATTTAGCACAGGCAAGTCAAATAGGAAAGAAAAAAGACAATGTCATCATCATTCCTGCAAAGACCACTTCTCCCTCTGCAGTCAGGATGACAGGATTGTGAAAGAGAGGCTATTATTACAGTTTTCAGTTTACATTCCTACATGGGAAGATGATATTTGTAACTCATAAGCATTTTCTCATTATTAGAGTATTTAGAAGGCATATAGATAGATAGATAGATAGATAGATAGATAGATAGATAGATAGATA
>NW_027186296.1:8312992-8330625 GCF_028583685.1 Petaurus breviceps papuanus | reverse complement strand
ATAGATAGATAGATAGATAGATAGATAGATAGATAGATAGATAGATAGACAGATAGACAGATAGGTAGGTAGATAGACAGATGGCAAAGGTATGAGTTGAATATGAAGGCATGACATGTAAAAAGTAAAATTAAGGGGTGAGAGAGGAGTGTACTTGGAGAAAGAGAAAGTGAGAGGTAGAATGGGGTAAATTATCTTACATAAAAGAGGCAAGAAAAAATTGAAAGTTATGTATAGTCATATGAAAAAGGTCTAAATCACTATTGATTAGAGAAATATAAATTAAAACAACTCTGAGTTGCTATCTCACACCTATGAGATTGACTAATATAGCAGAAAAGGAAAATGATAAATGTTGGAGAAGATGTGGGGGAAATTGCGACACTAATGTATTGTTGATGGAATTGTGAACTAATCCAACCATTCTAGAGAGCAATTTGTAATGATGCCCAATGGACTATAAAACTGTGCATACCCTTCGATCCAGTCAATACCACCAATAGGTCTGCATCTCAAAGAGATCACAAAAAATGAAAAAGGACCCACATGTACAAAAATAGTTATAGCAGTTGTTCTGTGGTGGCAAAAAATGAGAAACTGTGGGGATGTCCATCAATTGGGAAATGACTGAACAAGTTGTGGTATATGTATGTAATGGAATACTAACTATTGTTCCATAAGAAATGAGGAGCAGGCAGATTTCAGAAAAACCTGGAAATACTTACACGAACTGATGCTAAGTGAAGTGAACAGCACCTGGAGAACATTGTACACAGTAACAGTGTCACTATCAGCTATGATAGACTTAGCTTTTCTGAACAATACAATGATCCAAGACAATTCCAATAGATTCATGATGGAGAGTGCTGTTCACATCCAGAGAAATAACTATGGGGTCTGAATGCAGATTGAAGCATACTATTCTTTTTTTGTTTGTTTGCATTTTTTTTCTTGTTTTTTTCCTTTTTGTTTGCAGTCTTGGGGGGGGCATTTGGAACTCAAAATCTTATAAAACTGAATGTTGAAAACTAAAAATAAAAAAAATAAAAATATGAAGAATGCTACATGTTATTAATAATAAAAGAAATTAAAATTGAGACAACTCTGAGATTCTAGCTCATACACATAAAATTGGAAAATAAGACAAAAAAGGAAAATGACAATTTTTGGAGGTACTGTAGGAGGGCTACTCCTAGAAACTAGAAAAAAACTGGGTTACCATGAACCTTTGCCATTCCTTCATCCTTCCCCCAACTCTGGGCCACCTAGAGGAAGCTAAGTAAGATGGCCTACATGACTTCTCAAGTCTTTTGTACGAACTGAGTGTCATCACCTACAATGTTTCTGATGAGATGGATGATGACCATGCCTAACCATCTGTTCTCCCACTGTGTCTTTATTTCCTTTAGCTCTTATCATATACCCTGCTGCCATACCCTTCAGCATCCTCCCCACCCCACTTCTGACATTGTCACCAGACCTGCTGGTGCTTCCTCCTAAAATTCCTGGGCCTATACATCTGTCCTACTAGCAAACTCTTAAGACTTCTAGATCTTACCACCTACTCCTAAGCTGAAATGTGTTATAGATGTATTGTCTCCTCTAATTAGAGTACAAGCTCCTTAAAAACAGTAACTATCTCACTTTCCTATTTGTTTGTATGCCCAGTACTTAGTGGTATGATTAGCAAATAGCAAGTGCTTAATAAATGTTTCTTCATTAATTAATATGAATGTTATGTAAGGACAAAAACAGTGCATGCCTTCAAGGAGATTCCAGTCTAATGTAGAGAGATAAAGAGTAAACTATGTACAAACAAGAAGGGGAACAGAAGTGTTTATATATGTGCCAGGCACTGTGTCAAATACTTTACAAATATAATCTCCTCTGATCTTCAGGACAACCCTGAGAGGTAGGTACTGTTATTATCTCCATTTTGCAGTTGAAGAAACTAAAGCAAAGGTTCAGTGATTTGCCCAGTGTCACAAAGCTGGTCAGTGTCTGAGGTTGGATTTTAACTGAGGTCTTCCTTACTCCAGTCCCAGCCTTCTATTCAGTGTACCACTTAGCTGCCTCTAAAACAAGGTATATGCAGGATACATTGGAAATGCTATCAGAAGGATAGCACTAACATTAGAGAAGACCAAGAAAGGATTCTTAAAGAAGGTTCAATTTTAGCTAAAACTTGAAGAAAGTCAGGGAAGCCAGGAAGCAGAAATAAGGAAGGGGCAAATTCTGAGTGTGAAAGACAGCAGCTTAAAAGGCATCAAGTCTGGACTTAGGGTGCCTTTTGTGAGAAATAGCAATGACGCCAGTGTTACTGGGTCATAGAGCACCTGTAGGGGAGCAAAGTACAGGAATACTGGAGAGTTAGTGATGGAATCCTAATAAAGGTCCCCCAGTCCCAGTATTCTAGCTTTGTTTTGGGCCCAGCCCCACTGAAAAGCAGGCCCTCTACACCCACTTAGCCCCCCACCCCCGCCAATGTCCTAACTTCATATATGCCTCACTGCTCACTGGAACAATAGGTGTGTTCCTGAATTCTTAGTTCCCACAGAAACAGAAGGTATCCATGTGATGGGAACCCAGGTACTGCCTCTACCTAGTCACTGCCCCCAGACCCATTCCCACAAAAACAGGAGTGTTCTTGTACTCAATCAGAATCACATCTCCTCTCTATCCCAAGACAGGATCATCATACCTAACTACCTATCTTGACCAGATAGAACCCCAATAGCTGGAGGTCAGCATGACCCAGCATATGACCCAGCATATCCCAAACTGAAGGGCAGCATGACCACAATGTTTAACCACCAAATCATAGATAGGACCCCTCCTCCATTACCTAATCCCTTAACAAACTCCTCCTGCCTTTTTAACATTAATCATTTTCCTATATTCTATGTAAAATTTGATTGTGTAAACATCTTTACCCTATATAAATCCATCTTGCTTTCTCTGAAGTTTCTGGTTCCTCTTGGAACTTAACCCACCTCATGAGAGGGGTCAATCCCAATAAATACCAATACTTGGATTAGAAGTGGTCTGACTCTGAATTCTTTGAGATGATTACACCACAACACATAATGAAACCCAACAGTTTTGGGGTGGGCAAAGCCCCCACTGCAACAGTTTTTGGCATCCCTGAGTGGGTTTGAGTCTCTGACTCTTATCACCCCCTCCACATTGAGCAGAGCCTCTGATTCAGAACCCCTCTAATCCAAATTTAAGTCCATCATTTTCCTTTCTCTTACCTTGGAGTACTTCCAATCACCTAGGAAGCTTTGGCTGGATTTCTTGGGACATGGTGCTCAAGGCCTGGGAATTTTGCAGGGAAATCTTTATGAACTCAATTTTTCATCCTTCAATGGGACTCCACTGAAGAGATGAACATGACTATTGGGGGGGGGGTTCCTTAGGATTACTGGTGTTCAATCCCAATTCCCATATCATGGGACTACTAAACTATAATAGCACCTGGTCTTTATATAATCTGGAAGACCAAGAAAAGTTACCATTATCTGGGCTTTCTGTTTGTATCTGTCTGCTCTGTGTCTGTGTAAAAATCTCTGACTTTGCCACCTTCTACAATTCAGAATGCAGCCAGCCAGAGAGGAAAAAACTGTACCTGAGCTACAAAGATTGATGGTCTCTTAAAGAAAGGTTGTTGGCAAAAAAAAAAAGCTCTCTCTCTCTCTCTCTCTCTCTCTCTCTCTCTCTCTCTCTCTCTCTCTCTCTCTCTCTCTCTCTCTCTGTCTCTCTCTGAATCTGTCTCTGTCTCTCTGTCTGTCTCTGTCTGTCTCTGTCGCTCTCACTTTCCCTCCTCCTCTCTTCCTTGTGCTCTGGCCAAGTTGTGGAGGTGGAAAGACAGACAGAAAATGAGGATGGGGAAACTTCTCCCATAATATCTATCTAAGAGAAAAGGGGTCACTTTATTGATCAAAGAGAGGCAGGTTTCAAGGCTGTACTTTGGAATAGGACATTAGTGGGGGGGAGGGGAGCTAGGTAGGTACAGTGGGCCTGTTCTTCAGTGGGGCTGGGCCTATAATGAAATAAGAATATTAGGAATGGGGACAACTTTATTGGGATTCCATCAAAATGACTAATTAGCAACTTTGCAAATTTTTCTTTATGTCTAAACACAGTTTTAATTTTAGCCTCCAAGTTGCCTATACTACTAGTGATAAGTTATTACTGAATTCTGTCCTAATCATTATGTTATTACAATCTATGATTCTTTTAAGCTTAGCATTCCTTTTTTCATGAGGAATAAATCGTTTGTCTTAAACCCTTTTTATGTATGTACATTGAGTATCCTTTAAATCCTCCCATTTGGGGAACCCCTTAGACTTTCAAGACACAGCTATTACTACGATTAGTATTTTCTCCCAGAAGTTGAGGTTGGGGTAATATGATAATGATTATGAAAACGAGAAGCCTACTTCTCCTTCTAAGTCAAGCTTCCCCAAAGCTGAAACTGAGCTAAGTGCAATGTCTAGGTAAATGATAGGGAGTGATAAATGCCAGTAACTAGTCCTATGGATCCTAGCTAACAGGTACCTCTGCTTCTATTCCAGATAGAAATGGAGAACTAAGATCCAGAGAAATGAAGTGACTGGTACATAATCAAGTACTGGATCCAGGACTAGAAACTATGTCTGCTAGTCAGAGTTTCAGTGCCCTAGCCATGTTCTCTACACTCTACCATGCTGCCTCCTACTCCTGTACCACCCATATAGGTTTACCATGGCTCTGAGGCGCAAAGATTTTCTTTTTTTTTTCATCCTTCATTCTTTTTTCAAATTTTATTTATTTATTTTTAAAATTTAAATGCTTTATTAACTGCTGATTTACATCATTTGTTTCCGCCAGATTTTGAGTTACAAATTTTCTCCCCGTTTTTCTCCCACCCATCCCCCCAAAACAGTAGTCCCACAGGATATCCCCACCTCCAATCTGCTCTCTCCCATATTTTCTCCCATACCCATTTCAACTTTTCCAGTGGATCTCTATGCCTCAGTGCCTGTATATCTTTTTTCTTAATTACATGTAAGATGGTATTAATAATATATATATATATATACACACACACACACACACACACACATATATATATATATATATTTGAATATTTGATTTTAAAACTTTCAATTCCAGATTCATTCCCTTCCCCCCCTGCCACCCACCCCCACTGGGGGGACAAGCAGTTCAGTATAGGTTGTACATGTGCGGCTAATGCAAAACAATAACATAGTAGATGTATTGTAAAAGACTGACTATTTTTCCTTCCCTCCTATCCCACCTCCCACTTGTTCTATTCTCTACTTTGATCCTGTCCCTTTTCAAAAGTGGGTGCTTCCAACTTCCCTCCTCGCCAGCCTGCCCTCCCTTCCATTATCCCCCCTCACATCCCCTTCCCCCCCTATTCTCCTGGAGGGTGAGATCCCCTATTTAGTGTGTATTTCCCTCCCTTCTCAAGCCAGATTCAATAGGAATAAGGTTGACCTATTCCCTTTTGCCTTCCTATTCTTTCCCTCCATTGTAACCATTTTTCCTTGCCTCTTCTGTATGAGATAGTTTGCCCCACTCTGTCTCTCCCCATCTCCTCTCATTATATTCCTCTCACCTCTTAATTTCACCTTTTAAGTATCATCCCTTCCTGTTAAATTGGTCCCATGCCCTCTATCTATGTATACCTGTAAACGTATATACACACATTCACATATGTATTCATATGCCCGCATACCCTCATATAAAGACATATATATATCTAATCCCTTCAACTACTGAGAAAAGTTTCATAAGTTACAATTATTGTTTTTCCATGTAGGAATGTTAATTGTTCAACTTTGGCCAGGTGGCTCAGCGAGCAAGAGCACCGGTTCCAGTGCCAGGACGACCCGGATCAAATCCAGGCCCAGACACTCAGCACCACACCCAGAAACAACAACCGGCCATGCAACCCTGAGCAAGCAACTCAACCCCAATTGCTTAAAAAAAAATAGTTCAACTTTGATAAGTTCCTTATGATTTCTTTTCCCTGTTTACCTTCTCATGCTTCTCTTGCTTCTTGTATCTGAATGTCAAATTTTCTATTCAACTCTGGTTTTTTCAGCAAGAATGCTTGAAAGTCCTGTATTCCACTGAATGACCATATTTTCCCCTGAAACATGATACTCAGTTTGGCTGGGTAGGTGACTCTTGGTTTTAATCCCAGATCCCTTGACCTCCGGAATATCACATTCCAGGCCCTTCGATCCCTCAGTGTAGAAGCTGCCAGATCCTGGGTTATCCTGATTGTGTTTCCACAATATTCAAATTGTTTCTTCCTGGCTGCTTGTAATATTCTCTCCTTAATCTGGGAATTCCAGAACCTGGCTATAATATTCCTAGGAGTTTTCTTTTTGGGATCTTTTTAGGAGGTGATTGGTGGATTCTTTCAACCTCTATTTTGCCCTCTGGTTCTAAAACATCAGGGCAGTTTTCTTTGAGAACTTCCTGGAGGATGCTTTCCAGGCTCTTACTTTGGTCATGGCTCTCAGGCAGTCCAATAATTTTTAAATTATCTCTCCTGGATCTATTTTCCAGGTCAGTGGTTTTTCCCATGAGATATTTCACATTGCCTTTTATTCTTTCATTTGTTTGGATCTGTTTAACAGCATCTTGCTTTCTCATAAAGTCATTAGCTTCCATTTGCTCCAATCTAATTCTGAAGCAATAATTCTCCTCAGTGAGCTTTTGAGATTCTTTTTCCATCTGGCAAATTCGACTTTTTAAGGCATTCTTCTCCTCATTGCCTTTTTGAGCCTCCTTTGCCATTTGAGTTAGTCCGTTTTTTAAGGTATTATTTTCTTCAGTCAGGCTGTTGACTCTCATTTCATAATTTTCTTGCATTGTTTTCATTTCTCTTCCCAATTTTTCCTCCACTTCTCTTATCTGCTTCTTAAGGTCCTCTATGGCCTTTAACCAGCTTGTATTTTCCTTTGAAGCTTTTGGTGCAGGAGTTCTGACTTCACTGTTTTCCTCCTGTTCCATGCCTTGCTCTTTCTTATCCCCAAAATAGGAGTGTAATGTTGGAATCTTCTGTATGCTTTGTTTCCTTTGCCTGCTCATTTTGCCACTCAATGATTTGACTTTTGGGCTTTTTGCCATAGTAGGACTCTGCCACCAGACAGGGGAGTTTTCGTCCCAAACGCTGGGGTTTTCTCAGCTGCCGGAGGTATTAGATGGGTGCCCTCTCTGAGGTCTCCACACGCTCTGGCAAGCTGGACACACACCCCAGGACCTCCACCCTAGACTGCAATCCAGATCCAAGCAGGTTAAAGCAAGAGCTTTAATGACCCCTCAGACTGGTGCTTGGTCCCCCTACACTTTGCAGGCCAGGAGCTGAAGCCGCCAAGTGGTGCTGGCAGGCTGTGCTGGCGTCTCAGTGGTTTCTGAGTTTCTCGCTCGGGGGGTAAAAGCCACGCACTCCCACTTCCTAGGTCCCAAAGTCCAGACTGCACTGGCCTCTCACCTTGTCCTTCGCATCTATGTATTGATAAATCTGGAAACGGCCACAGCTGCTGCTGATCTGGAGTCCCTCTGGCTGGCGGCTTGTCAGTCCCACCCTGGGGCTAAAGCCTCACGTGGGGCTGGGCTTGGCTCCCAGAGCACTGCGCTGGCCGATTCCTGCCGGCCTGCCAGGCTGTCCTCAGCGGGAGGTTAGCTTCTCTGTGTCATTTTGTGGGTTCTGCAGCTCCAACATTTGTTTAGAGTCCCCTTTTTACATGGATTGGAGAGGGTGGAAGCCGGAGCCGTGGGAAGGTCGTGCTTCTACTCTGCCATCTTGGCTCCGCCCCTCTTCACAAAGATTTTCAATAGAAATATTCATTGAATTCTATCTGTTTGTGTAAAGTTTCTATGAAGTTATTTTCAAGCACCCAAATGGGTAGTTCTTTTATTTCAGCTAAATGTATACCTTCATCTTACTTTCTCTTGGGATAAACTCCCTCTTATGTGGCAATTATGTCTGACTTTTGATGAGGTATATAAATGGCAACGATTCATGTATGATAGATTCACTCATCGCTCACTCAAAGTTATATCTGATTGCCAGGAAATGTTTATTATTAATTAATTTTTCTAATTACAATGACAAGGGCACATATTCCCCTGTAAAAAGTTAAATAAAATACTCTTGTAGCCAAAAAAACTTAACCTTCCTATAGATTTCTGAAAGAGTATGTTGTTGTTTTATTGTTCACATTCTACATAAGAAGAAACCAAAAAATTAAACTAAAACACTTTCTCAGCCTTTAAAAAAAAATTGGCCTTCTGAATTCAATCTACAATACCTATAGGTATCTTCAACTTAATTTCTCCATAGTTTTTCTTATTGTGAATTATGAAACTAAGCTGTTCTATCCTTATGCAAATCATTCTTCCTCTCTTAATTACATGAAATATAATTAGTACTTTCACCTCAATAGATTTGCTCAAGTCAAGAAAAACATGTATCTTTAGAATCAAGCCTATGGTAACTAACTGGTACAGTAGATAGAACAACTGGCCCTAGATTCATGAAGACCCATGTTCAAATCTGGCCTCAGACACTCACTAGCTGCATTACCCTGGGCAAGTCACTTAACCCTGATTGCCTTAAAAAAATAGATTCAAGCCCCAGTCTACCACATATGTACATAAAAATGGCACAAAGTCTTAGAGGCAGGACTTTGCCCAGTGGATGGACAGTGTTCAACTTCTCAAGTTTGCTCCTTCCACCTAAACTTTGGTAAAGAGTCTCCTGGGAAGAATAACCTAGAAAGGGGTTCACTGGCTTCTTATGACCAGGTCTCAACAAGTATTCCTAGAAGTGATCAACAAAAATTTTAAAGAGTTATAGGGGCATGATGGCAGCTGCGGCTGGGGACGCGCCTGGTGCTGGTGTAGGGAGGCAGGGGAGCGCTGGGCACCAAATGCGTGCAGGCCTTCCGAGGCAGAAACTGGTGGGTCTCTAGAATCATGGTAGAAAATGAAGTAGAAATCGTGGTAGAAAATGAAGAAGCCAACTCCAGCGTGGTTGTTAAAATGACCGACTCCTTCACCGAGCAAGCCGACCAGGTGACTGCTGATGTCGGGAAGCTTTTGGGCGATAAGAACGTGGATGCAATTCTTTGTGTGGCTGGATGATGGGCAGGGGGCAGTGCCAAAGCTAAATCTCTCTATAAAAACTGTGACTTGATGTGGAAACAGAGCATGTGGACCTCAACCATCTCTAGTGACCTAGCAACCAAACACCTCAAGGAGGAGGGCCTTCTGACCTTGGCCCAGGGCTAAGGCTGCTTTGGATGGAACTCCAGGAATGATCGGCTATGGAATGGCCAAGGGAGCAGTCCATCAGCTGTGTCAGAGCCTGGCTGGGGAAAACAGTGGCATGCCGCCAGGTTCTGCCGCCATCGCTGTGCTTACGGTTACCCTGGATACGCCAATGAACAGGAAACCGATGCCTGATGCAGCCTTTGGCTCCTGGACCCCATTAGAATTCCTTGTTGAAACCTTTCACAACTGGATCACAGGAACAAACAGGCCAAACTCCGGAAGCCTAATCCAGGTGGTCACCACAGTAGGGAAGACGGAACTGATACCGGCTTACTTTTAATAAGCCATCTAAGATCGCAACCCCAGAAGAAAGAACTAACACAGAACCCTAATCCTCAGTGTAGTTTTCCTACAGCCCCAATGTTTCCCAGCAGATCTGTAATCCCCCTTAACAGTGCCAGGTAGAGATCAGTATTCCTCATTCATTTAATGAGTTTCTGTCTCCTTTTCAAAAGTATCAAATATTCATTTGAAAGAAGTAAAGGAGAATTACAAGGATGAAGACCTCCCCCAAAGCCAGGGACATTGTTTGGTGCCCTCGGCTGCCCTGGTCATACCATGTGCTTTGTGTCTCTTCTGTCCAATAACTTCTCTTCTTGACTACCTGAGTGATGTGTGCCATTGGTGTTCTGGTCATTTCTTTTTTATTGTCGAGGTCCTGTTTGATCCAGTATTTGTGTAATGGGATTAATTATTGCAGTTCTGACTTAAATTGCCTTAAATGTCCATTAGCAGTGAGGGTAAGGGAAGCTGCCTGCCCAGTTGATGTTATATATGTTTCCTGTGACTACCCAGATCCCCTCTGGATGAGGGAGGGAGGGCAGGATATCTTAGCTACACAGGAAGTAGTGGTGGTTATCATCACATGGTGTGTTTGGGCCTTAATTAATGCTGTTTAGTTTACAATTTTGAATACTTTCATAAAAATGGAACACATGATTTACTCTCCAAACAACGTCCATTGTCTATAAAATGTCAGTTGGCGAATTTTAGGTATTTTATCCACACTGCAAACTATTTCAGTGATAGCTTTGTACAGAGCTAGATTTTTTTTCTAATTGAATAGTCCAGCATTTGTTCTTTCTCCTTTACTTTTTGATGTTATATAATTAATCCAAAATAAATAGAGACTATTCCCACCATAAAAAAAAGTTGTAAAATACATTGTCATAAAATGAGAATGCTTGAGAAAAAATATGGGAAAAAAGTAAAGGTACAGAAGAAAGAACTGGAAAAGAAAATTAAAAGCTTAGCATAAGAGGAACAAAACCTTATCTAATCAAGAAACCCCTGAAATTTAGAATGGACCAAACGACTTCATGAAGCCAACGACTTCATGAAGCAAAGAAGAAAGTGATAAGAAAGTCAAGAGGCTGAAAAATAAAAGAAAATGTAAAGCATCTCATAGCAAAAACAATTGACCTGGAAGAAAGATCAAGAAAAAAATTAAAAGCCACTGGACTATCTGAAAGCCATGGCCAAAAAAAAAAAAAGACTAGAAATAATATTTCAAGAAAACTGCACACATTTCCTAATACCAGAGAGTAAATTAGAATCCACAAATCACTTCCTGAAAGAAATTTCAAAGTAAATATTCCCAGGAACATCATGCCTAAAATTCATAGCTTCCAGATCTAATACAAAATGTTGGAAGAATCAAGAAAAAAAAAAGAGTTCAAGTGCTAAAGAACCACAGTCAGAATTACACATGACTGAGCAAGCAGCATGATAAAGGAATGGAGAATTTAAAATATGATATTCCATGAGGCAACAGATACAGGTTTATAGCCAAGAAAACTGACCCAGAAAAACTGACTATAATGTTACAAAGGAAAAATGGGAATGAAAGAGAGGACTTTAAACATTCTTGATGAAAAGACCAGAGCTGCTTAGAAACTTTGAAGATAAAACAAAGGAATTAAGAGAAATATGAAAAGGTAAAGATGAATGAAAAATGATAAAAGACTAAACAAGGATAAACTGTTACATTCAAATATGGGGAGCTGATACATGCAGCCCCCTGAGCCCCATTATCATCAGGGTCCATTGAAAGAATCTGCCTAAATAAAGACTGGGACTGGTTCTGTTATGTCTTCATTGTAAGAAAAGAATGGAAAGAGGGAAAGAGAAGTATACTGGGGAGGGGATGGAAAAGAAGGTTAGAGAAAAGTAACTCACATAATCAGGGTGGACAAATGAACATTTATGTAAACAAGGAGGAGGGTGATGTGGGGAGCAACTGACACTTTAACCTCACTCACCTGAACTGAATAAAAGAAGGAAGAACACACATGCACACACACATGTGTACATTTATACACACACACATACACACCTGGATACAGAAATACATTTCACTCAACAGAGAAATAGGAGAGAAAGAGGAGAAGTGTGAAGGAGTGATTAGAGTATGGGTACATTAAGGGAGAGATTACTCCTAAGCAAATCAAATTCTAGCTAAGGATATATGAAAATATTCATTGCTATTTTTGAGGTGGCAAAGAATGGGAATCTGAGGGACTGTCCATAAATTGGGGAATGACTGAACAAGTGATACTATATAAATGTGATAAAACACTATTGTGCTCTAAGAAATGATGAATGGGATGGTTTCAGAGTAATAATCATTAAAAATCATATTTTGGCCAAAGTCTGAATTAATAAAACTGCTCTAATTGATTTAAAAATGCCTTTCCCTGTGTTAGCAACTTCCAAGACTAGAGGTGAGATTCCCCTTATCTTAGGACCTACTCCACATGAGAGCAAAACAGACATCCTGAGAGTGTAAAATGTAAATAGACCCTGCTCTGGTCATTGTCAATTTGCATTTAAATTCAAGGAACTCTTTTTCACATATAGATGGTAACAAATGGAAGTCATAAAGTTTTGTGGCATAGGCATCCTGAATTGGTGGTTCAGAAATGTATAAAAAGATTTCTCTGTTCATCATTCAGGACTTTAGTCCTGCACTCCTTGCACAAATACAGATAGCCTTAAGGAAATAATGAATAAATCACATAATTTTAATATTACTATTTGTCTCCTTTAACCAGACATTTTCTAGAAGTCGACAAGAGGAAACTGGGAAGACTTTCATGAGTAGATACAGAGTTGAAGTTAACAGAAACATTTATGCAATGACAACAATATGGTAAAGGCAAACAACTTTGAAAGAATCAGGAACAAATCAATATAATGATCAAGTATGAATTCCAAGGACTAATGATAAAACATGTTGCCCACCTGCTGAGAGAGAGGTGAAGGACTCAGAGGGCAGAAAATTTTTAAAAAACAATTGGATGTGGCCAATGCAGAAATTTGTTTTGTTTGACTATACAAGTTTGTTAGTGGGTTTAGTTTTTCTTTTATTCTCAGTGTGAGGAAAACATTGAGTGAAAAGGCAGGTTTTTGCTGATTGAAAAAAATGGAATATAATTTTTTAAAAACTAACATAAAAACAATAAAGCCTAGTCTTTGGAAAGATTCTTATCTCAGTCTGATTCATCATGAATTTAAGTCTTTGAAATAACTTTTCCAACTGCATTTGTATTTTAACTTTTCTAATTGTTGACTGAAAAGCTTTACACTGTGTTTTGTTTTTGTTTTCTTTGTTTTGCCAGGCAACATTTAACTGACATCAGGAGATGGGGTGATTATAAGTTTGATTTTAAAAAGGCCATAGGTCTCAGAAAATTCCATCACAGGCTCTCCCTATTTTGTTCCTATATGACTCTTCTAAGCTTCTTCTGCAACCCCGTACCCTATATAAAACTCCTTTTCCTTTTTATCTGTCTCTCTCTGCCTCTCTTTCTCTATCTCTGCCTCTTTGTCTCTCGATCTCTGTCTCTGTCTCTCTCTCTCTCCCACAATTTTTGAATGTTATGCTAACCAGTACAGCACTGGTTGGAAAACATAACCATCACTCACCCCTTAGAAAGATCGCTCTAAGATTAGGATGTGTAAAGTTCTATGAGCTCTATTCATCTATCTATTCTCCATGCAAGCCCTTCAGTCTTAATCTGCATTGCACTAAAACTCTGGCCCAAGAACTTGATGAAGAGCTATAAGGAAAAAAATAAGGGAAACTTATCTCACCTAACTAGTGACCCCAGGGTACTTTATGGAGGCATTATTGAAAATGGTCCCGGATTGGCAGCTAATAAGATATTGGGTTGTCATTCTTGTTCTACTCACTGACTATGCCTCTTCACAGTGACTTTAAGCAATTGTAAGGAATTGTGTGTCATAGTGTTGTACCTGGCCCCATTCTGCGTCTCCTCCCCCAATCAGCTCTCCTTCAAGAGGTGGGCAGGCTACTAGGTCGGCATTTCAAAATGTGTACTGACCAATAACTGATTTTAGCCTCTGCAAGTTCTTGCTTATGTAATACCTTACCGTAGGCCGAGTGGGTTGCCTTTAAAAGCTGAGGCTTTTAAAAGTGGGGTCAGGGCTGAGTGATTTGGGGAGGGTCCCTGTCAGCCAATATGGCACCAATAAAGGGTTCACTTCTAAATTGTTACTTGGGTCTTGCTTGTGTTTTGGGTACAACATTTGGAGGCCCCAGCGAGATCGGCAGCATTCCGTGTCGCTGCCCTAGACCCAGCCTGGGTGATTCTCAGCCCTGGGGGAAGGACACTACTCAGCTCTGACCTCTAGAGCAGCCAGCACCTGAAATCTTTTTAGGGCTCAGGACTCAAGGTTGAGAAAGCCCAGACCATCCCCCAATGTTGATCATATCTCATTTTGGCTCTGTGGACCCAGACCTCTGTGCCAGCCTCCAGAGGTGCTGTTTGGTTTCTGTTTCTGTGAGTACTCATCTGTTGGGAAATTGGGGCAATTGGACACAGCCATATGATCCCCCCTTTCTCGGGCGGCCCAAAAACACTGGGTGGGCCTTCTGGAGGCAGAGCTAGCTGTATTCTGGCCTGCCATCTGGTGCATGACTGCAGATTCCCACGGGTCTTTCTGTTAGTATTTGTGTTAGCATCTTATGTGTTTCTGTGTGAAGTGTCTGTCTGTCTGTAACTAACAGCCTTCATGTTCAGAAACAGCAAGGGCAACTGTTGAACTTTCAGCTTTCTCTTTGTCTCCCCTTTGTAGAAAGAGAGAGATAAAAAAGGGAGGGGTGAGGAGGAAGCAGCCCAGGCCTGTGGCCAACAGAGCCAGGTAGGCCTCATGGTGCCCCTTCTACATTGCAGTGATGGAGGGGGGGGTGTCTGGTTGGTCAGCCTAGCTCCAGTGTCAAGCCAGGGGCAGGTTTGACTGACCCCATGCCTAAACTGCTGCAGGCAGGAGAAGATGCCAGCCCACTGCAACTGGTTGTGGCGGAGGGAAGAGGGCAGAGCAGGTGGGAGGAGTTCTCCACCCTCTGAAATGGAAAAGGGGTGGGGTTGGGACTTGTACACCCCCTCCCTCAGGAGGGAATTGGGGCAATTGGGAAATTTCTTTCTCTCTGGGACTGCGGCGGCGGTAGGGCAGGAGCCTTCCCTGAAAGGAGATTCTGGCCACAGTCTTAAGAAATTTGGCCTGAAAAACTTAAAGAAAAGGCACCTCACTCTGCTTGAGCATACTTTCTACCCTGTGCGGTTCCTTCCCCTCACCCATGGGGCATTGGGGGAGGTCACGAGGTGGGCCCCTCTTTGGGAATCCCTCCCCTCAGATCAAAGAAGCAGGCAGGCTATTTCCTGCCTCACCTGATCCAACTAAAGACAGTTGATTTCATTCTTAATTGGATGCTTAAGCTAAGTACTGTTTGACACTAAGGTCTTTTCTTCATCTTGACCCGAGGCAAGTTCTCAGAAATCTTTGTTCCTGGGGAGACAAAGCTTAGCAAGGCCACAAGATACATTGCCAGTTCATTAATTCATTCTCTGTCTGCAGAACAGTCTCAGGAGCTCTGAACCAACAGCAAGGTTCCAAGACCTCTGCAACAACAGGACTGTCTTTCACCAGTGGACAAATCTGGCAAAACAACATCAAAGAGAGAGACAAAGTACCAGCATAACAGCCATGTCTCCTCAGTCCTTGGCAGCTCTCAAAAGTCTTGGGCAATTCAAACTGGCCCTCAGCAATCCCCTCCGTCTTTCTCTGCCTCCAAGATGCTGCTTCCAAAAAGTTCTTCTGCCTCTCTTTTCTTGTGTCTCTCTAAATTTACGTCACCAGCTTCTCCCAGTTCAGCCCTCTCTTTTCATGTCAACAAGTCCATCTCATAAGTGGGATTCACAAGCTCTGGGTTTTAACACAATCAAACCAAAAACCAAGCCAATACAGGGGGATCTTTAAATTCCATTACTATTACAATAGGTAAGGGGTTTCCTTTTCAGAAAGAAAACACACAATTGGGAAATTAAGTCGGAGAGATCCCACCTGGGCAGTGTCCAAGGTTGTCCCCAAACTTTTCCAAGCACAGACATCTACCTTGAACATTTTGCAGCCTGCAGCCACTGCCATACCATTATCAACTTTTATGACGATTCCTGTAATCAAGTCTTAGGAAAAAGTAAAATTTACAGTCCCCCAAATTATTAAATAGCAAATAAATACGGACTAGTGTCCTTCAGAGAGGGCCATCTAAAATTTGATTGAGAGACTAATTACACACTCAAGTTACAAATCTTTCTGCCTTTCCAAAACTTCCTCATGCTCTCTCAATATACTTCTAAAACTGATATCAACTATCTGGAAACAGGAGGGGCTGGATTAACCCCATTTGTCCCCAAACCTTCTTATCTGCTTTGTTCAGATTTTCATAAATAGACTTGAAAGACAGTTTGAATTAACCTAGTGTTAAAAATGGTATCTTTCTTTTCTCTCAACTAAAGTATCTCTGATTAAACTAAATATGGGTTTAGTACCCCAAGTACCCCATCATTCCAAGCACCCGATCATTCCCCCCTTAAACAGCTGGGATCCAAAATCATTTAGGTAGAGCTGTCTCTGTTTCATAGGGGGCTGGGTCTGTAGCCAGTGGCTAAAACATGGCTGAAGTCAGGTCCAGGGAGGGATGGGCCATGGTCTCGGGACAGTGGGTACTCAGCCTGAGATGACATCTGCAAGGGAAGGATGCTGAGCCTAGAAGAAACAAATCTGGCAAAGAGATTAAACAAGGGCCAAAAAGGAGTAGGAAGAAAGTAACCAGAAGTTGGGTGAGGGTAGGTTAGTATAATCCATTTCTCAGACTATTTCAGTTTCCTCTATATTTCTATAAACTTCATAAACAAGATACTTAATAAGTTATTCTTTTACTATGTAACTATATTGCCTTAAACAATAGAGGTTCCTGACTTGAACCTCACAACTGAATAGTAAACATACATCCTTGTTTCACAAACCTTGTTTATCCTCTGATTATATTCACTCTAGAAGAAAGAGATAATTCAGAAATTGAATCTTTAACATACATTTAGTTACAAATGTTAACTTTTGCTTAGAGCATGAAATTACAAATTCAGATCAAAACAGCTAGATCTCTTCTGCTTTTACAATCTCATTAAACCTTTATGAAGAAAGTTAGTTGAAAACTGTCAAAATGATCTTAAGCAGTTTGCATAACTTTCTGAACATGTTCTAATTCTAGGCAAAAAAATAGTACTAGATTTTCCAATAAGCTAACACAAATAAAGCTCATATCTTTTACTGACTTTGATCATAGAAAATTTTCTAAAAAAGGAAAAAAATCACCTTAAATAACAAAATTCAATCACCGTTTAGAGCATTTTTTGTTCTTATGGACTGCAATCAGCAATAAAGATTTATCAGATCTCACAAATATAGAGATTCCATTTACCATCTCTCAAATCTAAACTTGTAAAAAAAAAAAACTGTTGTACATGAACTTGCTATTCCTCAGAAATTTAAGTCCATTTTTAGGGACTGAATGACTAAAACAATTTTCTTTCCCTAATGTAACCAATTAATTACTAATCTGGTGACCTTAAATCAGTTGGGTGTGCTTTTTAAATTTTTGTATACAAACAAAAATTTGCTGTACCATTTACATTCTGGAAACTTTCAGATTAACACCAATACACCCATATATTTTCATTTGCTCAATAAGCGTTCTACAAAACACAGTTCCAATTCACCTAGCACAGAGAATAATTCATCTCAGCATTATATTTCCATAATAGCCAAAATTATAAATGAAATATCAGCATTAAATAGTATGCTTCAGTCTGTATTCAGATGTCATCAGTTCTTTCTATGCCGGTGGATAGCATTTTTCACCATGAGTCCTTTGGGATTGTCTTGGATCATTGTGTTGCTGAGAATAA
>NW_027186296.1:8299884-8302992 GCF_028583685.1 Petaurus breviceps papuanus | reverse complement strand
CATTACAGAACTGAATGACAGAAAGAGCAGCTGGGCTGCTCATGTGGTAAGAGCAGGAAATTACCCATGGATGGCCCTAGTGTCCCACTAATTACCAAGATCCTGGAGTGTGTTGGAGAAGGGATAGAAGGTGAGAATGAAGAAACAGAGAAATATTGCAGAATGGCCACTGGGGGACAGCAGGCCCTCACTTTCCTGCCTGAGGTGCAGTTGGCTTCTGAGCACTTAAGCCCCAAGAGATCAACTCTTGGTTACACTAATATAGTCATCAGAAGAAACATGGCGCCGAAGGTGAAGAAGGAAGCTGTTGTTCCCCCCAAGACAGAAGCCAAGTCCAAGGCTTTGAAGGCCAAGAAGGCAGTGCTGAAGGGTGTCCATAGCCACAAAAAGAAGAAGATCCGAACATCCCCCACCTTCTGGCGACCCAAGACACTGAGACTTCGAAGGCAGCCCAAATACCCTTGGAAGAGTGCCCCTCACAGAAACAAGCTCTATCACTATGTCATCATTAAGTTTCCCTTGACCACTGAGTCTGCTATGAAGAAGATTGAGGACAACACCCTAGTCTTCATTGTGGAAGTCAAGGCCAACAAGCATCAGATCAAGCAGGCCGTAAAGAAGCTGTATGACATCGATGTGGTCAAGGTCAACACACTGATATGGCCCAATGGAGAGAAGAAGTCCTATGTCTGTCTTGCTCCAGACTATGATGCTTTAGATGTTGCCAACAAAATTGGAATCATCTAACTTGCTGCATCCCCATTCCACCTATGATAAAAATAAAGTTTTCCAGAATATTAAAAAAAAGAAGAAAGGGTCACCACACATAGTTATTGAAAAAATTCTACCCCAGGCAACTCACTTGGATGTTAATCACTAGAGAAGGAAATTCTGGATTTTGCCTCCTGATTCAACTCTGCAAGTAGAGAAATGGTCTTTTTGTTCTAAGATGAATCAAGGAGCCCTGGCAACTATATCAGGTAGAGCTTAGTGAATCTGGAGCCCATAAATCCATGACCTAGGATATTTGGGTTCTTTCCTGGGCTGATCAGATAGGTAAGAGGAAAGGAACACCACCTCCTTTCCCCATTGTCTGAGTGACAGTCCCCAAAGGTTTCTTTTCTCCTCTGATCACCTGTAATCTCTGACTAAAAAGTAGACAATTCTCTTTTTTTTTTTTGAAATTTTCCTTTGGATAAAATCTGGGACTCTTTCTCTTTTGGTTGAACCAACTTACCTTATTCCCAATGACAAAGTGCCCTCACTAGGTTTTGTCTAGTTTAGATTATCCTCTTTATACTTTGTCTAATTTGCCTTTAGTAATCTACTTGGAGAAATAGTTTTCTTTTCTACTTACTATGTGTGTTCATTGTGATATTTGGGGGGAAGGGAATGAAGTCTTGGGTATGAGACTTCCATTCCCCATTAAGAAATAGTGAACAGAGCAGAGTAAAAGCAGGAACTTGCTTGAGTTTGTCCCCCAATCACCTCCTAATACCTCCAAAAATGACTCTAAATAAATTCTAGAGCTACAGAGCCCACAAAATGACAGAGTGAAACACATTTCCTCCTAAAGACAGCCTGGCAGACTGAAAGGAAGGGTCTATGGCACTAGAATAGGAATGGAAAGAAAGTCCCTCAGTTGCAGGCTGGCACAGACTGGGCCAGAGTAGGCCTCAGGGGACTGAGTGACTGGCAGCTGTGGCAGTTTCCAGACTACTCAATCCACAACATTAAAGAGAAAGAAAAAGGTTAGTGGGGAAACTCTGTTGGACCTGGGTGAGAGAAAAGCACAGTCCAGCCCCAGCCCCAGAGCAGCAGAGGTGTCTGTGGCAGTGGTCATGGCAGAAGCAACAGCAGTGGTGGCTGCTTCCAGAGCTTCAGGTCCACAGATGTTGGGGGGAATCAAGCAGCTGATCAGAGGGCAATTGCAGGCATCTCTTTGCTGGAACTGAGGCAGGACTTTCTGACTTTGCCCTGCTTGGATCTGGGTCAGAGTTGTAGGTGGCAATCTTGGGGTGAGGAGGAGCACTGGTGCAGCAAAACTTGTGGTGGTTGTGAAGAGGGAGTCCTCCTTAGAGTTTGTGAGGCAGAAAAGGGTGCTTGTCGTCACTCATGGACCAGACCATAGGCCAGGAGAGGATCAAACACCTCTCCTTTGATCATATCACCTTAGAAGAACTGAAAATTTACAGGTTCCTATAAGTAGCTCTGACAACAACTGTGCAAAACCCCAGAAATTTAGGACAGAGCACTCTCCACTCTGGAAACAAAGTCCTACCTTGGCAAAGAGCTCAAAAGTCAAATAAATGGCTGGGAAAATGAGCAAACACAGGAAAAAAAAGTCAAACTATAGAATCTTTCTTTGGTGACAAAGAACAACAAAATCATACAATGAGAAGAAGAAAACAGTGTGAACCTCTGCATCAAAAACCTCCAAGAAAAATATGACAGGTCATGGAGGAGCTCTAAAAGGAATATGAAAATCAAGGAAGATGGGGTGGGCAGAGCCAAGATGGTGGCATAGAAGCAGGAAATTCCACGAGCTTCCTCAGCAACCACCTCAAATACCTATAAAATATAACTCTAAACAAGTTTTAGAGCTATGGAGCCCACAAAGTGACAAAAAGAAACAAATCTCCCACTGAAGGCAGCCCAGAAGGCTGACAGGAAGTGTCCATCGCAGCACCCTGGAAGGAGAGCACAGTCCCATGTGAGCAGTGTGGTTTTGGCCTTGTATCAGCAATGCCATATTCACAATGCCTATAGAGATTACAAATATGCTGATATAATTATCCATCACAAAATACATCAGGTTTGCCATTTGGGGAAATAAACTAGAAAATTTATTAAGATACCAAAAGACTGAGTCCCAAAACCAGAAAGTGAAAGCCATCAGAGTAGTTATGATATTGGCACAGGTAGATAAAGTAGAAAGCACCCACATTTTCAAGCCTTTAAAACAGAACAGGCTACCTCAGGCAAAGGTCCTCCTCTCCCCACTCACAGCAACCACCCAGCGTCCTGGAAGCAGGCTCCCAGCAGCTCTGGCCACTGGCAGTGCTCAGCCGGAGTCCTAACTCAAAAAAAAAAAAAAAGGCAACTTCC
>NW_027186296.1:8291715-8299784 GCF_028583685.1 Petaurus breviceps papuanus | reverse complement strand
TTAGCTCGGCTTTTTTTTTTTTTTCTTGCTCTGCTATGTCAGCACGTCCATGGGGCATGGGAGATCTTTAAATCCCATAACCCTTACAGGCCTCAGGACAAACCTGACTAGTCACTGCTGGAGCAAACTTCAGGAAAGTGAATCATCAGCAGCTGTGGTAGTTTCCAGACTCCTAAACACATAAACACCAAAGAGCAAGTAAAAGGTCAGGGGGGAGCCCTATTGGAAAGGAATGGTGCAGGGCAGACCCTGCCCCCAGGGCTAGAGGTAGCAGAGTGGTGGCAGCTGCAGCTGCTTTCCTATGAGGCTGCCTCCGGAGCTCTTGGCCTGCAGATCATAGGGGGACCAAGCAATCACTCAGAAGGTAATCACTCTTGCTTTAATCTGCTTGGATCTGGATCACTATCTTGGGTAGAGGTCCTGGGGTGTGTGGCCAGTGGGCCAAAGCTTATGGGAGCTGCAGTGAGGGCACCCTTCTGATAGCCCCAGCAGCTGCAAAAACCCCAGTGATTTGGGACAAAGCCCTACTCTCTGGAAGCAGAGTTCTACTGTAGCAAAGAGCTCAAAAGTCAAGTAATTGACTGGCAATATGAACAAGCAGAGGAAGCAAAACAAGCAGATTAATCAAAGCTTAGATTCCTTTTTTAGGGACAAAAAGGATCAAAGCATGGAACAGGAGGAAAACAACAAAGTCAGAACTCCTGCATTAAAAGCTTCCAAGAAAAATATGCATTGCTTACAGGCCATGGAGGAGCTCAAGAAGGATTTTGAAAATCAAGTAACAGAAGTGGAGGAAAATTGGAAAGAGAAATTAAAATCATGAAAGAAAATCATGAAAAGCAGGTCAACAACCCGACAGAAGAAAATAACACCTTAAAAAATATACTAACTCAAATGGCAAAAGAGAACCAAAACGCCAATGAGGAGAAGAATACCTTAAAAAGCCAAATTTTCCATATGGAAAAGGAATTTTAAAAGCTCACTGAAGAGAATCATTCCTTCAGATTTAGATTGGAGCAAATGGAAGCTAATGACTTTATGAGAAATCAAGATACTATAAAACAGATCCAGACAAATGAAAAAATAGAAGGAAATGTGAAATATCTCATTGGAAAAACCACTGACCTGGAAAATAGATCCAGAAGAGACACGTTAACAATTATTGGGCTACCTAGAAGCCATGATCAAAAAAAGAACCTAGAAATCATCCTTCAAGAAATTCTCAAGGAAAATTGCCCTGATATTTTAGAACCAGAGGGCAAAATAGAAGATGAAAGAACTCACCAATCACCTCTTGAAAAATATCCCAAAAAGAAAACTCCTAGGAATATCATAGTCAAATTCCAGAGTTCCCAGGTCAAGGAGAAAATATTACAAGTAGCCAGGAAGGAACAATTTTACTATTGTGGAAACACAATCAGGATAACACAAGATCCAGCAGCTTCTACGTGAAGGGATTGAAGGACTTGGAATATGATATTCAAGAGGTCAAAGGAGCTGGGATTAAAACCAAGAATCATCTACTCAGCAAAACTGAGTATAATGTCTCAGGGGAACATATAGTCATTCAATGAAATAGAGGACTTCCAAGCATTCTTGATGAAAAAACCAGAGTTGAATAGAAAATCTGATGTCCAAATATAAGAAGCAAGAGAAGCATGAGAAGGTAAGCAGGGAAAAGAAATTATAAGGAACTTGTTAAAGTTGAACTATGTACATACCTACATGGAAAAACATTAACTGCAACTCATGAGACTTTTCTCAATATGAGGATGGTTGAAGGTATATTATATATATATACATACATACATATATATATTTATTTATATAGGAGGGTATGTGTGCATAGAAATACATATGTAAGTGTGTGTATATATGTGTACATGCATACATAGGCAGAGGGTACAGAATCAGTTGAATAGGAAGGGATGATATCTAAAAAAATAAAATTAAGAGGTGAGAGAGGAACAGAATGAGAGGAGATAGGGAGAAACAGAAGAGGGTAAATTATATCATATAAAAGAGGCAAGAGAAAACTGTTACAATGGAGGGGGAGAGCAGGAAGGTGAAAGGGAATGGGTCAACCTTACTCTCATTGAATTTGGCTTTAGGAGGTAATAATATACATACTACATCGGGTATCTTACCCTACAAGAAAGTAGGGGGGAAGGGGATAAGAGAGGGGATGGTAGAAGGAAGGGAAGGTAATTAGAATCACACACTTTTGAAAAGGGACAGGGTCAAAGTAGAATATAGAATAAGTAGGGGGCTGGATAGGATGGAGGGTAATATAGTTAGTCTTTCACACTATAACTACTATGGAAATATTTTGCATAACTAAACATGTACAACCTATATTGAATTGCTTATCTTCCCAGTAAGGGTGGGTGATGAGGGAAGAAGGGAAAGAATCTGTAAATCAAAGTTTTAAAATCAAATGTTTAAAAAATTATTATTATTTTAATTTTTACATGTAACTGGGAAATAAGATATACAGGCACTGGAGTATAGAAATCCAACTTGCCCTACTAGAAAGTCAGAGGAGGAATGGGGGAGGATATAAGAGACAGCAAATTGAGGGAAGAGGCATTCAGTAGGATCACTATTTTGGGGTGGTGGGTAGGGGAAAGACGGGGAGAAAATTTGTAACTCAAAACATTGTGGAAATGAATGTTGAAAACTAAAAAAACAAAAACAAAAAAATAAATTAAAAAATAATAAACTTTGCAAAGCTTAAAGCACTACACACACACACAAAAAGACAAGAAAATCAAGGAAGATGGGGCAGCTATGTGGCACAGTGAATGGAGCACTGGCCCTGGAGTCAGAAGGACCTGCCTTCAAATCCAGCCTCAGACACTTAACACTTAGCTGTGTCACCATGGACAAGTCACTTTAACCCAATTGCCCTGCCTTGCCCCCTCCAAAAACAAAAAACAAACAAACAAGCAAAGTAACAAAAAAAAAAAAGCAACTAATCATCATCTGTCCAGCAAAACTGATTATAATCTTATGGGGGAAAATGTACATTCAATGAAATAGAGCACTTTCAAATATTCTTGATGAAAAGACCAGAGCTAAAGAGAAAATTTGACTTTCAAATGCAAGAATCAAGAGAAGCATGAAATGGTAAACAGGAAAGAGAAATCATAAGGAACTTATTAAAGTTGAGCTGTTTACATTCCTACATGGAAAGATGATATTTTTAACTTATGAGACTTTTCAGTATTAGGATAGTTGAAGGGAATATATGCATGCATGCATGCATGCGTGTCTGTGTGTCTGTGTTTGTGTATGTATGTGTATATTTATGTATGTAAGTGTATGTATATGTATATATGTGTGTATATATACATGTGTAAATATAGACAGAGGGCTAGTTGAAAATGAAGGGATGATATCTAAAAAATAAAATTAAGGGATGAGAGAGGAATATTTTAGAAGGAGAAAGGGAGAGATAGAGTAGGGTAAATTATTTCACATGAAAGAGGGAAGAGAAAGAAGTTACAATGGAGGGGAAGAACAGGGAAGTGAAAGGGAATGAGTCAATCTTACTCTCATTGGGTTTGGCTTAAGAAAGGAATAACATACACAGCCAATTGAGTATCTTACCCTATAGGAAAGTGTGAGGGGGGGGAAGGCCATAAGAGGGGAGATTATAGAAGGGAGGGCACATTGGGGGAGGTAATAGTCAGAAGCAAACACTTTTGAAAATAGACAGGATCAAAGGAGAAAATAGAATAAATGGGGGAAGGCAGGATAGGATGGAGAGAAATACAGTTAGTCTTTCATAATATGACTACTATGGAAAAGTTTTGCATAACTACACATGTATAACCTATAATCAATTGCTTGTCTTCTCAATGGGGGTGGGTGAGGAGGAAAGAAGGGAAAGAATCTGAAACTCAAGAGTTTTAAAAACAAACATTAAAAATTGTTTTAACGTGCAACTGGAAAATAAGATATACAGGCAATGGGGTATAGAAATCCATCTTGCCCTACAAAAAATAACGGAGAAGGGAGTAAGAAGGGGAAGAAATGGGCAGAGTTGAAAAGAGGATAGACTGGTGGAAGACACAATCAGTATGTTTGCCATCTGGTGGGGGGCGGGGTATGGAAGAGATGGGTAGAAAATATGGAACTCAAAATCTTGTGGAAATGAATGTTGAAAACTAAAAATAAATAAATTCTGGGGGGGGGAGAAATAGTGAATAGAAGTTTAGCTTGGATAATCATTTACTATCATATTTTAGCCAAAGTTTGAATTAATCAAACAGACTGCTATGCCTCATTTTATAAAAAACAAAACAAAAAAAAAAACCTCTCTTTCTATGTCAGTTACTCCAGAGACCAGATAAGGCTGGGAGTAGGATCTAACACAGGCATCCAGAGATCATAACTTCCAAAGACACCCAGCTTTGTCTCACTCTCAGAGAATCCTTTTCCTTATGTCAACCAGAAGAGGGCTACTTTATGGCCCTTAAAGACAAGACTCTCAACTCATGGCATTAACTTGAGTAATAGGATTTTCTTATCTGAAGATTTTCTGAATATATACCTTGTTGTGGAATGTTAATGGTAAAGAAAACACAGATATTGTGGATCATAATTTCAATGGACAGTTTGTCATCTCTCTTGTTTTATTGTATTTATCATTTATCCAACTAAGAAATTTGGATGATAAATTTGTGTAACTTAGCCACCCCTAATTGGGATGATCCTAAAATGTACTAAAGCTTTCTCATCCATTTATTCATAGTCAGGACTAAGTCCTGTATTCCTTTGTCAAGTAATGCTAGCCTTAAGGGAATAAAGAGTAAATTCTGTAACTGTATACCACTATCTGTCTCCTTTAACCAAATCTTTTCAAGAGGTCAGCAGCTTCAACCTGAAAATTGTATCCCCATAACCTTTATTCCATGAAGGAGCAGACAGATATAATTCTAGTCCCAATACCTGTACTCTCTGAAGGAGAACAGAGAGGTCAAGCATCTGGTCCCAGCTTCCTGCTTCCCTTCCTTGCAGGAAACAAAGGCTCCCTTGGAGAGGGTGTGAGATGGAAGGGTTTAGAGACTTCTGCCCTCCTTTAAAACCACACAAAACACCCATGTCTCATGTGGAGGACAGCTTTGCTACACCATTTTTCTTTCTATTTGGAATGTTATGTAGAAAAATTTTTCTTCCTATACTTTATTACAAATCTTCCAAGTAAAAATCATTCATTGGTACACAGAGGAAAGAATCTCCAGAGTACACATATACTTCTGAATACAAGGTGCTCCCCACAGTTATTTATTATGTAGAAAACATATAGTCATGCTAGGTCAAGTATTGGTCTTGGGGGCAGTTGGTTGTGATTTTTTACTCCCCTAGTATGTCATTAGCCTCAAGGTCAGAGGCAGAGTAAGCTGCTTTTTTTTTGCCTTGTTGGAGGGGGGAAGGTAAGGCAATTGGAGTTAAGTGACTTGCCCAAGGTCACACAACTAGTACGTATTATGTGTCTGAGGTTGGATTTGAACTCAGGTCCTCCTGACTCCAGGGCAGGTGCTCTATTCACTGTGACACCTAGCTGCCCCTGGGTAAACTACTTTTGTCTTTTGATTGGCTTTTCACAAATAGTAGGATAACAGAAGATAAAATACATTTACACGTTATTGGGAAGTTATTCTGAAATGGTATTTGTCAGGTCAAGAAAGGGAAAAATACAGTGATCAGCATTCTATGCAATCATACTCAAAATATATCTATAGATGAACTTCCTGCCTTCCCCAGATATACTACTAGATTGTACTTTTGCAGTAGTATTCCTAGCACCTACCAGAAGGTCACACCTAGGTTCTTAGTAAGTGCTTCTTGGTTGAGTGATTCCTTGCTTGATAAAAGAAACCTTTCTCATTCTTTCAACCAAGGTATTGTATTAGCATATTTCTGGGTGGTCTCAGCTTTCTAAACATTTTGTCTCCTAATAGTAGCTTCATTTATGGCTCTAAATTATCCCTCCCATCTAAAATGTAGTACCTCCATGGGCCACATTGTCTGGATTCTGGAAACAAGGTTTGTCACCAATTTCTCTCCCCTTGGCTTCAGGGTCATGCCACTATTACAACCTCCCTTTGGGAAAGCACCCAGCTAATTGGAAAGAGAAGTTACCTATTTCCTGCTCCTTGTCCCTGCCTCCCACCTTACACAGGCCCCTTTCCTCCTTACTATAGTATCAATGCTCCAGCTTCTTTTCTCTTTTAAACCTTTTTGCAATAATTAGTAACAAAAGAAGCAACCTGGTGCAGTGTTTAGAGAACTAGTGTGGAAACCAGGAAGAGCTAGACTTGAATTTCATCTCTGAAGCACAATGACTATGTGACCTTGGGCAAGTCACTTAACTTCTTAGTGATCTAGGCAACTCTCTAAGCTTATATAATGCAGAGAAGGTGAGGTAGAGGGAGCTCCTTCATGGGTGAGGGAGTTCTCTCCACCAGGAGTTAGCTCCCTATGCTAAAGAAATCATATGTCAAATTGTGCCTTTGCTTATAACAGAAGATTCCCCACAGTTGTATGTAAAAAGGGCTTTACTGAAACCAACACAACACACCTAGCTTAATGACCTCTTGAATGAAGCCTCTTGGGCAGGGACAGCTCTACATCCAATTTCAGCAGGAAGTATCTATGAAAGAGGAGTTCTTTGCCCCTTTCCTCAAGATTTTGAGTGGCATTTGTTCCAGGGGGGATTGATGGGTGCTTCTGCTCAAGCCCGCACCCTAAGATATTGTTTTATGTGCTTATTTTTTGTTAAGCCTGTTATATTGTTGTAAAGTTCTGTTGACACCAATTATTCCTCCAGCTACCCCTAAATTCCCATTAACCTATGTAATGAAATGTATTGTTAATGTGTTTGTGCTATGTAAGGCACAGGAAAGGTCTTGGGGCTGACTATAATGGTAATGGGAATTTGAAGATCTTCCTTGCCCCCTAATAGGCTGAATGTAATCACATGGAGCCTGTGGTGGGAGGAGCTTGCTGAGTAGTGGAGAAGAGGCTACAGAAAGCTGGGAGTCAGGGCAGTTAGAGCTGGAGGGAGGAGAGGATGCACCCAAGGAAACAGCTAGGTTTCTGAATTGTTTCCTGTTGTGACAGCTTGGCTCATGAGTGTTTATTTGTGGGAAGGATAAAGGATTGTGTGGTTTCCTGCTGTGCTATGGCATATTAACTTCTTTGTTGCTATGATAGATTCCATTTCCTGGTGATAGGATTTGGTTTTCTGATGTCTGAATAAATGCTTTGCTTCTGTCTTCTATATGGAGAGTCTGTTATAGTTTGTGATTGTAAACTATGCTGGCATATTCATAGTCACCATCAGTGCTGTGAATATTGTGTTGATGATATAAGAGGATAAGCCTCTTTCTCACTTCCACTTGTGATATATTAATCAGGAAAGACAATTTTAAGAGGTTTCCACTGACCCAGCCTCTAAACTGAAAATGCTAGCAGTCACACAAAGCAGGCCCAGAGACAGGAATGCCAGTAATCAAGTAGTTTAATTAATCAATTTCAGAGTGAGGAATGTTTTTTACCTTAAGCAAAGCACAGGTTATATGCCTAAAGAATAAGTGGGGAAAGAAAAGGGAGGGTGGACTATAAACAATCATTTAGTGGTTTCCCACAAGAAATGGATAAATCCCACCATACAACAATTCTGGAGTTAGTTGTTTGGGGATCATGACTGCCTCTCCTAGAGTAGTAGTTCCTACAGAACCAGAGTTCTGTGATGGCAACAGGTTCTACAATCTTTGATTTGCTTCACTTAATATCCAATGATTCTGATCATTATAAGAGTTTTGATTAATCAGTTCAAGCTGCATTGAGAGCTCTGACTCTTAAGCCAGAGAGGCAGCTCTTCAGAAAACAAAGTTGTTATTACATTCATTACACATATCATATCAATTAATATGAAAATCATAAATTCCCTCCTCAACACTAATTTCTTCCATTCTCATGATTAGATAGCTAGATAGGTTCTACATAGATGATAGATAGATAGATAGATAGATAGATAGATAGATAGATAGATAGAT
>NW_027186296.1:8291543-8291705 GCF_028583685.1 Petaurus breviceps papuanus | reverse complement strand
GATGGATAGGTTCTACATAGATTATAGATAGATAGGTTCTACATAGATGATAGATAGATAGATAGATAGATAGATAGATAGATGGATGGATGGATGGATAGGTTCTACATAGATTATAGATAGATAGATAGATAGATAGATAGATAGATAGATAGATAGATA
>NW_027186296.1:8290997-8291533 GCF_028583685.1 Petaurus breviceps papuanus | reverse complement strand
ATAGATAGATAGATAGATAGATAGATAGATAGATAGATAGATAGATAGATAGGTAGATAGGTAGATGGACAGATAGAAAAGCAATTTTAAAATATCTTATTTTCCTAAATTAGATATAAATAGAATTTTAACATTCATTTTACATTTTGAATTCCAAATTCTATCCCTCCCTCCTAGTTTTCCCTCCCCCCTCCCTGAGACAGTAAATAGTCTGATCTAGGTTATAGACATGCAGTCATATAAAACATATTCCCATGTTAGTCATTTTGTAGAAGAAGACTCAAACAAGGAAGGAAGGAAGAGGAAAAATAGTATGCTTCAGTCTGTATTCAGATGTCATCAGTTCTTTCTATGCTGGTGGATAGCATTTTTCATCATGAGTCCTTTGGGATTGTCTTGGATCATTGTGTTGCTGAGAATAACTGAGTTATTCACTGTCCATCACACAATATTGCTGTTCCTGTGTACAATGTTCTCCTGGTTCTGTTTGCTTCACTCTGCATCAGTTCATGTAAGTCTTTCCAGGTTTAGAAAGG
>NW_027186296.1:8278793-8285997 GCF_028583685.1 Petaurus breviceps papuanus | reverse complement strand
CTGCTCATGTGGTAAGAGCAGGAAATTACCCATGGATGGCCCTAGTGCCAGACTAATTACCCAGATCCTGGAGTGTGCTGGAGAAGGGATAGAAGGTGAGAATGAAGAAACAGAGAAGTATTGGCCGAATGGCCACTGGAGGAGAGCAGGCCCTCACTTTCCTGCCTGAGGTGCAGTTGGCTTCTGAGCAGTCAAGCCCCAAGAGATGAACTCTTGGTTACACTAATATAGTCATCAGAAGAAAGGGTCACTACACATAGTTGTTGAAAAAAATTCTACCCCAGGCAACTCACTTGGAAATTAATCACTGGAGAAGGAAATTCTGGATTTTGCCTATAGATTCAACCCTGCAAGTAGAGAAGAAATGGTCTTTTTGTTCTAAGATGAAATAAGGAGCTATAGTAAACGTATCAGGTGGAGCTTAGTGAGTCTGGAGCCCATAAATCCATGACCTAGGATATTTGGGTTCTATACTGGGCTGATCAAACAGGTAAGAGGAAAAGAAAACCACCTCCTTTCCCCATTGTCTGAGTGACAGTCCGCAAGGGTTTCTTTTCTCCTCTGATCACCTGTAATCTCTGATTAAAAAAATAGACAATTCCCTTTTTCATAGTGTTTCCTACCCACCCATATGCTCCTTCTTCCCCTTATGTTGTTTTGGGTCCCAGTGACAGAAACCAGCCCTGGCTCTTTCACCTAGAAAAAGCTCAGCTTCCCTAGGTCTCAGTTTCTTTATCTATTAAATGAGGCAATGACTTTAAATTTTCTCTGTCTTCTCTTCACTGCTCTAAATTTTTGTAATCATGTATGCTTCTTTTTTTAGGTCCTTATTTTCTCAAGACCTCCCACCCTCTGACTATCTCTCTGAAGTCCAAGTAAAGGCTGAGTCTTATTGGATCATTTTGCCTCATATCTTTAATTCTTTTTTCTTAAAATAAATGAAAAAAAAACTTTTCCCTCAAATTCCTTTCTGGATTCAATTTATAATTTTAGTGTGGTTGGTTTGAATATAAAAAAGGAATTGATCTAATATTTACCTGTTCATTGAAGCTATCTGCCTCTATCTCTTGAATAACATGAGGACAGAGATAGTGCTCTCATCTCTACCAAGAAAGGAAATTCTACTCTAAAATCTTAATTTCTATGCATTAAGTTCAGTCCATTCTCTTTTGCATATCTGATCTTTGAGCATTAACCCCCGGACAACATTCTTCTATTGGCTTGCAGATAATAAGCAAGTCCCCTATCTTGCTTTTTTGACTCTAGTCTAAAATTCCCTTATTCAGTGATTTCACCATCACCAACTTATCCATCTTGTTAAGCTCTATTATCTGGTGTGAGGTTGGCAGAATTACAGGCTAATTATCTACCCCTAGTTTTGCCATTTTATAAGAATCTCTGTCCAGATACAAAAGACATAAGTAAAATTTGAGAAGTTGGAACAATTGGTCACAGTCAAAGGTAGATGTGACTCACCAAATATAGAATTGCCAGATAACAAATAAAGCCAAATCTGGCTCAGAACAGGAAGAACACAAAGGCAGTTCTGTAGAATTCTCTCCTTAAAAATAGAATCTCTAAATTCATATCTATCAAATCTCCTCTTTTCCTTATGAAGAATATACAAGAAGGCTTTGTGAAGGTCAGGATTCTTAGAATAAATTTCTCTTTTTAATACAGTTCTAAAAGTGAAAGGGTCTTGATGAGGAGAGAAGAGGGAGGGAAAAGGGCAAGAATGAGTTTAGGAGAGAATTCTGCAAATGCTGGGAGCCCAGAAGAGACTTCTGATATCTAAATAACCAGGGAAACTTAATCTAGAGTGCTTCTTTTCTTCTATAGGCTTAGAAAATAGGAGGAAAAGATTTACTTCCCTTTTAGTAGCTTAGTTAAGATGTGGTCTGAACGTTTAGTGGAAATATGGTGAAACGAAGTGGAAAATATTGAACAAAGCTGAACCCTATCTAGTCCATCTGTACTTCTAATTAATAACCTTAAGATGAGTGTCTGTATATATGTGTGAAATATATGTGAAATATACACATATAAAAATATGTAGAGGTGTGTGTATGAGTGTGTGTAACCATTGGTTAGGATTTCAATGATTCAATTCACTACCTCGATGTTTATATGTGTGTTGTGTACTTGTAATTTATGTTTCCACATGAATTTGTTTAGATGTGGTTAGCAGAAAGACATGAATAGAGATCTCAGAATCCTCTCTGATTATACCTCTTTAGGGAAGACTTTGATACCTGCCAGGTGGAGAACAGATTCGGACCGTGAAACTAGCTACTCTGCTTTCTTCAAAAAAAGAATTCTAGACTAAAAATATATCTATCTACCCTCCCCAGAAAAGATATTATTGGTCTAAGGGAAATAATTTGTAGGGTCAATTGATAAATAGTAAAACATCATGAATACTCAGTTTGGGGAAGAAAAAACCCATGCAATCAATAACTATATGACATAGTGTTTTAAATCACTAATAATTAGAGAAATACACATTAATTATCTCTGAGATACTACTCTACATTCATTGGCTAAGACTCCAAAAAAAATGACAGATGCTGGAGAGGATGTGGGAAAACAGGTACACTAATGTACTACTAGTAGAGCTGTGAACTAGTCCAACCATCCTGGAAAGTAGCTTGGACCTGTGCCCTAAAATTTAATATAAAATATTAAATTGTGCATGTCTTTTGACCCAGTAATACTGCTACAAGGTCTATATACCAAAGAGATCAAAGAAAGAGAGCTGACCTTCTGTACAACTGGTTCTGATTGGTAGCTCTATTCCTTTCATACAGTTCTGGGTAGCAGTTACAGGGTGGAGAAGAGTCCTGGTGGTCAGCCACAAGGGATCAGGGGCCCTGGTGCCAGTTCCAAAACAAAGAGGACTGCTAGTGCTTGGAGCAGAGGATCAAGGGCCCTTCCTGGCTAGAGACCAGAGTGCAAGCCAGGAGAGGAGTGAACACACCACCTTCGAAGCACCAAAAACTTGCAGACTCTCAGAACTAGCTTGGAAAGTATCAGCAAAAGAAAGTCTAAAGCTTGGTAAAATGTCTTTCCAATCCCAGGTAAGCAGAGTTCAACTTTATAAACTTCAAAGTCAAGAAATATTCTATGGAAATGAGCAAATTAAAAAATAATATGACCATTAAAAAACTAATATAAAGGCAGGGAAGATCAAGAAATAAACTCAGAAGAATACAACAATGTGAAAACAGCTACAAAAAAAATAGCCCTGAAAGAAAAATGCTAATTGGATCCAAATCCATCAAGATTTCCTGGAAGAGTTAAAGAAAGGGATAAGAGTGGTAGAGGATGAATTGGGAAAAGAAAGGAGAATGATGCAAGAAAATTATGAAAAGAGCATTAACAGCCCCATAAAAGAGACACAAAAAATACTAAAGAAATTAATATTTCAAAAAACAGAATTGGATAATTGAAAAAGATATATAAAAATTCGCTGAAGAAAAATAGATTTGGGCACATGGAATCTAATGACTCCATGAGACAACAAGAAGCAATAAAACAAAGTCAAAAGAATGAAAAAATAGGAGAAAATATGAAATAGCTAATTGGAAAAACAACTGACCTGGAAAATAGATCAAGGAAATATAATTTAAGAATTATTGGACTACTTGAAAGCCATGACTTTTTTAATAAAGAACTTGGACATCATATTTCAAGAAATTATCAAGGAAAACTGCCCTGGTATCTTGGATCTAGGGAGTGAAATAGAAATTGAAAGAATCTCCTGATCACCTCCTGAAAGAGACCCCAAAATGAAAACTCCAAGGAATATTATAGCTAAATTCCAGAGCTTCTAGGTCAAGTAGCCAGAAAGAAACAATTCAAATATCATGGAGCCACAGACAGGATCAGACAAGATTTAATGATTTCCATGTTAAAGGAGTGGAAACTTTGGACTGTGATATTCTAGAAGGCTATGGAGCTAGGATTATAGCCAAAAATAGCCTACCAGGAAAACCAAGTATAATGAAATAGAGGACTTTCAAGTATTTCTGATTTAAAAAAGAGACCAGAACTGAATAGAAAAGGTGACATTCAAACAGAAGACAAGAGAAACATTAAAAGATAAACATGAAAGAGTAATCATAAGGCATTCAATGAAGTTAAACTGTTTACATTCCTATAGGGGAAGAAATACATGTAACTCCTAAGAACTTTATCATTATTAAGGCAGTTAAAAGGAGTTTACATAAAGAACATATTATGAGGTGATTATGTTAGAATGATTTCCTAAAAAAATGGAGGGGTAAGAAAGAAGGGGTACACTGGGAGAAGAGGGAAAGGAGGGGTAGAACACAGGAAAAAATTTCTCACATAAAAGAGACACACAAGGGTAGCTAGGAGATACAGTGAATAGAGCACCAGCCCTGGAGGCAGGAGGACCTGAATTCAAATGTGGCTTCAGACACTTGACATATACTACCTGTGTGACTTTGGGCAAGTCACTCAACCCTGATTACCTTGAAAAATAAAAATAAAATAATTTTTTTAAATGAAAGAAGTACACAAGGAAGAATTATTACAACGTAAGGGAAAATGAGGCGGTGGGAGTCAGTTCTTGGATCTCATTCTCATTATGATTTGTTCAAGGAGGGAAGAGTATACACGTACCTTCAGTTGTGTATAGAAATGTAACTTACCCAAAAGGGAAATAGAAGAGGGCAGGGATAAGAGAAAGGGGGGAAGGTGGAGATGATAAAAGGGAGGGTAGATTAAGGGAGGCAGTGGTTAGAAGAAAAATAGAAAAAGAGAGAAAGTGGAAGAAACCAAAAAAATGAGTTGGAGGGACATACATAGTAATAATAACTGAAAATGTAAATGTGATGAACTTGTCCATAAAACAGAAGCAAATTGCAGAATGATTTAGAAATTGGAATCCAACAATATGTTCTTTATAAATGACGCACTTGAAACAGAAAGACACACATGGAGTGTTAAAATAAAGGGCTGGAGCAGCAGCTAATATGCTTCAGCTGAAGTTTAAAAAGGGGGAGGGGTTAGGCGTAACAATCATGATCTCAAACAAAGCAAAAGCAAAAATAGATCTGATTAAAAGAGATAATCAGATAATTATGGTCAAAGGTACCATACACAATGAAGTAATATCAAAAAAATTTAAGTTTCTTAAATAAAAGCCTCATTTCTCAAATATATATTGAGTATAGAATGGAGTCAAATTTGTAAAAATAAATGCTTTTGGGGCAGCGAAATGGTATAGTGAATAGAGCACTGGCCCTGGAGTCAGGAGGACCTGAGTTCAAATTTGGCCTCAGACACTTGGCACTTTACTAGCTATGACCTTGGGCAAGTCACGTAGCCCCAGTTTCCTTGCCTTACCCCTCCCAAAAATATTTAAATAAATGTTTTCCCCTCAATTGATAAAGGTCAAAGGATATAAATGAACAGTTTTCAGAAGGAGAAATAAAAGCTATCTATAGTTATACTAAAAATGCTCTAAATCTCTTCTGGGGTCCTGATTAAGAAAAAGTCACAAAACACAGTAAGAAATGAAAGCCATAACTTAAACTCCTTGAAAGGTGGAAATGAGCTCATTACTAAGAAGAAACCCCAAATATCCACCAATCAGAAGCAATGTGATTTATACCTGCAATTGTTTTTGTTTGATTTGGTTTTCCTGGTGTCTTGTGGGGATTGATCCATTATTGACACTGTTTTTCTCTGGCAGCCTCCCCAGACTGGCTTCTATTGTGAGTAACCCATTATGATTATCAAAACCATTTATTAAACTCTATATTTAATCATAATGGAGTCCTCAGCCTCTTTTTTTCATTACTAAATTAGCTCCTCTGATTGGGGAAGCTGAGAATATCCCAGTGAACAGAAATAGTCACCCTTGGAAAGTCGCAGAGTTCCTCAGTCAGAGGATTTCTGGGCCCTACATCTCAATTGATTAGAGAAAGGCAAATTAAAACAACTCTGAGGCACCACCTCACATGTATCAAAAATAAAAAATACTGAAGGAGAGAAAGGAAAAATATGTATGCTAATAAACTATTAGTGGAAGAGTGAACTGGTTCCATAATTCTGGAGAACAATTTGAAACTGTTTCCAAAGGGTTATAAAATTGTGCATACCCTGTGATCCAATAATATTACTGCTAGGTCTGTATCTCAGAGATCAAAGAAAAAGGAAATGGACTTACATGTATAAAAATATTTATAACAGTTCTTTTTGTGTAGGCAAAGATTTGGAAATCAAGAGGATGCTCATCACCCAGGGAATGGCTGAACAAATTGTGATAAGAGATTGTGATGGAATACTATTGTGCTATAAGAAATGATAAGTGGATGGTTTCAGAAAAACATGGCAAGACCTTTATGAACTGATGCAAAGTGAAGTGAGAAGAACAAGGAGATCATTGTGCACAGTAACAGCAATGTTGTAATGATGATCAAGTGTGAAAGATCTGGCTATCCTGATCAATACAATGATCCAAGACAATTCCAAAGGGCTCATAATGAAAAAAAAATGCTATCTCCAGAAAGAGAATTAGTGAACTCTGAGTGCAAATTGAATATCATTTTCTCATTTTATTTTTCCTGATTTAAAAATATGTGGCTAATATGGAAATTTGTTTTGCATGATTTCATATGCAATATCCTTCCAGTTTTCCAAGCTTGAAATCACAATTATTCTTGATCCCTTACTTTCTATCACACTTCATATCCAATCAATGAACAAATGTAATCATTTCCACTTCTACATATCTCTCATATCTGACCCTTTCTTACTGTTTAGATGACTACTACCTTAGTTCAGGACCTTATCACCCCTCTCCAGTGTTATTTCAATGGCCTCCCTGCCTTAAGTCTTTCCTCTTTCCAATCTGTCCTGTACACGGGAGCCAAGTGATTTTCCTTAGAAACAGTTCTGACCATGTCTTTCCTTATGCAATAAAGTCTGATGACTCATTGTCCTTAAGATTAAGTATAAATAAAAAAGAGGAGAGGAGAACATTCAGAAGGAATTGCATACAAGTGGGACAATTTTGAAAGTAATAAATTTGTAAAATGAGTAAAATTTTGGAAGTGTGAATGTTTTTAAAAAGTGGTGTGAAATGCAGTTTCATGACCTCATATAGAATGAAATGTCCTGCTGTGTGTATAACAATGCTCTCTCTCTCTCTCTCTCTCTCTCTCTCTCTCTC
>NW_027186296.1:8211479-8278693 GCF_028583685.1 Petaurus breviceps papuanus | reverse complement strand
TCTCTCTCTCTCTCTCTCTCTCTCTCTCTCTCTCTCTCTCTGTCTCTGTCTCTCTCTCTCTCTGATGTTCAAGTTCAGAATAAACAAAACTATAAATAAAAAGTTTTCAAGGGACAACTGGATGATCAGAGACACTCTCCAGAAAGACAATGATAGAAAGCAGCAGTAATTAAAGGAGGAAGCAGCTTCCAGCAGACAGACCCACAAGCAGCAGAAATGAAATAAAGGTATGGACTCAAAGGAAACTAATCCTAACAGTCAAGAGCCATGCTTCCAAACAGAGCAGACCCTGAGAGCCTAGCTGAGCAACCTGTGTGGTATTTCTAAAGAGGGATATTTGTGAGGAATCCACAAGGGAAAAAAAAGAACAGATCCGACTACATCCTTCAAAGAAATTCTAGCAAATGATATCCTGATTGATGAAATATACAAACATGTAGAAACAATAAATAATTAAAAACAATATTAACCATTAACCACAAAAATTCATGTAATATAGCTAATAGATCCTCAGAGGAAAATTTCTATCTATGAATACTAATGTTATCAAAAAGGTTTAAACATCAAGGAACTGAGCATATAATTTAAAAGACTGGTGTTTAAAATGGGAATGTTTTATATCATTGCTCATGTATAACCTATATAAGATTGCTTATCATCTCAGGGAGACGGGAGACAAGGGAAGGGAAGAATAGAATCTAGAACTCAGAACTTAAAAAACTAAATGTTCAAAAAAAGTTTTTGCATGTAATTAAGGAAAAATAAATTATTATTTAAAAAATAAGGGACTAATGTTAAAAAAAAAATTGGCTAGTTGTTTGGTTTATTTGGGTTTTAGTTTTAGGGTCTATTTTGTTTTATTTTATTTTTTTGCCTGAACCCTTCCATCAGTAACTGCCAGCAAGGCTGCAGTCATACCCAAATGTATTAGGATCAGTGCTTTTTTAACCCAGTGCTCCTTGTTGGCAGTGCCTACTAGATGTCCTGGAAAACGCTTGGAAACCAAATGATACTAAATAAATACCCCAAGTTTTGCTCTATAGAGAAAGAAGAGCATTTAAAGAGGGCTGCTAAGTACATCTCACAGACACCTTACACAAAACCTCTCCAAGATGATAGAACATGCTGGGAATCATGATCTGCTACTATAGTTTTCTAGAGATCCCCTGTATATCATGATGTATTATCATGGAATTTGAAGAAGAAAGGCATTAAGTAACAGTAAAGTAAGAGGAACAACCTAGAACCACCTATGATCTCAGTGTTTTGGTAATCATTGTGTCCTGTAATTCTCATAGCTAGTTCTGTTCTCATATATCTGTGTAATGACAATCACAACACAGAAATGGAAAGAGGTCATATCTACTTTCCTTGAAGCAACCTAGCTAATGTACAAAGAGACTGACCACCAGGAAGTAGGCAATTAGGTGATTAGTTATTTAGCACAGGCAAGTCAATAGAAAGAAAAAAGACAATGTCATCATCATTCCTGCAAAGACCACTTCTCCCTCTGCAATCAGGATGACATGATTGTGAAAGAGAGGCTATTATTACAGTTTTCAGTTTACATTGCTACATGGGAAGATGATATTTGTAACTCATAAGCCTTTTCAGATTATTAGAGTATTTAGAAGGAATATAGATAGATGATGGTTAGATAGATAGATAGATAGATAGATAGATAGATAGATAGATAGATAGATAGATAGCAAAGGTATGAGTTGAATATGAAGGGATAACGTTTAAAAAGTAAACTTAAGGGATGAGAGAGGAGTGTACTTGGAGAAAGAGAAAGGGAGAGGTAGAATGGGGTAAATTATCTTACATAAAAGAGACAAGAAAAAGCTTTTACAGGGGAGGGGAAGAAAGGGGAAGAAAGAAAGAATGAGTGAACCTTACTCTCAACAGAATTGACTCAAAGAGAGAATAACATACACAGCCAATTGGGTATAGAAATCTATCTTACCCTACAGGAAAGTAGGGGAGAAAGGAATAAGAAAAGGGGAGTGGTGATAGAATGGAAGGTATATTGGAAAACGAGGAAGTCAGAAGCAATACACTTTTGAGGAGGGTCAGGGTGAAAGGTGAGAGAGACAGATGGACTTTATATTTACCTGGAGAGGCTTATATGAACTGATGCTGAGTGAGAAGAGTAGAACCAGCAGAAAGTTGTACACAATTACAGACACAACGTATGTGTGATGACCAACTTTGATAGACTGGACTCTTCTCAGCAATGCAGTGATATAAGTCAATCCCAAAGGACTTGTGATGGAGAGAGATGTCTATATCCAGAGAAAGAACTAGAAAGAACTGAGTTTGAATACAGTTTGAAGAAAATTACCTGATCTTTTTCTTTTTCCTGTTTGGTTTTATTTCCTCTTTACCATTTTTCATTCCATCTGATACAATCCATTTCATAACCTGTCTAATGTCTAATGTGAAAGTATTTGCAGATCCTATACTTGATTGTATGCTGCCATGGGGAGGGGGGGAGGTGAGTGAGGGGGACAATTTTGAAACTCTAGGAATTGTGGAATTGAATCTTGTAAACTAAAAGTAAACAAACAAATTAATAAAAAACACAAAAAAAAGAAATAAAGAAAGGAGAGAATAGAATAAAGGAGGGGGGAGAGAGGTAGGCTCTGATAAAGGCTATGTTTTCATTCACAATATGACTATTATGGAAGGTTTTTGCACGACTGTACATCTATAACTTATATCGAATTGCTGGCTTTCTCAATGGTTGGGAGGTGGGGGAGGAGCAGTGCAGGGGGCATTAAGGTGAGAGTCTGGAACTCAGAGTTTTAAAAATGAATGTTAAAATCGTTTTTATATGTAACTAGAAAAAATAAAATACTCAAACAAGAATCACAGATTTCAGATAGTCTACAAAATTCAATTTAAACGTTCATACTCTAAGTGTGAGATCCTTATCTAGGTTCTAGGTGTCCTTTTCCTGCCTTCTCCCTCTCTGTGGAGGACCCCTTTAGACTAGAGTAGAACATAAAATCATTCCTCAGTAATATGAGGTCAGGATAGAATTGAAGCTTTGGGAGCTAGGTTTCCCTACTCCTAATAAAGAGAGAGGCAACCTGAAAGCTAAAGACCCAGAGTGAAGGTGACAGATCCTGCCCAGCAACCTATTTATACATTGCTAGTTGTCCTGTGAGAAAGAAAACCAAGACAAAAGGAAGTTGCTGTAAAAGAAAGGATGATGAATATGGTGGAAGAAGCAAGATCTCTGAATATCTTCCTGAATCCAACAACCCCAAAACGTCAACTAATGCACCAAATCTAGAGATAATAAAATTTTAAAACAAAGAGAGAAGACAATGGGAAACAACTCTATAATAATGTTGAAGCTTTCTAAACTGAAATAACAGTGTAGGAATGATTCAAAACTTTCACCACCACCACGCTCCTCTTTTCTGCCTCAGACACACATCCTGAACAACCATACCAGTCTCCCTTTGGAGGGTTAATATGGTTTATATCATTTCCCCCATGGCATTTAGCTATTCTAACTGTTCATACACTTCCCCCAGGAGCAACACACTCACCTGTTGAGGAAGAGAAATAACTGAGTGGGAGACCCAGCAAGAGATCCAGTCCTTGTGGAGGGAAGGAGTGAATTTGAAGTCCAGCTTCAGTTGATCCAATGGAGTCTTTATTATAGCCCAAAAGAAGCTAATCAAACATGCCCCTTATTGCCCAACCTGAAAGTGAACTTTTAAAATTTGATGAAAAAAATTATTCTGGTGGTTAGAATAGCAGAAAACAGAGAAGCTGTGGATAGGAGTGGAACAGGAAGTACAGTTACCACATCCAATGACACTTCAACAGAAGGCCAATAGAGAACATTTAGCAATAAGTCCCCCACTATAACTGGGGAGGGACCAGAGAGTGAGGAAAATCATAAGCAAAATCTGATATTATCCTTCTTATCATAAAACAAATAAGTCAAGCAAAAGTGTTCTAAAAAGCCAACTCATAAAGTCAGAGGATAAGAAACATTCCTCAGAAGAAAGAAGAGAATTCACAAAGAAAGAAGAAAAATAGAAATGAGAAAGTAAAAAAGAGTGAGGAAGAGAGGGAGGAAGTGAGGAAAGAAGGGAAGGAGGGAATCCTATGTTTAAAAAAAAACATGGTTATGAAAAACTATGTGCAGAGCTCATGTGCAGATTTAATAGAGAAAGGAGAAAATCAATATAAAATACTTAAATGGAGGAAAGCACATAATTAAAATCTTAAATAACAAAGCATTAAATAAGAAAAACGAAATTTGCTACACGAAAGAAACACATTAAAAAATAAGGACATACACAAATTTTAAATAAGGGACTGGAACAAACTGTTATGGCTAATGATACTCTGAAAAAGAGAAAATGAAATATGATGAAAGGTAAAAATATGAGGACGATTTAAAGAGGGGAGCTACATTATCCTTTTTTAAAAAAGAACCACAGAAGGTGGAATAATATAATTTATATATATATATATATGCAACAAAATACACTGGGTATCTAAATTACTAGAAAGAAAAACTAATAGCATTACAAAAGACATAAATAGCAACAATAATTGTGGAAGACTAATACTTTTTCAGAGTTCAAAAAATCTAATAGACAAACCAAAAGGAAAGCACAGAGATGAACAGACTGTTGGAAAAATTAGATTAAAAAAAATTTATGGTGCTAGTAATTAAATGGTAGTGATAGTGATGAAAAAGAAAAGTGTCAATTAAACACCAAAAGATACACAGAAGGTAGCAGGAGGAAGAACAGGAGGGAGCACAGACAAACAGAACAGTGTTAATACTAGTGTGGGGGCAGCCAGGTGGGTCAGCGAATAAGAGCACCGGCCCCAGAGTTGGGATAACCTGGGATCGAATGCAGGCTCAGATACTTAGCACCACACCCAGAAATAACTGGCTGTGTAACCTTGAGCAAGTTACTTAACCTCAATTGCTTAAAAAAAATACCAGAGTATGAAATTGAAATACACTTTAAAAATAATCCGTATGTAATAGCAATTCATGGTTTCATATAAAATCCTCTTTCTGTTCTTTTTATGTATATTGAAGTGTTTGTGTTTATTGACTGTTTTTAAGTTTATAATTTAAAAACATTGTTTTAAATTTATTATATCTTGTGAACGAACACGTTAAAGAATATACATATTTCACAACATCCATTGGTAGCTTAAAAAAACTGATTACATGCTAGATCAAAAGGAAATCATAAATGTAAAATGCAGAAATATTAAATAAATTGATTACAGACCACACCCCTATAAAACTAGTTGTTAACACAAAGAATATAAGCCAAAGATACAAGCCTAAATGGAGACAAAGTAACAATCTTAAACATTCTTTTAAAAAATCAGTCAATCAAAGGAGAAATCATAAAAACAATGACTAAGCATGTGAAAGAAAATGTCAACCTCAAACTTTTTTGGCAGATAAAGCAGTATCCTCCCCCCCATACACATAAAAAATTATATTTCTGAAGCCAATAGGATTAGGAATAGATTTGTGATTTCACAGGTATAGGGAACTACAAGCTGAGTTAACTACCTCTACTCATACAGGTCACAACCTTCTCTGCAATTGACAGACTTGGAGAGTTATTCAGGATCCTGAGAAGTTAAGTTGTTTGCCCAGAGTCTCACAGGCAGTGTATCAAGGGCAGGACTTGAATTCATGTCTTCTTAACTCTGAAGTCAGCTCCCTATCCATTATGCCTTTTTAGTTTTCTCCTGAAAATGTATATAAACCAAATAGAAAAGCAGGAATTAATGAACCGAGAAAACAATATTTAAAGACTAATAAATTAACAAGTTCATAAAAGCACAGAAGAAATCATGCAAAACCTTTTTCTAGCCTGATTTTAAAAACTGATAGGAAAATCAAATTTCCAAAATTAAAAATTGACCTTCAAAAATAAGCAATATTTCTCCATAATAATATTAAAATCCAAGAGGCAATAATAGGGAAATCTCATTCAAATAACAACAAAATGCATAAAGTACCTGGGGAGCAATCAATGAAAACACACAAAATATTTTTATAGATTAAATTACGAAATACTAACTAAAGAAATAAAGAAAAATGTAAATACTGGGAGAAAGATTCGGTGCTCACTGTTGTGTCATACCAATACAATACAAATGAAAAGACTACCAAAGTTAATTTACACTGTTAATGCTATCCCAATTATATTACCAAAGAGATACTTCACAAGACTTGATAAAATAACCACAAATTTCATTTTTTTACAAAAGATCTACAACATTAAGGGAAATGATGAAAAGAGGTAGAAAGGATAAAGTGGGAATAGCACTTCCATATCTCGAACTATATTAATAATCAGCAGTCATCAAACCCATCGAATATTGGTTAAAAAAATAGAGAAGTAGCTTAGACAATGGAAAACAAATCTTTTAATTATGTAACTAGAAAAATAATAAGAAAATTCATATAAAACAATGAAAGAACAAGCATTTAAATGAAATAATAGAGAAAATGGGAAGGAGGAGGACCTAGAATTATCAGCTCTCAAACTATAAAGTTTGACTGTAAAGTAGGACTCAAAACTACCTGGCAATTGTTAAATAACCAAAAAGTTGATTAGTGGAACAAATTAGGCTCAAGAGAACCCAGCAGCATTGTTCCATTAATTCAAAGATTCTAACTACTAGAGAAAAGACTCTCTATTCACCAGAAACTGCTGAGAAAACTAAAAGACATTCGAACATAAAATAAGATCCAAATAGTCACATGGGGCAGCTAGGTGGCACTGTGAACAGAGCACTGGCCCTAGACTTAGGAGATCCTGAGTTCAAATTTGGTCTTAGACACTTGATACTTACTAGTTGTGTGACCTTGGGCAAGTCATTTAACCCCAATTGCTCTGCCTTCCCTTCTCCAAAAAAAAAGTAATCCAAATATACATATGACTTAGATATTTAAAAAATCATATCATATATGAAAGGAGCAAAGAAGTTTATATCTTTCACAGTTATGGATAGGGGAAGAGTTTTTGACCAGACAAAAAATAGGGAGGCTTTGTTGTTATTCAGTTGTTCTTCAATCATGTCTGACTCTTTGTGACCCCATTTGGGGGTTTCCTTGGCAAGGATACTGGAGTGGTTTGCCATTTCCTTCTCCAGTTCATTTTACAGATGAGGTAATTGAGGCAAACAGGGTTAAGTGACTTGCCTGGAGTCACACAGCTAGTAAGTATCTGTGACCAGATTTAATCTCAGGAAGATGAGTCTTCTGACTCCAGACCTGACACCCTATCTACTGTCTCAAGCTATCCCATGCATGCAAATACTTTTGTACTAACAAGTAATATAAAGGATAAATTGGAAATAATCAACAAAAGGAGGTTTACAGAAGATAAAAGGATAATTCTGACTACATAAAACCAAAAGGACTTTACACAAACAAAATCAATGCAATTAGAATTTTAAAAGAAAGATCCTAGGGGTGGCCAGGTGGCTCAGCGAGTAAGAGCACCGGCCCCAGTGTTGGGATGACCTGGGGATCAAATCCGGGCTCAGACATTTAGCACCACACCCAGAAATAACTGTCCGTGTAACCTTGAGCAAGTTACTTAACCCCGATTGCTTAAAAAAAAAAAAAAAAGATCCTGAAGTTGCATATATTGAAACCTGGTTACACTATAAAAAGAAGAAAGAAGAGGAAGAGGAAGAAGATGAGGAGAAGAAGAAAAAGGAAAGAAAAATCCAGGAGTCAAGCAAGCAAAAGGAACTAGGATGCCAAGCAAGGGAGAGAATAGGAACAGGTGATCTCAGGTGGTACAGGAAATGCCACATCAGGATGGAGGAAAATTTGAAGCAGATGACCTTCCAAAACTGTTGAAAAGTGCTATTCATTGCTGACCCAGAGAAGGAGGAAGACACTGATTCTGCTTCCTTTCTTTTTCTTCCATCTCCCCATTTCTCCACCTTGGGGAAATTGAGACTTCCAGGTGCTATTTAATAAACTGATGTTGGATACCCAACTTTCCTTTAAATAATTGCTTTAATTTCTAATATTTATAACTTGTAATAAGAATGTTGGCCTACATAACCAGATCTTTAATAGTACTTTACATAGTGCTCAAGTATCTAGATGAAAGGAAGAAGGTGATGGGAAAGACTCTCCTTTCTGAAGATGAGGGAAATCTTACCTATTTAAGTTAAACTTCAGGTTCAGAGACATCAGGGTAAGGGCGGGGAGCTTATAAAATGCTATTATAAGGTTGGCAAAGAATTTTTTTCAAAAATAAAGGTATCCACAATTTAAAATGATGAGCTGATAATAACCACAATCCATAAGCAATCAAGGACATTTTTTCTTTCCATTTTTATCATCACAGTTGACATTTGGAAGACGAAGTGTGAAAAGTAAGCCATATCCACATGAAGAAAATGAGAGTGAGTTCCTTGGAAAGAAAAACGCACCCTTAAAGAGGAGGGACCACGAATAGAGAAGCTCTATTCGTGACAAAGCAAGAGTATCCAGTGTTCTAGACATGTTCAGATAGATCATGTGACTTAGTGCATTACTGACAGCTCAGCCTGCCTTCCTCACTGGCACTACCTGTTTATTGTACATGTGTCTGTATGTATGCATAGATCAAGTATACTGATACTGAGCCACCAATAGAAAGGAATGCTTTTCTTTATGAGTGGTGGTAGTTTGTGCAGAGCCATTGATGCACTTCATCATCCTTCTGACTGCATCTACAAATAATTTCAGTATGATCTCAATTGAATATGACACTGCCCTAGTCCTTAACAGCAATTAAACATTCATCATTCTTCCATCTAGATGCAACTTCTTTGTCTTATGATTTCATTTATATATCTGTATGGTGATGAATATATGTAGAATATCTATATAGTGATGTGGTTTAATTCCTCTACTAATGCTCATGATGGACAAAAATCACCATCCCATTTTACAGAAGAAGAAACTGAGACAAAAGTGATCAAGCAATTTTCCCATGAACACACTGATAAGACTCAGGGTCAGAATTCAACTTCGGGTATTCAGACTCCACATTTTGTGCTCTTACCACTATATCATGGATAAGGTTTCAAAAAAGGAAGCACATCAAAATCCTTAACCTCACACCGATTATATTTTTATGGTCTTCTTGACTTCAGAAAGTTATATTTCAAGGGGTAAGATCAATTCTAGCCTGGGTAAAGAAATAGGAAAATAATTGTAACAATGCAAATAGCAAGAATGATGTTTAGGCATGAACATCCACTATGTTCTTTCTATAAACAGGTTGCTATTGTTTAATATTCAGTGAATTTGTGTACAATTATCCTCAGTTATGCTGAGTTATAATGTATAATATATAAAATATAATATATAACAGCTCAGTTATGCTGACAGGGACACCATATTGAATCTTATGTAGAATAATTTGTCTTGCTCTGCAGCCACAAAGAGAACTTTTATATGTTAAAGCACTGAGAAGAGATCTAAGGAAATGTATCTATATTAGTGAAAAAAAATTCAAACTTCATGTTTAAGTCCCTACCTGGACCCATGAAAAAGACATGATGGAGACTTTGTCTCCTACCTTGGATGTTAGTACTGAGCACAGTGTCTGGAACCTAACAAATGTTGATTAATTCACTATTGATTAGAGACATGCAAATCAAAACAACTCTGAGATACCACATCACACCTATCAGATTGGCTAACATGGCAAAATAGGAAAATGATAAATATTGGAGAATGTGGGAAAGTTGGAACACTAATTCATTGTTGATAGAGTTATAAACTGATCCAACCATTCTGGAGAGCAATTTGGAACTATTCCCAAAGTATTATAAAAATGTCTACAGCCTTTGATGCAACAATATCACTTCAAGGGCTGAGATCATAAAAATGGGAAAAGGAGCCACATGTACAAAAATATTTATAGCAGCTCTTTTTGTGGTAGCCAAGAACTGGAAATTGAGGGGATGTCCATCCATTGAGGAATGGCTGAACAAGTATATGAATGTAATGAAATACTATTGTGCTATAAGAAATGATAAACAGGCAGACCAGTAAAGACTTGTATGAACTGATGCAGAGTAAAATGAGCAGAACCAAAAGAACACTGTATGCAGTAACAGCTACAGTGTGTGATGATTGACTTTGATATTTATTCTTTCTCAGCAATGCAAGGACCTAAAAATAATTCCAAAGGACTCATGATGGAAAATGCCATCCACATTCAGAGAAAGAACTGTGGAGTCTGAATGCAGAGAGAAACTGAGCCTAGCTCCAAAGTGATGCATTAAACAGAAAAAATGTATAATAATCATAGGCCAGGTGAGACTGTCAAAGCAATCCGTTTATTTACACCATGAGCAAGGTTTTTATAGAGTAATAAGACAAAGAAGATAACTATAGGTCACTAGGCTTTCCAATACTGCTTTATTCAGTTTCGAGATGCCAGACAGTGATGTCAAGTAGGCCCTGATAGTAATCATGTCCTTGATGTTTCCATACACATGAATAGTATCTAAAATGTCTTAATAATCTTAAAGGGCAGCTAACACCTTCTGTCTATAATCCCAGAACAGGGCAGAGTCCTGGATCTCAGGATATCAGGCAAGCTCTGATTTACAGCCAAATCACTGGGAAATCCAGGAGCAGATCGTTTACAGAATGGCCATTATCACTGGAAAGAAAACCAGGAGCAGACTTTCAAAGTACTGCCTGATTCCTGGATCAGATGTTTAGGCTCCCTTCAAGAAGCAGATTATTTTTGTTGTTATTGTTGTTTTGTTCTGTTTTTTCCCTTTCTCATGGTTCCTTCTGTTTGTTCTGGTTCTTCTATACAACATGACTACTTTGAACATATGTTTAACAGGAAGGCATGTATAGAGCCTATATGGAATCGCTCGACATCTTGGGGAAGGAGGAGGAAAGGAAGGGGGAGAAAATTTAAAACTTATGGAAGTATAGAAATATAGAATAAGTGGGGGGCAGGATAGGAAGAGGGAAATATATTTAGTCTTTCACAATATAACTACTATGGAAATGATTTGGGTATCTACACATGTACAAACTATATTAAATTGCTTATCTTTCCAATGGGGAGAGTGAGGAGGAAAGAAAAGAAAAAATCTGGAACTCAAAGTTTTAAAAACAAATGTTTAAAACTCATAGAAGTAATGTTGAAAACAAAAAATGAATAAATCAACTTTAAAAAATAAGTGTTGATTAATTGATTGATGTATCATCTTCACTCGTGACACAATCAAGCAGAAATATAAGTTTTAGCTCCTAAATATCTTTTTTTTCCTAAATCTTTTAAGAACAAAATCTCCTAAATCTCCCCAACCTTACCTCACTCTTCTTCATCCTGCTCTCCAAATGAGGTCACAAAAAGTCAGACATTACTGCAGTGACTGAACGCATGAATTTCAAGAATTTGTGGAGGGGAAAGCTGCCTTAAGTCAGTTTTCAGTATATAAAACCAACAAAAACAGAGACATATGAAACTACATGTATGTAAGACATAACTTTACTGTGAGGTGTCACCAATTTATGCCTGACCTCTTCAATATTTTGAGGGCTTCCTGGGGGATTTTAGATTCAGATATATTCACAAGACTCAGCACTGCTTTCTGTTTGACATGATGGCAGTTGAAAAGACAAGTTAAAAGAGATGCAAATGTTTATCTCCATCCCCAGAATGACTCAAGGAAATATATCAACAATTTGCTAGACACACTGACTAGACCCTATCAGGTAGAAAATGGGAGTGGGGCAGCTAGGTGTCACAGTGAATAGAGTACAGGCCCTGGAGTAAAGAGGACTTGAGTTCAAATCTGACCTCAGACACAACACAAAAAAAACTAGCCATGTGACCTTGGGCAAGTCACTTAACCCCAATTGCCCTACCTTCCCCCCTCCAAAAAGCAAAAAAATATAAAAAAATTGGGGAAAGGAATTAGCTTACCTTAACTATATCAGACAAAAGGTCTTCCTTTAAGAGGGGTGATTCAAAGAATCGTAGAGACGATTTGAATGTGTGCCATCTGGAAGGATACTGATACTGTGAAGTTATTTAGTGTCCGATGAACAAGGGCATTTAGTCTAAGAAGTCTAAAAGAGTCTAAAAGAAGATGACACTTCCTGATGGCAGAGGCAACGAGCAGCAAAGAAGAATGGAGAACAGAAAGGCATGTTAGATCTCCAGCATGAGACAGCAAGAGCAGTGGCACATGGAAACCGAGAAGCAAACTTCCCATCCTCTATGAGAGCAAAGGTGGGATGGAGACAAGAGTTAGTAGCATCCCTGTACCACACCAGCTTACAAAGCAGAGTCTAGTGTGCTTATGCAGGAAATTTTCAGCTTTTTCCCAAGGGCTCAGTTTTCCAAGGAGTTATTCCCTTCTGGCATATGGGTCTGTAGGAGATTGTACTCATTCATATGGGCAATTGTGAATGATTCCATTATTTTATTTTTCTCCTGTTATTTATTTCCAAGAGGCAATATAAAATATTAAATAGAAAGCTGACCTCAGAGTCAGAATGACCAGAGTTTAAATTCTGTTCTGATTCACATTAGTTTTGTGAAACACAACCTCAGTACCCAAGGCCACACTCTAAGACTGGAAGTTGGAATCTACATTGATAGACAGACTTTCCTCACCTGAGAATTTCCCATATCAATGAAATCACAGCTCTAGACACAAAAGTTCTATGCTCATCTGGCTTAATCAAATGCTTTTTGACTTGATTTATGGTTTTCACCTGGTCTGTTGTAATAGAATATCCTTGATGGGTGTTGAAGCCAAATACTGTCCCCACATTGAACCCAAGGAATTATGCAATTAAACTATGTGTGGAATAAGCACTATACATGAAAATCAGTAATTTTACAAGTCTGTTTAACTCGGTACTACCTCAATATAATCATTGTAGGAGGACAACAAATAATGGCTGTGCTATTTTAATTAACAACTAAATGATTAAAAGAAAAGCTCTAAAGAGTTTTAAAAAAGTAGGAGGACTAAGGAGAGATTTTTTAGACCAATTTTGTTAGTAGCATAAATGCTAAGAACTATGCTTAGTGATGTGTGAATAAGCATATGTCTTAAAACTGGAATAGGAATAGTTCTAGTGAAATAATGACTACTGTATATCCTTCTGAGCAAAAAAAATTTTTTTAAATAAAAAATAGATCAAAGTTATAAATTAGAACCTAATATAAATAGAAAAGACTCTCCTGTGGAAGGAAAAATGGTTTTTGAATTAATTAAAAACCAGAAAGCTACTGTTAAAGGAAGCATATCTAATGTATAATTAAGACTCATAGAATGAAGGTGAAAGGATGGGCTTCCTATGTTCTAATTGATGACACTAGAAAATCTGGAATTGTGGTGAAGATTTCAAACAAAGTCAATAAAAATTGAAAAGCACTAAGTAATAAAAAAAAAGAAAGCTATATCATGCTCAAAGGCACCTTCAGCAATGAAAATATTTATTATTTATTTAAATTAAAAATGTGTCTCAGGCATAGGAATTAAATTTGCAAAAGAAAAATTAACAGAAGTGAAAAGAATGAGCTAGAAAAATAGTAATGATGGGAAATTTTAATACCCCACTAATGAATATTTAAAGAAACAAAAATACAAATTATAAAGAAGATAAAGATTTGAACAGAGTACTGACAAAATTGAATTTTATAGATATGTGGAAAGAGTTAAACGGGAAAAGTGGGGATTTTTTTTTCAAATATAACAGGACATGCTAAAAATGTATTTTACTGTAAGAGAGAAAGAAATTCCACATAAGTTACAGAAAGCAGAAATAAACACTATATGTACAAATCAGAACACAATAGAATAGTGTTCAACAGGGAAAAATGCAAGCCAAAGATTTGGAATAAGAGGGCCTAAGTTCAAATCTTAGCTACTTTCTACTTCACTACTATGTGACCTTGACTTTTATTTCTCTGGGTCTCAATTTCTTTATCTGTAAATTAATGTAGCTGAACTCTAAGGTCTCAACCAGATCTAAATTCTACAACCAAATGCACAATGCTCTTCCTTATCAGGTAGTAAGCATCCATCACTGCAGATCATCAAATAAAGGCTATCTGAAAACCTATCCAAGGTGGTTTTCCTTAGGTAGAGATTGGAATTGCTAAATGACTCCTCATGTACCTGTCAGTTTTGGTATTATATAAGCCTGTGTTTTCTTCTTAAACACTTCAAATATAATACCATATTGCCCTTTGCAAAAGTCTGATGATTTTTGACTATTCAGTGTGAACAAACATGAACAACCAACATTTTCCTAAGCAAAATAATGAAATAGTTAAAATTTGTCTTTGTCATCTCTCCTTTGAGTTCTTTACCTTCAGCATACTGGACCTTTATGTTTTGTTTTAAAATATGATTATTTTAACAACAGTCTTTCACTTCTATAGTGCTTTAAGGTTTTCATAGCTCTTTCTGTTCAACAACCCTATGAGGTAGCTTGAACCAAGGATCTCATATGTCCAATATTTTTCTTCTTTCTCCCTTACTCCTTCTCTCTCCATCAAAACTTGGCTTTCCATAGGGCTAAGATTTTTAAGTATCCCAAGCTATCTGCTAAGTAATAATATCCGTATGAGATAGAGTGTTTTGCGGGTTACGTGTCCACCATCTAATGAACCTAACCTCTTCTTCAACTTCAATAATTCAATAACATTCATGATTTTACATTCTCTACATTGATGTAGATTCTTCCACCTTAGTAGATGGTACAGCCAGGTCTCAATTACTTGCAACAATGAATGTTGTAAAGTAGTTGCATGTATTTTGAATTTGTATTATTTGAATTACAAGTATAAAAAATATAGTAAATGATTCTAGTCCAGTGGAAATGCAGTACTAATTCAAACAATGCAACCATTTCACAGAATATTTGTCTTAATTGTAGGCTAGCTCTGTCTCATGGGATCATATATTTATATTTGGAAGCTAACTTAAAGGCCATCAAATCCAACTCCTTCATTTTACAGATTAAGAAACTGAGATGAAGATTTTCCCAACTGTTAAGTATCTGAGGCAAGATTCATATTCAAGTATTCCTGACTCCAAGTCCATCCATCTTGCCATCTCAGCATAGTCAGAATTTATCATTTGGTAGCCACTTGTTGATAAGTAGCCCCTCCAAAGTTGTCTAAGCTAGTCCTTTTTGATTTATATGCCATTCTTCAAGCATTTACTTGATTGTTTCCAGTTTGACAAGACAGCTCAAAGTTTCCCTTCTGGTAACATAGCTTTCTATACTCAGGGTAAGCTCAATGAGTCAAAGAGGGGTCAGAATTAGCTTAGTTTTTTAGTGGAGAATTATAATGAACTAATGCATGGAAAATATACATGTCACCTTGAGGACCTACGAAAATAACAAGTGTATGGAAAGATAGTTCTGGTTCTGGAGACTTTGGATAATCCTTGGATACAATCACTTACTCTACTTGCCTTGAGCCTTTAGCAAACAATTTTACTTTCTAGACTTTGTTGTCTTCATGTGTAAATGAGAAGGCTTGCCTAGATAAATTTAAAAGTGTTTTCTTTGCCAACAAGATCATTATTTAGATGATAAGGAAGGTAAAGAAGGCTACTCAATCTCAAATTTTTGTTCCACTTTATTGATGGCTGAATTGAAGTACCAAATTGGGGGGGGGGAAGGTAATCTTTAATGTGTCTAAGATAACTGTGTGCTTAAAAAAAAACACAGTGTCACCCTCAGGTAAGACCCTACCATGTATATTCAAGGCTCAGAATAACACTTGTACAGCACTCCTGCCCAGTTTAAATAGTCTTGAAAGTTTGCCAGGAAATTATTACCTAGCCTAAATTTTTCCTTTTATAAACAAAGAAACAGATGCAAAGTGGTTGCAACCATATAGAACAAGTCAGTGTTGCCAATTAATTCCATCAATACTTATTGATAGACTTTCATTGTCTCTTCAAAACAAACTCCTTAGGCTCCCTTTCTGGCTCTAATTGATCTTTTTTTGCTTTGTCTTACACCATACCACCTCTCCCTTATCTATGCTGCAATAAAAATTGTATTGCTTTTGATATTTCTAAACTATGCCCTGGAATTTACTGCTTCTGTAAATGTGCTGTTTACTATCTAGAATGGTAACATGCTTCTTGTCCTCTGCCCTGCCCTCCGCCATCCACCACCTCTCCCCCTTTCCTCTCATTGCCATCTAACACATTCTTCAAGACCCAATTCAAATGATTTCTCCTCCATGAAAACTCTTCTTATTCCTGCAGCTAGTTATGATATCTCTTGAGTGATGGCATTTTATACTCCTCTTATAAAGCTATGATATTATAATTTGTATTTTATTTATCTGTGTACATGTCCCATTTCCTTCTATTCTCATGAGACTATAGGATTATAGATAAAAAAGATGGAAGTGTCCTTAGAGGGCATCTATTCCAACCCTCTCATTTTACATAGGAGAAAATTAAGTCCTAAATAGATCAGTGACTTACCCAAGGTCACACAGGTTGAAGGATCCTAGAGATAGGGTTGGTGGAGAAATCAGAAGACATTTAGTGCAACTCCTCATTTTACAGAGAAGGAAATCAGATTAAGTAAACTGTCCAAAGGCAACACAGCTAGCAAATGACATATGTGCTATTCAAATCCAGGCTACAAGGTCAGTGCTCTTTCAATGTGTAACACAGCCTTGACTGTAAGCATTTAACCCAAACACATTTAAACACATGCACATCTTCAAGCCTTGAAACGAAAGGAAAAACATTTTATTTAGTGAAAGGAAGAACTGTCAATTCATGAAGACATTGGGAGACTCAATTTGAAGGAAAATTCTCTTCTCTCCTAATCATTTTGCCTTATTCCCCAACCATCCTAAGTCCCTCTCCCACCTTTATATCTCCCAGGGAGAAAGACTTGATTAGAACTTGCTGCATCCTTTTCCTTTATGAAGGTCTCTTCCCTACACCACCATTAGGACAAAGACCCAAGTAGTGAATTTCTGCCCTCCTGATAGCTGGTATCCCTGTTCCTATTTCTTAGCCTTTAAGTCCTCTCTACCTTTAGTGACTAGGGGTGAAGGAAAGGTGTGTGTATGGAGTGAGGAAGAGGTTAGATGATAGGGTGATGTGGTGGCTCAGATTCTCTCCATTGTTGAGAGATAAACTACTAACTTCAGCAAACTGTTTTAGTGTTCAATCCTTGAGTTGGAGAGGAAAACATAAACTCAGGTATCCAATAGCCTCAAATGCCTCAGCTTGTGACACAAGTAAGAGACGGTTCCTAATTTGAAATTTTATTCTTCACTTTGGTGTCCTCTAGGCTCATAGGAAATCCATTCAGGCCACAGTGGAGCTCAACATAGCTATAGCTCCTGGTCCCCTTGTAGCTTTGACCAGATTCCAACTGCTCACAGGTAAGGATTTTGAAGGGTTTCTTGCTCCATACCCGCACATTCTCATAACAATCTAACCCATCCCTACAGCATATATCTTCTATTTGGCTCCAAATGGCATAGATGAAGGTATGGGAGGCTTTTCCCTTAAGAGATTCCATGGCACCCATAAGACCTTCACAGCTCAACTGGTTGAAATCCAGTCCCAGGCTGAGATGGTGTTGCTTCATGAACTCCTGCCAGGTTAGGTCTTCAGGGCATGCAGGAAGCACCCACAAAGGGAGCAGCATCAACAAGACAGGGCCTGGGCCCTTCAGAACAGATGCCATCTTATCCACCAGGGCCACCTGCAGCATTTCAAAAGTAAGAGAATCAGACAACAGACCAGAATAGCATCCTGGGAAGCCATTCTATTGGGCCCTTCCTAACCTCCTGTCTTTACCTTTTCTCTTCCCTCCAATCCAGTGTCTATAATTACTTTCCCCTTCAATGATAACTTTTTAATATATTAGGGGTACAGGTATGCCTTACTCCCACCATCCTCAGCTAAAAAGCTGCCCCATGTCACCACACATACATAAACACATGTACATACACATACACACACAAACACACACATACAACTTCCTAAGCTGTGTTTGCCCACAAAGCATAAAATAGGAAGACTGACAATTTTATGTGATTGAGAAAAAGGTGAGAGAAGGAGTTAAAACACAAGTTTTTTAGAAGAAAAAAAAAGAGAGATGACAGAATGGAAGGTGCTGAGGAGTCTCTCTCAACACCTGCCCTTCCATCCTACAAGCAATGAATGGGAAGTAGAGTGGTTAGGCTCCCATATAACCTAAATCAATTCATAAACTAGACAGACCAGTGAGTAGTCAGAAGGAAGAATCAGATATCCCTTTAACCAATAAAGTAGTAAGAGAAGAAAAGCAGTGAGTTATGAGAAATCCAAGTCCTGACAGGACACTGGTCCATTGGAAGGTTTGGCCATAAGTTGAGCAATCTGGAATATGCCTACTAGCACCCTAGGGAAGTAACTGAGGAATAAGTCTGACTCTATGTTCCTGAGGTGTGTTCCTGAAACTCCTTGGTTTGATATATGCCTATAGTTTGTTTGGAGCTATTTTGAATGCTGTCACCCAGTCCTTCCCCAAGAAACTGTGGATGTACAGAAAGTGTTTTAGTGCATTCCAATCTATTTCTTTTGCTCCTGTGTTTCTGGTATAAAACTGGATGTAGTTTAGACATGTCAATGTAATTCTATTGAAACACAGAATAAAGAACCAAAGTCTCCTGGTAGGTTGGGCCATGAATAGCAAAAGTATAATGATATAAATAGGCATGCCCAGACCTTTAAAGTACAAAGAGAAGTGCTACAACCTACAAAATGGACAGCACTAGGAGACTAAGGTAGCCATCTGTCTGAGAGCAATAGAGAGTTTAAGGGTTACTCCACAGTATTCTCATGCTTATATGAGCATGAGATGACAAGAACCTGCTCCTTATTATTGAACAAAATCAGACAATGAGAAGCAGTATTCCTAGTTGCTCAAATAAAAAAATATGAGTTTATGCAAATATAAACCTATAAAACAATTTACATAATGTTATCTCATCTAATCCTCAGTGAAATCAATATAAGCCTGAAAGCTAGCTAACACAAATAATATTGTCCTCATTTTATAGATGAAAAAAAAAGCCTGAAACTTCCCCAAAGTTCATAGCAATTAAGTGACAAAAGCATAGAATATAAGAGCTGAAAGGAACTTTAAATTAGATTATCTACTCCAGGGGTGGGGAATCTGCTGCTTTGAGACCACACATTTCCTCTAGGTCCTCAAGTATGGCCCTCTTACTGACTCCAAATTTCACAGAACATCCCCCTAATAAAGGATTCCTTCTATTAAACTTGGTCTCAGTCAAAAGGCCACACCCAAGGACCTAGAAGGCCACAATTGTCCCACTCAGATCTAGTCCAACCCATCTCTTAAAGAGGAGGTAATTGAGGTTCAAAGAGTTTAAGTGCTTTCTTCAAGGTAACGTAACTAGTTGGGAAATGGAAAGACTTGAACTTGGACCCAGGTTTCTGACCCTGTTCAGGGAACTGGAATTGGAACCCAGGGCATCAGAATCCTGTTCTTCAGTCCACTATACTACATTTTTCCTATTAAATAGCTAATTTAGAAATGAAAAAGTTGATTACAACAGAGAGAAGCCTTAGATAGACTGAAAATCATGGAAATCTTATTCAAACTTGTGAAAGTGATGAAGTCAATCTCTGGAACCATACACTCAGCTTTCTATCCCTTTCCTCCCTTCATTCAATCATACATTCACATCAGTTACCCAACACTCCACTGCCTTGCTCTCTCTCTCTCTCTCTCTCTCTCTCTCTCTCTCTCTCTCTCTCTCTCTCTCTCTCTCTCTCTCTCAATAATCAAAACCTCTGGATTAGAGCCAAGAGGTCAGAGAAGAAGGAAGCAGAAAGCTTCCACCTAAAAAAAAATTCTTCCAAACAGATCTAGAAAACGCACCAGGACAAATCCTCATGGGGAAATCCAAGAAACAGGTCACAGTAAATAATTTTTCCCAACTCAGGTCAACACTGGGAGACAGACAATTCTGCAGACACTGAAAATAAGGTCAGTCCTGGACTGACTGTACTCAGAACTGTACTCAGAACACTCTAGCACTCAGGAAGGGGCTACAAAGTAGGTCAAGAGGCAGTTCCAGACTCATATTGAAGCACCACCAGACTCAGATAGAAGCACTGTGACAAGGGTAGGTACCAACCAGCAACTTTGTTGCTCACTGCTTAGTTCTGGCAGACTGAGGAGACTACTCTGGAGATGGTGTTAACAGACTGGGACTCCATAAGCAGTGTAACAAGAAAGGAGAAAGTTCAGAAGTCAGCAACAGTATTGTGGCTAGCACAGACTACAGAGGAATAAACAGGCCAGGAATCCAAAGCCAAAGGGGAGTCTGTAATTCTACCACTCTGAATTAAAAGAACTTTCCATCTAGCTGAGGGCTGAATGAGTAAGCTTTCTACTGCTGCTCCGACTCAAACTCATTTCAGGAGTTTGAAGAGCTCAGATGGGGTGGGAAAGGTGGGTGTGGAAAGTCAGAAATCAGATTTTGCTCTGTATCAGACTACTTTGAAAGTGCTTAAAACCAAAAGGTTCCCAGAATATCCCTGAGATCCTGGAATAACACAAAAGGCAATCCCCAAGAAAGCAACAATGGGACTATCCCAGACTTTGCCTCAGGAAGTAAAGAGAGGTCAGGCTTAACATCAAGTCTGAAGTTAGAAAGTAGGCTGGAAGAATAAGCAAATAAAAAAGAATCTTACCAAAAAGAGATATTGTGGTGAAAAAGAAACTCAAAACATTAATGCAGGAGAATATAATGACTACAAAACACCTACAAGCAAATCTTCAAAGAAAAATCATAGTTTGGGTATACACTGAACAAGAATTCCTGGAAGTGATTAACAGAAAGGTTTTCTTTGAGTGATAAAATACATTGTCATAAAACGAGAGTGATTAGGGGAAAATGGTGGGGGGGGGGAGTAAAGCTATAGAAGAAAGAACTAGAAAAGAAAATTAAAAACTTAGCACAAGAGGAACAAAACCTTATCTAATAAACAAACCCCTGAAATTTAGAATGGACCAAATGGAAGCCAACGACTTCATGAAGCAAACAAAAAATTGATAACAAAGTCAAAAGGCTGAAAAATAGAAGAAAATATAAGGTATTTCATAGCAAAAACAATTGACCCAGAGGAAAGATCAAGAAAAAAAATTAAGTCATTGGACTATCTGAATGCCATGGCCAAAAAAAAAAAAAAAAGACTAGAAGTTGTATTTCAAGAAAACTGCACACATTTCCTAGAACCAGAGAGCAAAGTAGAATCCACAAATCATTTCCTGAAAGAAATTCCAAAATAAATACTCCCAGGAACATCATACCTAAAATTCAGAGCTCCCAGGTCTAATAAAAAAATACAGCAAGAATCCAGAAAAAAAAAATTCAAGTGCCAACGAGCCACAGTCAGTAGATCTAGCAACTACCACGATAAAGAATGGAGAATTTAAAATATGATATTCCATGAGGCAACAGATACAGATTTATAACCAAGAATAACTGACCCAGAAAAAACAGAGTATAATGCTACAAAGGAAAAATGGGAATGAAACAGAGGACTTCGAATATTCTTGATGAAAAGACCAGAGCTGCTTAGAAACTTTGAAGATAAAACAAAGGAATTAAGAGAAATATAAAAAGGTTAAGATGAATGAACAATGATAAAAACTTTAACAAGGATAAACTGTTTACATTCAAATATAAGGAGGTGAAACATGTAGCCATCCGAGCCCTATTATCATCAGAGTCCATTGAAAGAATCTGACTAAATAAAGATTGGGATTGGTTCTTTTATGTCTTCATTGTAAGAAAAGAATGGAAAGAGGGAAAGAGAAGTATACTGGGGAGGGGATGGAAAAGAAGGTTAGAGAAAAGTAACTCACATAATCAGGGTGCACAAATGGACATTTATGTAAACAAGGAGGAGGGTGATGTGGGGAGCAACTGACACTTTAACCTCACTCACCACCACACACACCTAGATACAGAAATACATTTCCCTCAACAGAGAAATAGGAGAGAAAGGAGAGAAGTATGGAAGAGGGACTAGAGTATGGGTAGACTAAGGGAGGGATTACTCCTAAGCAAAACAAATTCTAGCTTAGGATATATGAAAATATTCACTGCTATTTTTGAGGTGGCAAAAATTGGAATATGAGGGAGTGGCCATAAACTGAGGAACGGCTGAACAAGTGATAGTATATAAATGTGATGAAAACACTATTGTGCTCTAAGAAATGATGAATGGGGTGGTTAAAGAGGAACCTGGGAATACTTTCATAAGTAGATACACAGTTGAAGTTAACAGAAACACTTATGCAATGACAACAATATGGTAAAGGCAAACAACTTTGAAAGAATCGAGAACAAATCAATATAATGACCAAGTATGAATTCCCAGGACTAATGATAAAACATGTTGCCCACCTGCTGAGAGAGAGGTGAAGGACTCAGAGGGCAGAAAAATTTTTAAAAACAATTGGACATGGCCAATGCAGAAATTTGTTTTGTTTGACTATACAAGTTTGTTAGTGGGTTTAGTTTTTCTTTTGTTCTCAATGTGAGGTGGGAGTGAGGAAAACATTGAATGAAAAGGCAGGTTTTTGCTGAGTGGAAAAAATGAAATATAATTTTTTAAAAAACTAACATAAAAACAATAAAGCCTAGTGTTTGGAAAGATTCTCATCTCAGTCAGATTTATCATGAATTTAAGTCTTTGAAATAACTCTTCCAACTGTATTTGTATTTTAACTTTTCTAATTGTTGACTGAAAAGCTTTGCACTGTGTTTTGTTTTTGTTTTCTTTGTTTTGCCAGGCAACATTTAACTGACATCTGGAGATGGGGTGATTATAAGTTTGATTTTAAAATGGCCATAGGTCCCAGAAAATTCCATCACAGGCTCTACCTATTTTGTTTCTATATGACTCTTCTAAGCTTCTTCTGCAACACTCCTCCCCATACCCTATATAAAACTCCTTATCCTTTTTATCTGTCTCTCTCTGCCTCTCTTTCTCTATCTCTGCCTCTTTGTCTCTCAATCTCTGTCTCTGTCTCTCTTTCTCCCATAACATGGCAACAATTTTTGAATGTTATGCTAACCAGTACAGCACTGGTTGGAAAACATAACCATCACTCACCCCTTAGAAAAGATCGCTCTAAGATTAGGATGTGTAAAGTTCTATGAGCTCTATTCATCTATCTATTCTCCATCCAAGCCCTTCAGTCGTAATCTGCATTCCACCAAAACTCTGGTCCAAGAACTTGATGCAGAGCTATAAGGAAAAGAATAAGGGAAACTTATCTCACCTAACTAGTGACCCCAGCGTACTTTATGGAGGCATTATTGAAAATGATCCCAGATTGGCAGCTAACAGGATATTGGGTTGTCATTCTGGTTCTTCTACTAACTGACTATGCCTCTTCACAGCGACTTTAAGAAATTGGAATGGATTGTGTGTCATAGTAAAAAGTGTGTAAGACTTAGAGTCTAAAAACCTGGATTCAAATTCTAACTCTGCTACTTATTAATTTTGTAACTTTGCACAAATAATTTAAACTCTATGGGCCTCAGTTTCTTCATCTGTCAGAGTAAACCTACTCTGTCTATTTCATAGTTCTTGTGAGAATCAAATGAAGGAATATATAAAAGTACTCTTTATAAAACACTATTGAAATTTCAGCCATCATTAGGCAGATGATATTGTGAAGTTTCTTCTGGAGTATCAGTTTTCATCTGTCATATGGGACTAGAGAGATTGCCACTCTTTTTAAAGATGAGGAAAACTGAAGCTCAAAGCAGTTATATATTTTTTTCCTAGGGTCAAAAAGGTAGTAAGAAGCAAAATCAGGATTCAAATCTAGACACTCTTCTAAATACAGTGCTACTTCCACAACAATATTTACTACCTGGTTCATTTTCTGTTTGTTCATAACCACACTCTGATTCCAACTCTTAAGTGGTTCTTGATTGAGAAAAACAGAGTTTGATATCTGGTTCACCAACTGGTACCTACATAAGCTTCAATAAGTTATTTAACTTCTCTGGACCTCAGTTTCCTTATCTGTAAAATGAGTGGACTGTATTCAAGGATCTCTAAAGTCCCTTTCAGTTCCTAATCTTTTGATGAGTCTATTATCCTGCAAACATGTCGTTGGTGCTAAAATCTCTGACCTTGATGCCATAGCATCAGTACTGCTCACACTCACCTACTGTTGGATTCAGGGGTCACCTGTCCTTCTGAGATAGGAGCAGAAGGTATGTTTGAGAAGCAGAAAGTCTTTGACTTCTGTCCCTTCCAAGAGTCTCTTCTTAGAGTCCAGCAATGAGAGAGAAGGAAGGTGGAGATATAGGGAAGTGCATTAATCCATATGAATGGAATTTCCAATGTGAAATAGAAGACTTCCCTCCCTTGGGAGCTCAGGGAAGCAAGCTGAGGGAGCAAGAGAGGAAAGCAAGCCACAGAGCATGCCATCAGGAGCAATTTGGGGCCACTTCAAAATTGGCCCAGTGTTAAGTAGAAATGGCAAACAATGAAGGCTTTGAGTCTAGGGACCAGGATGGAGGTGTGTCCCATGTAGAGCTTTTATCTAAACCTGGAAAAGACAGAACTTGAGACCAGGCTCCCTCTATCACTTCCTGGAAAACTCACCTTTAGAAAGTCCATGAAAAGTGAAATCCTTTGCAAAGACGAATTCTGGGCAAAATCCCTTGAGCACTTAGGAGAGAAGATAGATTTCCCGTAGGAACTGAAAATTTAAAATTCCACTTGGTGGAGGATGCATGAGTGCAATTCACCTTATATCCATCTACAGCTTCACCAATGGACAAATCCAGGCTACTTTCTTTTCCTACATGGTATAGTGGGTATAGTACTGGATTTAGAATTCCTTGGTTTGAATCCTAGCTTTAACATTTATAAAATATGTGACTGAGCTATGAAATGGAAATAATAATACTCTGACTCCCTACAAGACTGTTGTGGAGGAAATGTTTTGTAAATCTCTTAAAATGCCATAAAGATGTGGTGGTGGTGATGGTGGTATTAACTTCAAACCCTACCAAAACCAATGGTTGACTTCTATCAACACCTGTGGCACTTCCCTTATCTACATTTTGTTAAACTTTTCCTACCATAATTATGATAGGGAAGCTAGGTGGAACAGTAGATAGAGTGTAGATAGTAGATAAGCCTCAGTCAGGAAGATCTGAGTTCAAATCTGACTTCAGATATTTACTAGCTATATGATCAAGTCACAACCCTGTTTGCCTCAGTTTCCTCATATATAAAATGAACTGCAGAAGGATATAGAAAACCATTCCAGTATCTTTGCCAAGAAAGCCCCAGATGGGACCACAAAGAGTCTGACATGGCAGAATAACAACAGTCATGATTATAGGGAAAGAATTATTGCTTAACTTGTTCAGTGTACCTTGGACGTAGAATTAAACACTCAGTCAGTTGCCAAGTGGTCAATCTTACAGCAATTTGTTTACATCTAAAACTTATCTCCAAAGCCATGCCACTGTGGGGTACGGTCTGTTGACCTCCCCTTTGAAAGGCAGATAAGTAACTGGGGTTAGATTAGGCCATGTTTGTAATTTTTAAAAGAGTGAAACACCCTAACTAAGCTCAATTGTTTTTGCTTCTCAAATTTAGCTCATTCATTGTTAAACATTCTCTAACTAATGAGAGTGCATTACCTTCAGTTGATCAGATGAAGTGGGACTTTCTGGTCACTGTTTCTTCACACAATTAAATCACTGTCATCTCTAGTCTCCTAGGTAAAGGTGTCTGGCAAAATTGCTCAAAGGAGTTGCTCAACAGAGAACAACAAGACAACAAACCTAAAAAACACTGGTGACTCTGCAGTATAGTAGGAATGAATTGATCTGGTCAAATATTACCAAAGCTTATTTGCCCCTCCACACATGTTCTCTGATCAAGTGTGAGACAGTATAGAAAAGAGTATTTACTAGGTATCTGGAGTAATGTTATTTGGATGCCTGGAGAGATAATTCTGTTAACAATAGAAATAATTTTGATTTATATGGCACTTTAAGATTTACAAGGCATCTCAGTGGCACAGAGGATAGAGTGCTGGGCCTTAAGTCAGGAAGACTCATCTTCCTGAGTTCAAATCCAGCCTCAGCCCCTTACTAGCTGTGTGAGCCCATTGGGCAAGTCACTTAACCCTATTTGCCTCAGTTTCTCATCTATAAAATCAACTAGAGAAGGAAATAGCAAACCACTCCAGTATCTTTGCCATGAAAACCCCAAATGGGGTCACAAAGAGTCGGGCATGACTGGAAACAACTGAACAACAATAATAAAGGTTTACAGACTCTGAATCTAAAACTTTCAGAATACTTTCAATGGCCCACTCATTTAATAAAAATCCATTTCATGTCTGTACTAGATCCTAATGGAAACAGAGTTCAGCTATAGCTCCTGACTTTATGGAGCTTAAGGGTCTAGCAGAGGCAGCAGGTGGTGCAGTGAATAGAGCATTGAATCTGGAATAAGGAAGTCCTAAATTTAAATATATATTTAAATTGGATAGATAGAGATACTAGCCACTTAACCTCTGTTAGTCTTAGTTCCCTTAATTATAAAATAGGGGTGATAATAATAGCACCCATCTCCCAAGGTTGTTGTGAAGATCAAATGAGATTTGATATTCTTAAAGTGCTTAGCACACTGCCTGGCACATAGTAGGCAATTAAACATTTATTCCCATTCTCTTTCCTTCTAGTAGGGGGATGAGACAGTTGGAGTACACAAAAAACTGCTATGGAAGTTCTAAAGAGAAATGTTCTTTCTTTTTTTTTTAAATAGCATTTTATTTTTCCAATTACGTGTAAAGAAATTTTTTAACATTTATTGTTAAATTCTGAGTTCCAAATTGTTTTCCTCTCTCCTTCCCCCTCTCTAAAACAGTAAGCATTTTGCTATAGATTATATATGTGCAATATGTAAAGCATATTTCCATATTATTCATGTTGTGAAAGAAGAAACAGACCAAAAAAAAAAAAACCCCTGCAAAATAAAGTGAAAATAGCATACTTCAGCCTGCATTCAGACTCTTATCAGTTCTTTCTCTGGATGTGGATAGAATTTTCCATCATGAGTCCTTTGGAATTTTCTTGGATCATTGTATTGCTGAGAAGAGTTAAGTCATTCATAATTGATAAGCATTTTTAGATAACACCTACTATGTGCCAAGTACTGTGCTAAGTGCTTTTTTTAAAAACCATATTATCTCTTGATTCTCACAACAAAGATATTATTATCTCCATTTTACAGTTGAAGAAAAGGAGACAAACAGAAATTGTGACTTGCCCAGAGTCACATAGCTTTAAGTATCTGAGGTCGTATCCGACCCCTGATCTTCCCGGCCCAGCATTCTATCCACTGAGCCACTAGCTGCCTAGTGACTTTTCCAAGAGCCAATAGGCAAAATTATCATTCAAATTCAAGTCTTCTGACTCCAAGTCAATAAATGCTCTTTTGACCACACCATGTTGTTTATAGCCAATATGACTTTTAACTTCAATATATTCTTTAATACTAAGGTTTCTTGACATAACCCTGAAAAAAATGTACCCTAAACACCTTCCTGGTGTTGTGGCAAACAGGATCTATCCCTCTCGGGGGAAATTAGCAGAAATAAAAACATCATGCAAAGATTAGATAACCACACCACCATTGTTCCTTGGAGCTAATTACCAACTCAGCTTCCTGAAGCCCTGACCACAGATTCCAATAACAGGATGGTGAGGCTTGTGGTTTTTGCTATTAACTGGAGCCTTTTGGCTACAGATTGTCCCTTGAACACAGGCAGTCATTTCCAAAGCATCCCAGACTCTTGGTATCACCCTCCCCAGTGGAGAGACCTGAGGCAGGCTATGTTTAGGCTAGGTTGTTTCTATGGTTCCAGCTAAATAATGCACCCTAATTTCGTAATTAAGTTGAAAGATAGCAATAAAAGAGGGATCCTAGTTCCATATCTCTACCTTATATCTATGCAACTGGAGAATCTGCTCCATTTAAAGAGCCTCTACTGTATATATGCCTATGTTAAAGCCCATATATCAGAATTGGTTTATCTGCAAATGGTCCAACTAATCTACTCAATTGTGGGGTTACTTCCTCATTTCAGAGAAGAGTTTTATTCATCTATATTGGGTTTTTGAGACAGAGACTACATGTGTAGGCTCCTATGTAGATGTACTCTGAAGGAGATGGCTTAGTCTTCATCCCAATCATTTTAGAAACATGGAAAGTCTTATGGAAGTGGTGCTCAGGAACACAGTGCATATTTTGAGTGGAGGTCTATGGGACTAAGGAGGGGCTGTGGCAGAGGAAAGGGTGGCTGGTAGTGGCTGTGGCTGAAGCAACAGGAGCAGTAGAATAGAGAGATAGATGCTGCAGGAGAGAGGAGTACCAGGGTAGCTAATGTTTTCATCCACCTGAGTAGATGGCAAGGTGTGACCAGAGAATGCAGTGTTCTGTTAATGGTACAATTTCATCTGGCTTAGAATCCACACAAGTTTTGAAGCCCTCTTCTTTTCTTTCCAAGAGGATGGATGTATAGTGCAGAGTTTTCTGTTATTTAAACTTGTTTCCTTGCTATTTTAAATAGAACCTCAAAAAGCCAACTCACTGTAGCTAAAATGTGATCTGCTTTTAACTGCTTTTGATTCATGTATGTCCTTGATTGTAAAAAGAGGCAGAAGGAGGAAGGAACAATGATTGGCTTTGATATACAGAGATATTAAATTTTGATTGTTGTTATTCAGTTGTGTCCAACTCTTCATGACTCCATATATGCTTTTCTTGGCAGAGATACTGGAGTGACTTGCCATTTCCTTTATGGATGAAGGAACAGGCTTAAGTGATTTGACCAGGGTCACACAGTTCTTAAGTGTCTGAGGCTGGATTTGAACTCATGACGATGAGTATACCTGACTCCAAGCCCAGTTCTCTATCTGTAGAGCCACTTAAATTTCAGGCACTGGTCCAAAAGTGCCAGTTGTCTCTTAGCTGATGACATTACAAAATGGAGAGAAAAATCTTGTAATTTGGATTCATAAATTTTTGGATAAACTTCCCCAAAGGAAGAAATGAACAGGATTCAGGGTTTTTTCCTCTTCCCTTTGAGCTGAAAATAATTCAAAGCATCATTTTTGTTGTCTGGCATGAGAATAAGCTATTGGGGCACATAACCTTACTAACTCATCCTTCTACCACCCCCACACACATGTTTAGAGAAAGCTCTCTGCAGGAGTGGAGTTGAGGGTAAAGACTAGGGAGTAGGACCTCCCCAGTAGGAAGAAAATGGTATGGTTGGTCCTGATTAGCCAATCCCACATTCAAAAGGTAGGGTCCAGTGCAGGAAATACTTGTTCCCTCTCACCTTCACTCTCAACCTTATACCATGACGATCACAAATGTTAAACATGGCATTTAAAATAGTGAAGTATACTTGACCTGTGAGGGCCTTGAGTAGTAGATTCATCCCATTCCTCACTTCTTGTTTTCAGATATTATCAGAGTTCTGTAAATATAAGCAGGATGTAATAGTAGGTAGATCAATGGACTTGGAGTCAAGAATCCCTGAGTGCAAATGTTGTCAGCCACTTAGTATCTATGTGATGTCAGGCAACTCATTTATCCTTTCCGTGCCTCAGGTTTCCTTCTCTATCAAAGTAGAGGGTCAGACCTAAAGGTCTCAAAGGTATATTCCAACTGATGCCATAATCCTTTGGCCCCAGGCAAACTCTAGCTCCTCAGAAGTAACCAATTGTGAGCAAAGATGACTGTAACTGAAAGGTTTGCCTGTAACTTTACAGAAGATAACTCTTGGCCCATGTCTACTGAGAGCACTTCATGGAGGGTGTAGCTGGAGTAACTTCTCAAGTTTCAACTAACAAGTTAAAAAAAACCTGCAATGCTGATGAATTATAGTATTGAAGAACTGAATTTCTGACAGCATGGTCCAGTCTGCAAAAGATTTCAATAGCATCCTGATGGGATCACTGACATTGAATGACACTCACACTAATTGGATCTGGGGTCAGCTCTCAGATGAAGGTTGCCCTGAAAATGCTAGGACCTAATGGAGTACAACTGCCACTGCTTGAATTTAAGTTAAGAGATCTCCTCTAGAACCATCACCACTGCTAGAAAGGTCTAGAAAGAGTGTATAACAAGTGGTAGGAGAAACACTGAAGGACTGAGTCCTTCTCAAATTAGTTTAGAATAGAGAGTGTGAATAATTGGAGGTCAAATGTCTGCCTCATGATGTAAAAATTTTGCTAGGTTGCTCAGTGTATCCACTGCACCTGGAGTTAGGAAGACCTGAGTTTCAATCTAGTCTCAGACACTTACTAGCTGTGTGACACTGGGCAAGTCACTTAACCTCTGTACTTGTGTCTTAATCTGCTGGAGAAGGAAATGGCAAATAGCTCCAGTATCTTTTGCCAAGAAAATCCCATGGGCAGTACATGCATTTGATAGTCCATGGGGTTATGAAAAGTCAGACACAACTGAACAACAAAAATTTTGCCTCGACTCCCAAAAGTTACCTTAAAGTGGGTTGATAAATATAAGTATTGGTAAAAGTATTCCCCAAAATGGTCCAAATTGTAACATAAAATCAAATTTTAAAATGTTTTTATTGATTTGAAAAAATTTGGAATGAAAAAATTAAGTGAATAAAAGTTTCACTTTTTTCAAAATTCTCTTGTGCATTTTTAATTCCTTTCTATAAACTACTAAATATATTATATTTTAATTTCATTTTAACTCAGGAAAGGATCTTAACAACTTTTTGAAACCAGTTTAAGTAAGTCCTGTGGTTAAATTAGCCTCATTCTTCATGTCCTACATCAAGAGCAAGGTCCATTTGCCACTGGAGCCATTTCCATATACAGACCTTAAATAAACAATATTAATCACTATCAATGATGTTTATGCTTCAAGCTGAGTTTGCTAGTAGAGAAGAAGAAGAAAATAAGCACTTATATATAGCACCTACTATGTACCAGGTACTTGTGTAAACCAAATGGGGCACAACCCTATGAGGTAGGTACTGTAATCCCCATCTTAGAATTGAGGAAACTGAAACAAATCAAGTTTAAGTGACTTTCCTTGGGTCACACAGATAAGTATCTGAGGCCAAATTTGAACAGAAGTCTTCATGACTCCAGGCCCAGTGCTCTAACCACCATGGTACCTGGTACTAATAGGCATGATGCACCTGGTTGTGTGGTAGTGAAAAGAGAATAGTTTTAAGGCAATGAACAGATCAAAATGAAATGAACTATCTAGTTTTAGCACCCTGATCTCCTCCTAAGTAACTGAGCTAACTGGACATGAATAATTCCATCATTTTCTGTTTCATAGAGTTTGTCTTATGTCTTTAATAAAATATAAAAACCAGGCTTCTTTAATACTAACCATAGTGAAGGTAATGAAGTAGGAGCTAATGATCATAGGTCTAGGACTGGAAAATATATCAGAGATCAGTTAGTCAAATCCCTTTATTTCACTAATGAGGAAAAAGGGCACAGAGATATAAAGTGATTTGCCCAAGGTCACACATATAAACATCAGAAGTTGGACTGCGCAACCAGTGACCCCTCCTTTGGATCACTCCACTTCCCTAAACATGAAAGACTGGAAATCACACTGAACTGAGAATCAGACAATGTGATTCTGGCACTCTGGCATTTGTGATGTTAGACAAATCATTTGACAAGCCTCACCGCTCCCCCCCCACACACACACACACCCATCTTCAATGTCACACAAAGTTGGGAAGGAAATAAGAATCTTTTTTAAGCTAATTTTATTGATGCTATCATCAATAAGGTAGTTGTACAAGATAATTTCTATGGCCCCATCCATCTGTAAAGACCGCTGGAGTACTTTTAGGGAAGGTAGAAATGGTAGTATGGTTGGAACACACAAACAAGATTAGAAAAATAGTAGAATTGGGTTTGGGAAGCATTGAGAAGATGGGCAAAGAAATGGTTCCCTATATTCTCTCAGGAAGAGAAGTCTCATACTCATCCAAGAGAATCTGAATTGGTTAGATGGTCATGACTAGGATAGATCCAGGAATGAGGGTGGATATGTTCTCTCTGTATAAGAAAACATATAGATAGATCAATATAAGCTCTTTCTTCAGACATTTTTATGCCTACTTGACTATTATCCATTATCTAAGTCAGGCTATTTTAGCCTGAGGTCCAAAGATCCCAGGAGTAGGAATAGATTTCGGGGGGTTCATAAACTTAGATGGGAAAAAATACATCTTTATCTTAATATAACTCCTTTTCTTTGTTATCCTATGTATTTTATTATATGCATTTAAAAAACAAAAAATCAGGCTGAGATCACCTAATCTAAATAAACCAGCTCTATGGGACTTGAAATAAGGAGCTCCTTCTACCATGGGATGAAACTGTACTATTTCCTCTTTGGGGGAAACTAATGTTGGGGGGGGGAATGATAGTCATATCTCCTTTGTAAATAGACTCTGGATGCAGCTGTTCTTTTGGAGAAAGGGGAAGTGGTTATTTCAGGTCTTCACCAGAGGCACTGCCATTTTATCTCTCATTCCAATTAGTAAATGGAATCTGTAATCTATAAATATGAGTATGTATTCCTTTAGGTCACACAAAGTTGGGAAGGAAATAAGAATCTTTTTTAAGCTAATTTTATTGATGTTCTCTATTTCTTACATCATCGTAGTGATCCAAAGTATCCTCCTTTTTCCCATTCCCAAAGAGCCTTCCCATAAAACAAATACTATTTTTAAGAGAACAGGCAAGAATCAGAACAATTGAATAATTCACAGAAAAATCCAAAAGCCTAGGCTATGTGTAAAACCTATGGTCTTCCTCCCCACCTTTGTGAAAGTACAGGTTGGGGGTGCCCTCTCATATATCTTCATTTGAGTTCTGCTTGATCTTTTTAATTTTGTTACATTCACTTCTATTTTTTTCAGCTTATAGTTTTATATTGTTTTAGTTATTGTGTATATTGTTTTCTTGGCTCTGCTCATTTCACTGTGTATAAGTTCATATAAATCTTTCCATGCTTCTCTATGTTTATCATACATAATTTCTTATAGCACAATAATATTCCATTATATTCATGTACCACAATTTATTTAGCCCTTCTCCAGTTAATGGGCATTGAAGTTGTTTCCAATTATTGTCTATAACAAAAAGTACTGCTATAAATATTATTGGGACTTTATTCTTATCAGTGGCTTCCTTGGGCATAAGTCTAGTAATAGAATCTCTGTATCAACATTTTAATTTTTTATTTGCATAACTCCAAATTGCAAAGATAACTCTCATTGGGAATGTTTAATGTCAATGTGATGTTCACATAGCCCATGGTGGCTATGAATATGTTGGTGTAGTTGTGAATTACAAAATGTAACAGACTCTCCACATGCAAGACAGAACCAAAACATTTATTCAAATACCAGAAAGCCAAATACCAAAACCAGAAAGTAAAATCCATCATAGCAACCAAGAAGTTGGCACACACAACCAGTGTAGCAAACACCAAAATTCCCAAGCTTTCCTTCCATCAGGCCTTCAAAAGAAAATAGGCCCCCATAAGCAAAAAATGCCCCTCTCTTACTACCTCCACACTGCTTGCTCCCAGCTGTTTTGGCTCTATCCTCTGCTCCTTCCTGCTCTGCCCTTCCTGTTCCATGCTTTCCAGCTTCCAACCCCTATGGGCTCCATGTGATTACATTTGGCCTATTAAGGGGCAGGGAAGATCTTCAAATTCCCATTATTATTACAGAATGGGAGCATAAGCCATTTTGATAAATTTATTAAATGATTTATCATCATCTTAATATTTAAAATGTGTTAAGGAGGTAGATTGCAGTATTTCCATGGAACTAAAGTTTGCAAGGGTTTCTATGGAGACCAGATCTATGGGAAACACTTTATTTCAACTCCCCTCTCCACCTTAACACACATATAAACCCTACACTAAACAAGATACAACCCAAGTAGGCCCAAGAAACTGCGAAATAGCAGTCATGTAAGGAACCCAGATTGGTTTTGGTTTGTTTCCTCTCTTTACCACCTAATGGTATATCTTGAAATTGTTCTCCTGTAACTATTCCAACCTCCCCTCTTGGAAGCAAGTGGCTTTTCTTAGCTTGCCCAACTACCCTCCCAGTGTCCAGACAAGAGCAGGTGCTTATGCATTGAAGAAATATGACACTTGACTCTGCTTTTACCTCAATATTCTCAAGAGAATACATGCCCTTCTTCCACATCCTCTCTGCTTTTTTACTTTTCACCAAGCTGTGGATACCTTCACACGGAGGGAATCTTATATCGCCATCCATCACTGTTACTTACAGAGCAAGAGATATATGAGGCCATCTGGACAATATGCCAGATATGTGGGCCAGAAGCACTATCAACAACGCACGTAAAGTTGGAAGTGATTATGATTTAGTAGTATAGAAACAGAGTGGCAGTGGACAGAGCCCTATGCCCTATGAATGCCAGCTTCTGAAAATGCACTTACTGTATAATCATTTATTTAGTCTGTGGCTTAGAAATGTATGTTACTTTTGTTACTTGGTCAAAATATATGATTTTATTGGTGTAGAGGAATGATCAGCATGAAAAGGCTCTCATCCAATGCAGATGCTAACTAATCCTTTGTAATTTTATAACAAGGAGTTGTCTGGAGCACTGAAAGTTCAAGTAACTTGCCTATAGTTACACAAGCAGTATGTGTCAGAGGCAGGATTTTGAATCTTGGTCTTCTTGACTACAAGATCAGCACTCTCTTCCTCATACCAAAGTGTCTATTTTTAGAATTTCATAAACTTTTTTATCTTGACCACGATCAATTCCTTAATATATGAAAATAACTTTGATGAATTTGATGAACATTTTGAATTCCATAAGTATGGCAGGAAAGTAATTCATTTGTTCATTATTGAAACTTATCAAGGAAGAACTAAAGAGTATATTTTCTTACCTTTCCAAGTGATTATCCTCCTTTCCTGTTTAATTTTAGCAGCATTATTAAACAATTTAAACAATTTTCATGTATGAACATCACTATCATTTAACTGAATTGTTGGTCTAACAATTAGACATGTATACCCACTTGAATGTTTAAACCATAGTAATCATTTGCAGCTTTGTTACTCAGTTAAAGACAGGTACACTAGGGTATTTGTTTTAATGGAGAAACTAAGAATAGATATAACTCTCAAGTGAATAATTCCTCATTTAGTTATAATAGATATTGAATTAATATTCTCATTAAACACAAAGTGATTCACATCAAACACACTTTTAAAAAATTCAGTTTTGTTTTATTTTCGGTTCTGAATTTTCCTCCTCTTCCCTCCCCACCCCCTTCCTTCCCCAGAAGGCAAGAAAAACAAAACTAAAACTAAAAAAGCCGAACAGTTAATTTACCACCAGTAAGATATACCATGCAGTAAACTGGGCCCTTGGGCCTATGGACCCAAAAGATGGCTTTGGAGCTTTGGTCTGTCTTATTTGTCCTGTTCAGTTCTAAGTGTGAGGAATGGAGTCCCCAGTTCAGGCACTTAAGCCATGGGGACCTTGGAGCCCAGGATTCCAATATTATTGCAATCAGGCCAGCAGGGAATCCCTAGGAAGCCATGCCTGAGATGCAAGATGGTCTAGGGAGAGTGGGAAAGGGAGTACACTTTGGACTCAGAACTGAACTCAATTGGGAACAATCCCTTTACCCTGACCAAAGGTTTAGGAAGAATTAGAGCCTCAAAGTGTTGGCAACTAGAGAAATATTTGTATATCTGTTTGTGCTATGCATTTGAAATAAATATTCCTTTGTAAAAGCTAATCTAAGAGTTTAAATGGAACTGGGGCACTTAGAATCCCCACAAGTTAAGGAGAACATAATCAGTGGGGGTTTCAGCCAGTGGCAGAGATAAGAAACACCCACTCAACCCTCTAAGCATACAGGTCAACTCTGAGGGAGGGGTAGTGGGAGCCAGAATAATCATTGTTATATGTGGGACCTTTTCTGCCTTAAAACTGTGAGAATCCTTGGAGAGGTTTCCTGACTGGGACTTTAAGTTTTGTATAACCTAGTCTGCAAGATCCTAGAGAAATTGACAAGTCTATTTTAAGGATATTAATTTTATAGTTGATATTTTTTTCCAGTGTGTGTTTCTTTACAAGTCTATTGTTGTTCTGTTGATGTATTTTGGCAAACTTTATATTTGCTGATTCCTTGAATGTTTAGATATTTTAGAAACTACTGCTGAATTTTGCATAAGTATTGATATTAAGTTTACTATGAAAAGTGTGGAGTCTATATCACCAGAATATCCTGCCTAGTTGACTCTCCTCCTCCTCTTCTTCCTTCTCCTTCTTTCCCTTTTTCCTTTTCCTCCTCTTCTTTTCATCTAAACAGACCTAGACTGCTTGCTTTACTGTGAAAGTATTTTCTTAGAATCCACAAATAGTTGGCTTTCTTTGCTACTTCTATAAGTGGGGTTACTTGTTTTTTGTCCTGTTGGGTGAGTTTTAAACCCTTGCAGGGTTTTACCACAAGGATTACCCTTGCAGTGGCAGGGAGCTATTGAGAGAATTTGGGATGCCCTTAGGAATAAAAACCCAGAGGAAATTCTGAAACTCTATAAGGATTGCCTATGGTACAGGGACTATTAGAGAATTTTTGATGTTCCCCTGTAGAGAAAGGGACACTTGAAAAATTTTCCTGAATTCCATTTCATTCAACTTGCATGGAGAGAAGCATACATCCAAGATTATTTCTTATCTAAGGGAAGAATGATGCCTAATTGAACCCAGGTCCTAAATCTCTGGCAGGGGAAGGGGGGGGGGTAGAATTACATGTGGTTTGGAAAATTCATTATGTACCAGGTTCTTATTTAAGACAGGAGGTCAATTTCTTTACCTTTGCTTTATCTTTTGTTAATGGACTGAGAAAGATCATTTGAGCACCAAGTAAGACATTTGTTGAGTACTAAGCAAACAGTAATCCTTGGTAAGCTATTTAAAATATTACTTGTTTGTTGAATCTGTAATACTTTTTGGATAATTGTGATTTTCATCCATACATGTGTGACTTTATATGATCATGCAACATTGACTGTTTTGAGACTTAATTAGAGAGGTGTGCTGGAGTCAGCCTGAACTGGTTTGGGGACAGCCAATCGTCGAATTTTCAGAGTGAACATTCATACCTCAGAAATTATCAAGCACCACAAATTAGGGCTTGGTTTATTGTTTTGTTGATTTCTAGACTAAGAAAATAATGGAGAAAATGTCAATAATGCAAATTAAATTTACAAGTATGTGCCATACTTAAAAAAAATTTCAGAGAGCAGGTTGTTAAACATTGACCAGCACTCCTGCATGTATGGCACTGAGGAAGCAAATGAATGGACAGTGCTTTTGCCTCCACTGTGACTACAAAAGCTTGTTTTTAATTGGGTAAATGTACAGTGTATTCAAAAAGCACCCCCACCTATTTTCCAGGGATGGCAAATTTCACAAATGGGGAGAGAATCTAATGAGAGCTTGGCACATACCCAGACCACCTAAGATAGGTGTTCTTGGGACCTGCTCTTGAGAAACAGGACTGACACAGGTGTGGACATTATATGGTGGTTTGCCACATAACTAGGAGCAACCTCCTTCCATTGGTTGTATAGCCAGAACTGCTTATGTCTTTACATTAATGTGACTGAGGCATTCTCTTTCCAGTGGCTGTTTCTGGGAGAGGACTCATTCACTTACATTAGGCGTACCATGCAGTAAGCCAGATAGGAAGCATCTTAAGACTACCTTCTGCTCTGCTCCCCCTAGGAGCTGTGGCCCCAAGAAATGGGCTTGCAGTTTTGACCTCTTTTGTTTATTCTTTTCAGTTCTAAGTATGGGGAATGGAATCCTCCCCCAAACAGCTCAGGCCATGAAGATTTTGGAGCCCAAGATTCCAGGCTAGATGTTTCAGCCAGTCTAGCAAGGAAGCCCTAATAAGGTAGAAGCAAGACCTTCCCGCGGCTCCGACTTCCACCCTCCCCAATCCATGTAAAAAGGGGACTCTAAACAAACTTTGGAGCTGTAGAACCCACAAAATGACACAGAGAAGCTAACCTCCCACTGAGGACAGCCCGGCAGGCCGGCAGGAATCGGCCAGCGCAGCGCTCTGGGAGCCGAGCCCAGCACCACACCGAGGCTTTTGCCCCAGGGCGGGCCTGACCAGCCGCCTGCCAGAGGGACTCCAGATCAGCAGCAGCTGTGGCCGTTTCCAGATTTATCAATACATAGATGTGAAGGACAAGGTGAGAGGCCAGTGCAGTCTGGACTTTGGGACCAGTAAGTGGGAGTGCGTGGCTTTTACCCCCGGGGTGAGAAACCGCTGAGACGCCAGCACAGCCTGCCAGTGCCACGTGGCAGCTTCAGCTCCTGGCCTGCAGAGTGTAGGGGGACCAAGCACCAGTCTGAGGGGTCATCGCTCTTGCTTTAACCTGCTTGGATCTGGATTGCAGTCTAGGGTGGAGGTCCTGGGGTGTGGGTCCAGCTTGCCAGAGCATGTGGAGACCTCAGAGAGGGCACCCATCTAATACCTCCGGCAGCTGAGAAAACCCCAGCGTTTGGGACGAAAACTCCCCTGTCTGGTGGCAGAGTCCTACTGTGGCAAAAAGCCCAAAAGTCAAATAATTGAGTGGCAAAATGAGCAGGCAGAGGAAACAAAGCAGACAGAAGATTCCAACATTACACTCCTATTTTGGGGATAAGAAGGAGCAAGGCATGGAACAGGAGGAAAACAGTAAAGTCAGTACTCCTGCACCAAAAGCTTCAAAGGAAAATACAAGCTGGTTACAGGCCATAGAGGACCTTAAGAAGCAGATAAGAGAAGTAGAGGAAAAATTGGGAAGAGAAATGAGAACAATGCAAGAAAATTATGAAATGAGAGTCAACAGCCTGACTGAAGAAAATAATACCTTAAAAAACAGACTGACTCAAATGGCAAAGGAGGGTCAAAAAGGCAATGAGGAGAAGAATGCCTTAAAAAGTTGAATTTGCCAGATGGAAAAAGAATCTCAAAAGCTCACTGAGGAGAATCATTGCTTCAGAATTAGATTGGAGCAAATGGAAGCTAATACTTTATGAGAAATCAAGATTTCAAACAGATCCAAACAAATGAAAGAATAGAAGGCAATGTGAAATATCTCATGGGAAAAACCACTGACCTGGAAAATAGATCCAGGAGAGATAATTTAAAAATTATTGGACTACCTGAAAGCCGTGACCAAAGTAAGAACCTAGAAAGCATCCTCCTGGAAGTTCTCAAAGAAAACTGCCCTGATGTTTTAGAACGAGAGGGCAAAATAGAGGTTGAAAGAATCCACTGATCACCTCCTGAAAAAGATCCCAAAAAGAAAACTCCTAGGAATATTATAGCCAGGTTCCAGAATTCCCAGATTAAGGAGAGAATATTACAAGCAGCCAGGAAGAAACAATTTGAATATTGTGGAAACACAATCAGGATAACCCAGGATCTGGCAGCTTCTACACTGAGGGATCGAAGGGCCTGGAATGTGATATTCCGGAGGTCAAGGGAGCTGGGATTAAAACCAAGAGTCACCTACCCAGCAAAACTGAGTATCATGTTTCAGGGGAAAATATGGTCATTCAGTGGAATAGAGGACTTTCAAGCATTCTTGCTGAAAAAACCAGAGTTGAATAGAAAATTTGACATTTAGATACAAGAAGCAAGAGAAGCATGAGAAGGTAAACAGGGAAAAGAAATCATAAGGAACCTATCAAAGTTGAACTATTTTTTTTTTTAAGCACTCGGGGTTGGGTGACTTGCTCAGGGTTGCATGGCCGGTTGTTGTTTCTGGGTGTGGTGATGAGTGTCTGGGCCTGGATTTGATCTGGGTCATCCTGGCACTGGAGCCGGTGCTCTTGCTCACTGAGCCACCTGGCCAAAAGTTGAACTATTAACATTCCTACATGGAAAAACAATAATTGTAACTTATGAAACTTTTCTCAGTAGTTGAAGGGATTAGAAATATATATATATATATATATATATATGTCTTTATATGAGGGTATGCGGGCACATGAATACATATGTGAATGTGTGTATATACTTTTACAGATATACATAGATAGAGGGCACGGGACCAATTTAACAGGAAGGGATGATACTTAAAAGGTGAAATTAAGAGGTGAGAGGAATATAATGAGAGGAGATGGGGAGAGATAGAGTGGGGCAAACTATCTCATACAGAAGAGGCAAGGGGAAATGGTTACACTGGAGGGGAAGAATAGGAAGGCAAAAGGGAATGGGTCAACCTTATTCCCACTGAATTTGGCTTGAGGAGGGAATGAAATACACACTAAATAGGGGATCTCACCCTCCAGGAGAGTAGAGGGGGAAGGGAATGAGAGGGGGGATGATGGAAGGGAGGGCAGGCTGGCGGGGAGGGAAGTTGGAAGCACCCACTTTTGAAAAGGGACAAGATCAAAGTAGAAAATAGAACAAGTGGGAGGTGGGATAGGAGGGAGGGAAATATAGTCAGTCTTTTACAATACATCTACTATATTATTGTTTTGCATTAGCCGCACATGTACAACCTATACTGAACTGCTTGTCTCCCCAGTGGGGATGGGTGGCAGGGGGGGAAGGGAATGAATCTGGAATTGAAAGTTTTAAAATCAAATATTCAAATATATATATATATACTTATATGTGTATATAAAAAAAAGATTAAATGGAGTGTTGTACCTGGAAAAAAATAAAAAATAAAAAATGTTTGCTTTAAAAAAAAAAAAAAAGGAAGCCCTAATAAACCAGGTGCTGGGACACAAGCCCAGAAGAAGCTTTGGACTTGGAATTTAATGGGACTGATGCTGTTTAGGACTGAGGTTAAACTGGAAACCTAATCCCCTTCCCCTGTCCAAAGATAGAGATGGCATGGAGGAAATTTAGAGGGGAGAAAATGTATGTTTGTTCTTGCTACACCTTTGAAGTAAATATTCCTTTGTAAAAGAGATAATAATAATAATATATTGGGAGAAGATGCCATTTGCAGAGACAACAGAGAAACTATTATTTATCTGACTCCCTTGGTGAATCAATAGAAGTATTTTTTTTGAATATGACTTATAATCAGCAGACCCTTGGAGGTTTCTAGAAATAAAAAGATAATCCAGGAAACTAGCACTAAAAGGACAATGCCCATTGCTATATATATAGGCAGTGCCAAGAACAACCTTTCATCAAACCCTACCCAGCTATTTCACATAAGCTGTTGATGCCTGGGTCAGGATCTTTTGCTTGATTAATGATTGATAATACTATAAAAACGACTTAGAGAGGAGGAGATTATGATAACTGTTGTTTACAACAGTTGTGGTTCTGTCTTTGTGAGAAATCATCTATCCCAAAAAGGAGCAGAGTGAAAATAAAAGAAATGTAAGGGATCAATTTTGATGAGTATACCTGCAGTTGTTGAACCATATGCTCACCCTGTTTTACATGTGGTAACCTTTGGAATGTTTGAAAGACAGAGAAAAGACATAAAATAGGGACATACATCTATTCCCTAAACCCCTAAGGACCCATTCCTAAGATAGGATAAAACTTTTCCCTAGGATTTTTCCTAATAAACAAGTACCATAGGTTTTAGACCTAGATGGGACTTTTGAAATCGAGGTTCAGTGAATAGAGTGCTGGGTCTGGAATAAGTAAGACTGATCTTCCTGAGTTTGAATCTGGCCACAGATACCTGTTTGCTTCAGTTTCCTCATCTGTAAAATGAGCTGGAGAAGGAAAATGGCAAACCACTCCAGTATCTTTGTCAAGAAAATCCCAAATGGGATCATGAAGAGTTTGGGCATGACTGAAATGACTGACCAATACCAACACCAAAAATACCTGATATCTCATGTTAGAAAAGAGGAAACTGAGGTCTAAGGAGCTTAAGTGATTTATATGAGGGACCAAGAAGGGAACTTACTTAGATGACAGGTCACTGCAGCTATGATGTTTTCTACCCCTCTCAAAGAAATACTATGAGGAAAGTGCATTGTAAAGCTTAAAATGCTTTGTGAATGTCAGTCATTGTTGCCTTTGTTATTGCTGTTGGTATTATGTACCTCCCCTAGCCTCATCTTTAAAATAAGGGATTTGAGAGATGACTTGAATCAAAATGGTGGAATGGAAAGGACACTAGACTGAATCCCTGTTTTGGAATCACCAAAGTACCGCTTGCTATAGAGCAAGTCACTTCCCATCACTAGTCCTCAGTTTTGTTTTTTGTTTTTTGCTTTTTGGAGGGCAATTGGGGTTAAGTGACTTGTCCAAGGTCACATGGCTAGTAAGTAACAAGTGTCTGAGGCCTAATTTGAACTCAGGTCCTCCTAACTCCAGGGCCAGTGCTCTATTCACTGTGCCACCTAGTTGGCCCATAGTCCTTATTTTCTTTATCTGCAAATGAAGGCAAATCCTTGCAATAAAGCTGGGTTTCCATATGCTGTATCAGCAGATTGTGTGTGGGGCAGGGGGAGGGAGAGTAGTGAGAAGGGATCCAGACACATTATCTTATTAGAACAGAATGATAGTAAACAACAACCTCTGAATCAAGGAGCAACCAGGAAGTGCAATGGATAGACTGCTGGGGCTGGACTCAGGAATACTTGAGTTCAAATTCTGCCTCAGATACTTATCTGTATGACCCTAGGCAAGTCACAACTTCTGTCTGCCTCAGTTTCCTCAAGTGCAAAATAGAAATCATAATAGCACTCATGTTGTAAAGATCAAAAGAAATAGTTTTTTCATTAGCCCTTTAGTAATCATGAAATCTAGTTATAGGACCTAATGTGCTTATTAAGAAATAGCCCAGGGGTGGCTAGGTGGCCCAGTGAATAGAGCACTGGCCCTGCAATAAGGAGGACCTGAGTTCAAATCCCGCCTCAGACACTTAACACACACACAAAAACAACAACTAGCTGTATGACCTTGGGCAAGTCACTTAACACCAATTGCCCTCCAAAAAGCAAAAAAAAAAAAGAAAAGAAATAATATTTGTAAAGCACTTAACCCAATACCTGGCACATAGCAAGGGCTTAATAAATGTGGTTTTTTTTCTTTCTTTTCTACCATAGTAAATAGACTGTCCTTCATTACTAACTTTTGAGTAGCTGCCACTGTTTGTCATTTAAGGTCATATAAGTCATTATATAAGTCCTTATGACTGGAAAACATTCAGTATACATGACTGCTGAAGCAGCCTTTACAATTCTGCTTAGAATAGTCAAAAGCAACATTCCGGTGTTTGGTGACAGGGGCTTGGGACCTTACTACCATAGCCCACAGTAGTGTTGGGTTCCACCCCCAGTTGCCCAGGTACATGAGACCCTGTATGGTCTATCTAGAAGATTGGAATTATAGGGGCATATTGTTTTTTGTGTATATCTTGGTTTCTCTGGGAAGCCTCCAATAATTTTATCTTTCTATCGGCTGAAAAAGTGGACTTAGTGAGAGATCCAGAGAGACCTGAATAAAAGACTCAAATAATCCTCTGAATTATACTAGAAGCATTGATGTTAGACTGATCCTAGGTTTAGTTTGGTAGTATATCAATTGGGCTACTTCCTTCACTCACAGTAAGGGAATCTGTCAATGAGTATAAGGATCATAGAACATTCACACATGTGCACACATACACATATGTGTATTACCTACGTACATATGATAAACCTCCCTACACATAAACAAGCAAGTAGCAGGTTCCCAGTGATAAATTTGTGCTTTTGTAACGTCCAGACTACTTCTGGGGCCTCCGGGGCTGATTATTGCCAGGATGTAGAAAACTGACTGTAAAGTTTATCATGAGTCCCCTGGTAAACATGGGCCTTATGCCCAAACCTTAGCTGTTCATTTGGAACGGGGAGGTGGCTAGCCAGGAAGGTTTAAAGTATGTGAGTATTGAGGTTAAGGGAAGAAAAAAAAATAAATAGCCCTGCTTGTCTCAAATATAGCTGGTGCCTCACAGTTAGAAATTAAAGTCTTTTATAACAGAGAGAAATTCAGTCATGACATTACCTCCAATAGAATTTCGAGGTTATCTTGCTCTTTTACTATATGATTCTAACTCACTAAGCAATTCCCAAGCTTGGGAAGATGGAAAAAGGAAACTCAGTCTGATATTTTGATTCTATCCCAATTCAGATTGAAACTGATAGGGTCCAAAACTTTCCACTGTCCCAACTCCAAAGCTAATGAAGGTCTTCCACCACAACTAGTTTTCTTTGGCTACTAAGAAGAACCAGCATTCCAATGCTTGTCTCAGTATTGTAAAGATGGAATTAGCTTAGAAGCTAGCAGATGTATAGTCTGTTCTTGGCTAAAACACCACTGACTAGCCTTTTGACCACTCTACGCCTCGGACTCGCCAGCTTTCAAGTGAGAATAATAGTATTCCTTGGGTCGTGGTATAAAAAAAGGTCTACACTTAAAGTCAAGAGGGACCAGGATTCAAATTCTGCCTCCAAAAATTTTTGGTGAGACCGTGGATAAGGCACTTTCTCTCAGCTTCAGTTTCCTCAGCCATAAAAGAGGGATGGGAATGATACCTATTGGGTTGTTATGAAGCTCAAAAAGTGCTTAGTAAAAACCTTAGTCACAATATATAGTCTATTAACAGTGGTATCAAACTTAAATAGAAACAAGGACCATTATATAATAGAAAAAGGGATCCTGCGGGCCTTATATTGACTTAGTTTTAAAATGTACTATTCTCTATATTTTATTGTATTTTTATTTACTTTGTTAAATATTTCCCAATTACATTTTTGTAATTACAGTTTTGTCCACACTCAGGAGTGTTACAGGCTACACATGGACCTAGTATTTAACACCTCTGGTATGTTGGTGTTATTGGGGGTATTATGACAATCACATGAGAAAATGACATATAAAAATATTTTGCAAAGGAAGAAGGAATATATATACACATGTATATGTATACATATATATATTTAGGTAAAAGTATCACTATTCATCCTTTCTCCTGTCAAGGGAACAGGGAGAAGGAAAAAAAAGATTTAACCATTCCACAACTATACAAGGAGGTTTGTTAAGGGGTATAACCCAGGTCTTTTGCAGACTTTGTTTCTCTTCCTTTAAGGTCAAAGTATACAAAGTCATGAACTGATTATAGGAGAATAAGCAAAGGATATTGGGGAAGAAGGCCTAGGACAGCTCCCATCTTTCACTAGCAGACAATAAGAAAGTGTGAAGTGAGGCTGGGATGAAGCCAGCAGGATGGCTCTCACCCATCAAAGTGCACAGGCTCTGAATTCTCACAGGCAATGACAACATGCCTGGTTCTGGCCATGGCTCGATACCTACAATTTGGGGAAGTGGAGCCACCTGTCACTCTGCAGTCTGTGATCTTCATAATGCCTTCATGGCAGTTCATCTGGCCATTCTTGCATTTGATGCCAGTGGTATGGCAGATACTGTTGATGTTCCAAATGTCCTCATGGATGAAGGTGTTAACGGGCTTGCATTTTGGCACAGTCATTCGTCTCCTGTGCATCATCTGGGTGCAGTACGTAGCATCACCACCTTCACTATAAGGGTCCACATGTTGTCGCAGGAACTGTTGGTACCTCCGACTCTGGCCAGAAGAGGGCTGTACCAGCCATAAGCCAAGCAAGGCCAACAGCAGCAGCAATGATCGGATCCCCTGCATGGCCATTATCTTCTGCCTAGTTAGGGGCCCCTAAAAAGAGAACAAGGCAAGAGGCAGGAGAGTAGACCATAAGGATGGAGGATGGACTGCCCATCCCTTGCCAAAAGACAAAATATCCCTATTCTATACTTCCATATTCTACTTTTCCCCTCTTACATACTGATTCTTCTCTAGCTTTCATTTCCTAGTTGTTCTAGATCAGAGGTTCTTTGGCAGGGATAGCTGACCATAGATTTCAAGTCATCCATGAACTTGAAATGGAAGAACAATTACATCTTTATTTCAACATCATTGTTTTCCTTTATAATTCGACATATTTTATTTCATGCATTTTAAAACATTATTCTGAGAAGGGGTTCATAGGCTTCCCTGCTGCAAAAGGAGCCTCATAACACATAAAAGTTAAGAACTCCTAGTCTAGGTCATCTCTAAGGTTGTTTTCCTCTCTAATCAATCAAGAAATGTTTATTAAGTGCTTACTATGTGCCAGGCATTGTGCTAAGAGCTGAGGATATGAAAAAGAAAAAACACCGTCACTTCCCTCAAGAAGCTCATATTTTACTAATCTCTAATACTCTGTTATCCTGTGAATCTCCATTAGCTATCCCCTCCATTCACAGATGTTACTATTCTTGCTTCTCTTTTTCACGGCATTGCTCCCAAGTGATTCAGTTTCCAAATACTTTCTCCATTCTAAGGTAGAGTTTCATCTGAGAGAAGTTAAATACCAGGGATCCTACGATGATTTAGGTCTAGGAGCAAGGCTCCAGTTTACCTTTGTTTATGGAGAGAGCTGCAGATAACCCTGATGAAACCTCCTGGTCAGGTCCTGAAAAGAAAGCATCATATATGACTAAAAGATAGCTATACATAATAACTGCATGAAACTGGGAGGCTGCTTGGCTGATTCCTGTATATGTAACTTCTCCTTGGCCACTGTGCTCTTTAGGGAGTACTGAATTCCTTAAAATCTCCTCATCCCAAGAATTGGGATGAATTTATATCTCACAAAGTATAGGCATGTTGAATTTTCACAGTTACACAAATCTTCTTTATTTTATTATGATTGACAGATTCAATTGAAGTTCAGAGATAGAGTAGAAAAAGATGAATTTTTCTTTTTGATTTCAGTTTTCTTTTTCCTTTGATATCCTCCCCGTGGCAATAAAAGCCAGAACCTTTGTCAAGCTTGTTAATCAGTATGGTCTGTGTACTTGGGTGCTTGCGTGTGTGTGTGTGTGTGTGTGTGCGCGCGCGCGCATGCGCCTAACATAGTGTCTTGCACATGGCAATAGTGGAGCAACCCTTGTTGAAGAAATTAAGGCATGAACAACATAGTAATAATAATAAAAGTACCTCTCACACCATCAATGTACTAAATAAGAGGAGAATTTCAAGATGAATTGTGGGTAAAACCATCTGCTAAGTAATAAACTAGCATTTATATAGCACTTTGAGGTTTTCAAAGCACTTTACATGCATTAACTAATTTGATCCTCACAACAATCCTGTGATGTAAGTGCTATTATTAGCCCCAATTTACAGAAGAGGAAATTGAGACCAGGAAAGATAACAGCAATTTTCTCAGCGACATATGGTTAGTAAGTGTCTGAGGCAAGATTTGAACTCAGGCCTTCCTAAATTAAAGTACTATGCTCTACCCACTGTGCTACCCATCTGCTTATCAATACCAACTGCCTAAGAAAGAATTTAAACAGTTTTTCTTATAAACTCCTCATGTAGGAAGCTGTCGGACTTTCTGGTGATGATAAAGGGTCATACTTCATGGTCCCTATCTGCCCCTTCATGTACTTTCAACAATCCTATATTTTTTCACTTTCTTTCTGTTCTTATCCCTTCCCACTCCTATACCTGGACCCACTCTCCCACTACTCATAGTTGCTTTTGTACCTTAATCTCCACACTTCAAGGAAAACAATGACATTCATTCTCAAAACTGGAAGTAATCCTCATTTGGTTTCCAAAACACATCTGTGAGCTAGGCAGAGTAGATAGCACCACCATTTTTTTTTTTTTACAAATGTGGAAAAGGAAGCTTGGAAAAGACAAGCAGCTTAGATCTAAGATCACACAAATAGCAATGCCCAGAGAGACTTTTGACTCCAATAATAATAACAGCATTTCTATTCTACTTTAAGATTTATAAGGTACTTTACAAATACTATTTCATTTTATCCTGACAAAAACCCTAGGAGGTAGGTATTATTATTATTACCATTTCATCGATGAGGAAACTGAGGTAGGTTAAGTTAAGCGACTTGAAGAGAGTTATGTGATTTGAAGAGAGACCCAACTGGTAACTTATTTGAACTCAGGTCTTCCTGACTCCAGTTCAGTACTCTATCATCACCTAGAAGTCTCTTCAGGGCATCGCTTCTTCTGATTTTCCAATAGCAGTGACATGGTTATATTTCTCTGTCCACTGTTTCTTATCCTAGACTTTGTAAAACTAATAATAATAATAACAATAACAACTAACATTTATATAATTAGGGCAGCTAGGTAGTACTGTGAATAGAGTGTGGGAAGGGGCAGGGCTGGAGTAGGGAAGATTCATTTGCAAGAATTTAAATCCCACCTCAGACACTTACTAGTTGTGTGACCCTGGGCAAATCACTTAACTCTCTTCACCTCAGTTCCTTCATCTCTGAAATGAGCTTGAGTAAGAAATGGCAAACCACTCCCATATCTTTGCTGAGAAAACCCCAAATGGGGTCATGAAGAGCCAGACATGACTGAAATGACTGCATGACAACATTTGTATAGCACATATTGTGTGCCAGACACTAACCTAAGCACTTTGCAATTATCATCTTACTTCATTTTCACAATAGTCCTACAAGATAGATGCTATTATTATCCTCATTTTACAAATGAAGAAATGGAGGCAAAAAAAAAAAAAGCTAAGTGACTTGCCCAGGGTCATTATAGTGTCTGAGGCTGGATTTGAACTCTGCTCTTCTCCAGACTCCGGGGCTGGTGCTTTATTCACTATACCACGTAGCTACCTCATGTATTTGTGTAACAGTTAACCCACAAAGAGGACCTAGATGGTCCATATAAAGATCTAATCCATAATCTTGACCATATTGTTAACTCACTACAAAAACCAAACACACACAAAAAAATTTTTTTTAAACCATCACAAAAAAATGGTATTTGAGATGAGGAGAAATCCTATGTTGGGGAGGAATGGGGTCAATGTCCATTTCCAGCCTGAAATTTCAAAGGGAAGTCACTGGAAATCAAGAGTAGATTAAGAAAAAGTGGCACAACGCAGTCAAAAGGGGCTATCCCTAATGCTCAGTCATGATTTACAATGCAGTAATATAAAATGGAGAGCTAGGGTCTCATAAATGATCTGTACCTTGGGCCACCTTCCAGATTTTATATTAATCTGCCTCTGACTGATATTCTGGAAATTGGTCCCAAGACCAAAGTATGCCTGTCATCAAATCTTAGCCCAGGCCTATCTTCACTGGACCTCACTGTTCCTCAATTAAAAAAAGAAAGTTTTAGCCTTAGGTAGTAAAAAAAAACATGTCATTTCTTCTCTCTCTTATATCTGAATATAATCACTGGTGAGTTAACCTAAAAAACTTGTTATCAAAATACTTTCTCAGGGCAGCTAGGTGGTGCATTGAATAGAGCACTGGTCCTGGAGTCAGGAGGACTGAGTTGAAATCTGACCTCGGACACTTGACACATTTATTAGCTGTGTGGCCTTAGGCAAGTCACTTAACCCCAATTGCCTTGCCTTCCCCCCTCAAAAAAAAAAGATACATAAAATGCTTTTTGTTAGAGTTGAAAAGAGCCTAGGAGATTATATAGTTGTTTGGTTGCTGTCTTTTGTTCTTGAAGAGGACCCAAATGACACCACTATATTGGGGTCAAGGTACAAAGTGTCCAACCATGGCTGATAAGACAAGTATGATCTCAGAAGGCTCTGCCACAAGTCAGACACAAAAAATCCATAATAACATTTGGAATGGAGATGTCTTTCAATTTGTGAAGCTTACATTTCTTTTAAGCTACTGTAATTCTGCTTTGCCCATAGAACACAGTGTTCCCTTTGATGCAGGCCTGCCATGCTGGGTGGTCCTGTGTCAGTGTTTCCCATGCCTCACATGCTTCACAATTAATTCCAAAGTTCTTTGGAGAGACCTTCAAGGTGTCCTTGTATTGCTTCTTCTGACCTCCTTGTGAGTTTTTGCCTTGCGTGAGTTCTCCATAAAAATAGCAAACATATGTTTGGCATTTAAACAATGTGGCCAGCCCATCAGAGTTATTCTCTCTGGAACAAAGTTTGAATGCTTGGCAAGTCAACTCCAAAAAGGACTTCAGTGTCCAGACCCTTATCTTGACATGAGATCTTCAGAATATTCCTAAAATGATTCAAATGGAATTCATTCTGTTTCCTGGCATGGCCCTGGTATACTGTCCAGGTTTCACAGGCATACAACACCGAAGTCAGCACAATGGATCTGTAGACCTTCAGTTTGGTAGGTAGTCTAATACCTCTTCTCTCCAACACTTTCCTTTGGAATGTCCCAAACACTGAACTAGCTCTGGCAATGCTTGTATGAACTTCATCATCTATGCATATGTCCCTAGAAAGTATTAACTTATCCACAGCATTCAGAATTTCTCCATTTTCTGTAACCAATGGTTCCTCATATGGATGGTGCTGTACTAGTTGGTGAAGAACCTGTTTTCTTGGTGTTCATTGTTGAGCCAAAATTAGCACAAGCAGCAGAGAATTTATCTATACTTTGTTGCATTTCAGCCTTAGGCTACACTGAGTGTGCAATCATTATGGGCATTATGAACCTTAGAGGTACATAGTAGAGGTTCCTTATATTCTACAAAACCCATATGTTTTCAGGAACAGAAGAAAGATATTTATGTAAGTTGTGATCATTTCCAGCTATGAGCTACCGTGTTTCCCCAATAATAAGACACTGTCTTATTATTTTTTTTGGACAGAAAAACACCAGAGGGCTTATTTTCAGGGGAGGGCTTATTTTAATGAACATTGACAGCAATTTTAATAAACAGGTAAATGTGAACAAAAAAATGTACCTTTATTCAATAATGATCATGTCATCTTCTTCAACAACATCGTCGTAAGTGTCCATACCCTGAATTCCGTCCTGGATGTCTTGCGCCTCCATTTCCTTCAGAAGAAGTGGACCCAATCTGTCATGTCCAGCAATATAGCTCTCTTTAAATGAATATGTCTTGTCCAGGTAACCTGCTCATAGTGCCTTGGCGACACAGCTGTCAGTAATTTTATCCCATGACTTCTTCACCCAAGTCACAACTTCTTGCAGACAGGGCTTCACAAAGTTTCCACGCTGATTTCTTTCCATTCTATTTTCAATGTAGTCATTGACTTCCATGCGCAAATGGTCCTTGAATGGCTTCTTTATTGCAATATCAAGGGTCTGGAGATAGGCAGTCATTCCTGCAGGAATCATTACTTGATCTATTCTTCTCTCTGCAAGAAAGTTCTTCATTTCTTTAGCGCGGTGAGTGCTGGCTGAATCCCAGACTATCAGACCTCTTTGGTTACCTCGCATAACAAGTGGCAGCATTAAATCAACCCACTTTCTTATAATGGCTTGTGTACACCAGGATTTTTCAGTTTCAAGAACGTAAATGCCAGATACACGTTCAATCTTATCTTTCTTGCCCTTACTGATGATTAGAGGTGTGGCTTTCTTTCCATCCAAACGAATTGCCGAAACACAGGTGACCCGTGCACTTTCATACCCAGTGATGGGAATGTAGGTTGATGTTGCACCCCTGTGATGAATTGTTGTTTGAGATCCTTGTCCCATAAACACTGCAGTTTCATCCAAAGCCATCATATTGCAGGTTTGGTACTTGGAAATGTCGATCCTATCAATAAAGGACTTGAATGCAAGTGCACGTTTAATAACTTCAGCATCTTCCAGCTTAAACAGTGTTGTTGATCTTCTTAGGGACAGGTCATACCATTGAAGGAAACCGTCCAACCAGTGTTGTGATGCTTTGAATCCTTCTGAGACCATTTCAAACTCTGGTGCCATTGAAAGGGCAAATGCTTGAATACGGTATCAGCCCTGCGCACAACCAAGGCCTTTGCTCTCCTGTCAGCAATCCATTCACCAATGAGGATCTCCAAGTCAGGATATAAGGGCTGCCGACCTGATCCAGAGCTGCGCTTTTTCCCTTTTCCCTCATCTACCTGTTGATTGAGGTTATTATAATCGGCTCTCCATTTTCTGACCATTCGAAGATCCAAAAGTTTTTCTTTACAGAAAACTGCAAGATTCTTGCCATGTGACTCCTCTACAATTGCTTTCTTATACTCAACAGTATAGCTCTTCCTTTTTACACTCATGTCTGGGGGTCAAAACAGACAGAATAATAAAATTATGACCATCAGTCCTTCTTTTCACTCCATCATGCCCCCTGAGTTCTTCTTTTTTCCTCCATCATGCCCTTTTTATCCTCCATCATGCCCCCTCACTCCCGCTTACATACCAGGTTTTTATGTTGTCCTGCCTCAGCTATCCTCCGCAGCACTGCTCTCAATGGCGCCAGCAAGCAAATCACTGGGGAAGAACAGGATGACGCGCTCACTGCTGCAGCTCTGATTGGATGCAGCTCGGAGCGCGGCGTGCGTTTCAGGGGGGGGAGGAACGGTGCATACAGAGGGTACCATAATGTAGCGTGTAGCGCAGGGGATCACCTTCACTACAGTAGCAATCTCAATAGGGCTTATTTTCGTGGGAGGGCTTATTTTAGAGGAATCTTACACAGTAAGGGGAGGGCTTATTTTCGGGATAGGTCTTATTATCGGGGAAACACGGGTATAATCCTAAAGATATCTTTTGTCCAACTTGCATACAATCTTATTCCTTGAGTTCATTCTTTTTCAAATAATTTAACATCTTGGAATCCTATGTTCTAATTACAGGGCCAGGAAAGCCAAACTGTGATGAGAAGTACTTTAATACCTTCCATGACTTGGGTCTTATATACAGTTACTTGAATTGCTAAATTGGCATATCACTGTGTATAGAGCATTTGTTTATGTAAAATTGAATGTTTCAACTGCATGTGTCCTGTAGCTGAATGTTATCAGGATAGCCACCTTCCATTTAGCCCCTTAAGTAGACAACGAAGTACTTCCATCCTGTGAGAAAAACTACTTATGAATCTCCAGTGTGTCACCAACATCATATCAAAAGTCTAAGCCAGGGATGGGGAAGCTGCAGCCTTGAGTTCACATGTGGCCCTCTAAGTCTTCAGGTGTGACCCTTTGGATCCAAACTTCACAGAACAAATCCCCTTAATAAAAAGATTTGTTCTGTTAAACTTGGACTCAGTCAAAAGGCCATACCCAAGAACCTAGAAGGCCAAATGTGGCCTTGAGGCCACAGGTTCCTCACCTCTGACTAAGCTATTAATGTCATAAATGGGCTATTTAAGGTGGTTGAGAGACATTACAGCTAGAGAGATTTTAACATAGAAATAAACATATATGTTTTTTTCCTTTTTAATGATCTATATATCTTGTTCTCTCTGTCTTTGATAAAAGTAATGGCCTACATGAGTCCCAAATCAGGGTAATAGCAATGAATAAAGATGTTCTAGAATTCTATTGTGATAGAATTCTTCTTTGAGGGATTTTTATGACCATTCCTGACAGTAAAGGTTTGGATAATGGTAGATTTCTCAACTTCAATATTTAAGAAGCTTCTTCTTTCTCCTATTTCAGGCAGTTGATGCGTTTCAATAGAACTCAAGTTTCTAACTAAGGAACTAGAAGTAAGAAGATTCCTATAATGACTCCAGGAAGTATTAACCCATTTCTCTATCTTCCACTATCAATGTGAGGTCTGTCAATAGGCAGGACTATCATAGAGATCTTTTGGGCCGTCTCTCAATTGCATATGGGGAAAGTAACCTACTATTCTTCGATTTTCCAAGGCTATCTCCTGACCCACCTAAATTCCAAGAAATGTCCTGACTCACCTAAATTCTTTGCCTAGAGATCTAGAACTATTGGATTTTTTTCAAATGGCTTTGATAAGGGTATCTAATCAACACTAACTTTAGAGACAATTATAAGGTTCACAAATCAACAATTTCTAGCAGATACTGATACAGAGATATAGAGTAAAGAAAAGGGTTTCCATGTTATTGGTTTTTCCTCTAAGGAAACAGGTGAGTGAGAATAAGAAACAAGTTTAATATTCAATGAGCCAGTGAGAAGACTGATTATTACTGATTTCAGGAATATTTTATTTATTCAAAGTGCTCAAAGGCTAAAAACAGAAGAAACTAAGCAATTCAACTTTTAAGAGACCCAGAATGAGTGTTATTAACACTCCTACATTTAAGGACTTAACATTAAAGAAGAAGTATGGAGTTGCAGTTGCTTACAATGAAAGCAGAAGTAGCAAAAATCAATGATCTTACTAAGCATAAAGATCAAGGGTTGGCAATCCTGCCAAAGGAATTTACCAACATCCCAAGACTAGAATGCTGGAGGTATGAAAAGAGTAGCATATTTGAAAAAAAAAATACAGCTACTTGTCAATTAGAAAAGGATCAGGAATCTGGCATCAGGGATGTGATAATAATACAGCACTGATATCAATCTAAGTACCACTTAGGGCACCTATGTCTTAGGTTGCCGAACTCTTTATGTAAATTAATTTGCCATGATAGTATGTTCAAGGTGGACAGGTAAGCCATGCTCACAGGCAATGACAATATATCTAAAGGCAGGAGTGGCCCTGTACTTGCAGGGAGGTCTTGGGGACCCTCCGTGATGATGACAGGTGGTGACCTGAAACGGTGACTTGCTTATCCTAAACCTTCCCTCTCTATAGGGATTCCCAGCTTTATCTCCACAGACAGCCTTGATGCTGGGGTAATCACCATGGATAAAGGTATTCACATCTTTGCAGGGCTGGGTCAAACCTCTCTGTCTCATGATCTTTTCACAGTACTTGTCATTCCGACCCTTTGGTTTGAAGTCAAAGTGCTGAGTCAGGAAATGTCTCTCCCTGTCATTTTCTTGTGTCAAAGAAGGCGAAACCAGCCAAAGTCCCAGGATGAAGAACAGCAAAAGAGGGCCCATGCCCTTTAGAAACATCACCATCTCTCCCAACCAGACGTTCCTGCCAAGGGCTAGAGGATGAAGGATATGAAAACCATTATAGGACATGCTTCTAAATGTAAGACAAATAAATAAGGAAATTTTGTTCCTTTTCTTCCTTTGTCTTCTTTTTGGCAAGACAGCAGAATTCTATAACCTCAAGGTTCCCACTATGGGTCTGGAGTCATGAATTTTGATCCTTCCTCATTCCTAATCCCTTAAATCACAGACTATTAACCATTAGCATGGCATGTCCACCAAGATACCAGTGCTTGGCCATCAGGGGGCATCTGGCTGTCTGATTTTCTATCATCTTCTCTCTACCAGGAACATTTATCCTCCTATCCAGATGTCCAGAGACTCTGCCCCCACAACCACCACAGGCAGGTTAATCCATTCAGTTTGGAGACCACAGAATTGTCCAGATTAGAAAGTGAATGAGTTGATCCTGACCTTAGTCTTCTTTATTTAGTGATCCTTCTGAATAGCATCTTCCTATTCAACCATCCAACAATATGTCAGACCTAGATAGTAGGAGTATGTTGCCATCTACCCTGTTGCAGCCCACACACTCCCCTGCCAACTTTCAGCCTCTTTCTCAGGAAAAAATAATCAAATTAGTATTATCACTATTATTGAAAAGGACATGACAAATCTACTGTGCTATATGACTCTACTCACAATCCTTCTGACTCTTGAGAACAAAACCCCCTTTCCTGGCTACCATTACCCCAACAAATGTTGAATTCCCCTAGTAGAATATACCCTCCTTGAGGACAGGACCTGTCTCACATTTATACTTGTATCCCCATTACTTAGCAATGGATCTGACTCATAAAAATGCTTTTTGATTGGTTGACTGATTGAGCATTCATTTTAGAATTAACTTACCTGGATATGGATAGCAACTCTGCTACTTTCTAGGTGTGTGACCTTAGTTAAGTTATTAAAACCCTTCTCAGCCTCAGTTACCTTATATTCAAAAGAGGAGTTGGACTCAATAACCTCTAAGGTCACTGGTAGCTCTAAAACTATGGTCTGTCCATTGATTCCATGATAAAGTTTTATTGGTTTTAAGCAGTTGATATAGAATTGTACTATCAGCCACTAGATGGCAATAGCTAATAAGGGCTATCAAACATACCCTAAAAACTCTGACACTAAAATTAAGTCATCACAAAATGGTTAAGGGAAAAGGAACCCAAGAGGATGGCTTAAGTTTATAATTTTTTTTTGTTACAAAGTACTTGGTATGAAATATCTAATTTGACCATGACAATAATTCTCTTATGTCAGTAGTGAAACTATATTACTTTTACATTAAGAGTGAGAAAACTGAACCTTAGAGAATTGTGATACGCCCAAAATCATACATCTAGTATTTGCCAAAAAATGTTTTTCTGGTGTCTAGTCTGGCTTTCCTATGCTGCTTACCCTTCCCATATCTCAGATACCACTCACATTCAGATTCAATTTGAATTAGTCCACGCTAGTTCAAAACAAAATGGCAGCTGATAAAAGATCAGAGTTCAATGGAATTTGTTTTATTGGCAGAGGGTAACAGGAAGGGTATTCTCAGATTGAAGTCTACTGTTCAGATAAATACTAATGTTTACTATTATATTATATGCACATATAAATGACACACAATTCCTATTGACATTATTTTGCTTATATGTCACTCTGTGAATAAAGCATTCCCAAAGTTTGTCAGGTCCTTCCATACCATCATTATTCATTACATTTGGATCACCCTGAGAATGTTTCCTACTTGAGTTATTTGAGAAAATGTTATCAGGGCTTTATTTACTATGATCACATGCTAACTTGTCTTGCTATGGAGAAAGACTTGCTTTTCAAAGTTTGAGGTAACCAGAGACAATGGGAAGAGGACAACCAAGATATTAAAGAGTCATTAGTTGAGGATCAAGATGGTCATACAGCTGTCTCAAGTCTTTCTTTTTTATTCAAGTTAGTTAGTCTTTCTTAGCATAGATAAGGGGTATGAAAAAATATTGGGGAAAACCTGGTGGAATCATTTTAAACTGGGCTCTCTCAATATTAGTGAAAGGTATACACGTCATGTACAAGTCATAAGAGCATTATTGGTTAAGTAGTCAGGAGACATCAATCCATCCAAAAGTCTCTGCCAATCCTGCAATAGACTCTTAAGATTTAAATCCAAATTGCCTTACAAGAGATGACTGTTGATAAGTGAATAATGAAGTGGCAGATTCTAGTCACTGGGATATTATAGGAAAATGGAATGGTTTAGAATTCATCCTTATCACTGAAAACTTAACTTTTTATGTAGTAAAAAGTCAGGTTACCACAACATTCAGATTCTGGTACACTCTATGGTCATGTATAACATTGCTTGCCAAAGAGTTACAAAAAAAAAGGTTGATAAGTAAAGTTCTTCTGTCATTGATATTAACCTTGACTTTGCCCCACTGATCAGCACAATTCAACCCCAACAGTCCAGCCCACACATATCATCTTGAAATTAAGGCATTGCAAGGTAGTCTATCTACTTTGTCTACTGAGAATAGTGTTTACAAAGCAGCTTGACCATTGGGAACTGATGCACCCCAGGTAGCAGTTTAGGGCAGGAAATATCATCACAGTTTTTTACTCTCATGTCTACATATTCATCCAAATTGAAAGCACCAACATAGTTTGCCTCTGATTGATTGTGAACTTACCTGGCTATCAGAAAGTTTCCTCTAGATGCAACAGAAGCTCTTCTGTCCTCCTCTATCATACAAGTTGTCCAAGAAAGCAAAAATACCATATTGACCCAAAAAGTATCTAACCAGCATATTTCTCCCTCCCCTCTCTCTCTCTCTCTCTCTCTCTCTCTCTCTCTCTCTCTCTCTCTCACTGACTTCACAAGCCACACAGTGTGGTGTTAAATTATTAAATTATTATTAGTACCAGGGGTAAAATTTTACTGGATATAGCTTTAGATTCATATTTTTTCCCAAGTGATCTTCCATAGAATGAAGAGATTATACAAGCCATATATTCCTGCCTTCATAAATAGCTTTTGTTCTGTTTCTAAGTGGTACAATTGACAACAAAATAGTGAGGAAGTCACAAGGACAAACCCATTCATCCTCCTAAGCACTTTCAAGTTGAAATATTCCAAGATTTCCTAATTTACCTACACCCAATTCTAGTCTAAGAAAACTTTATCCAATCTGAAGCCTCTAACACATTTGGAATGGGGGGGGGTGGCATTGAAAGATTAGGCTCACAAGTTTCCTTCTGTTAATCTTGGTGGGAGGAATTGTCATCTCACTGACAGCTACCATTAAACCTTGGTTGTAGAAGTGGCTTTGACAGCCTAGTTTATTTTCATTTAGCTCTTTGGTCTGGAACCAAGGACTTCAAGTAGGAGAGGAAGGACCATCCCACAATAGTTAGTGTTAAATAACTAATCAATTAATATCTGTGAAACACAAGATAGATAAATTCAATGATAAATAGACAGATAGATAAGTAAATGATAAATAGACAGACTGATAGGCTAGATTAAGTTAGTTTAGATTAGATTATTCCATAGAAAAGAATTCTTACAAAATCAGTCAATTTCCCTTACTGGAGAAGGGTTCCAGTGGTTTCTTCCCTGGTAGAGAGTTCTCAGAAACCTCCTCCCCACCCCCTCTTGATTCTGATTATATAGTTTTCAGATAGACAAAGGGTGGAGATAATTGACTTGATTCCCAACCTCTCTTAGAAACAGGAAAACCAAGGACATTTGTTTTGTACAAACAAGAGAGAAGTCATTCACCTCCTTCTTGGGGGTGGTTGAGTGAAATATTAACCTGCCCAAAGGGATTTAGAGATTAACCTTGAGAGCCAAAATCTGTTGAACATGGCCAACAGAGACCTAGAATCTACTCTATCTTCAGAAGCCATCTTAATCAGTTGCCTTTAGAGATAGAGAGCTTTTCTAATAGGTCTTTATGTTTAGGGATTATGAAATATACAAATCTTCATGCTATTTTCCAGGCTGGCTACTTGACTTAGGAAGCACACCTAGATCACAGACCTTCCCAAGAATGGAAGTCGAAGGTCTGTGTACTTTAGATGCACATCTAGTTGCTCTGAGCTTATCAAACTGCTATTGGCATGGAAGTAAAGAGCATTTCATAGCATGATTAAGTGACACACTTAGGAATAGAACCCAAGTTCTCTAATTCCTGATCCAGTGCCTTTATTACTTTCTTGACATTTACTAGCTCTATGACCATGAGTAGGTCACATAACTCTCCTGAACCTCACTCTTCTCATCTGTAAAATAGGGATAATACTAGCACTACCTGCCACTTAAGGTGATGAGAAAAGCGCTTTGTAAACTTTAAAGGACTATAGAAACATGTTATTAATATTAACTACCATATGGGTCTCTCCCTCCTTTCATTGACTTTACTGGCCCTCACCCCCCACACACACACTTCTATCCATTGTAAAAACTAGATGGGAAAGAATGCTTAAATAATAACATTATAAATTCAGAAGAGGGCTCTGAAATATGGATAGCACAAAAACTTCCATTTATTGCAACTCTGTTGCAAAAATGCTCTCACTACCATTTTGTAGCAAAGAAAACATCCCATAGTATTAACAATGTAAAAGAAAAGGAATCAAAAAATATTGTGGGATACAAAGGTGAAAGATTGTTATTCTTAGTAAGAAGTTCTCTGGCTTTGAGCACATAATTGTTGCTCACATAATAGAGGCTCTGAGAATTCCAGAAATATCACTTCCCGGGGGTTATTTGCTTCCGAACTATAGGCAAACAAGATCTCTATTGTCTATTAGACACATATTCACAGTGACAGTCATTATTTGCTGGATAGGGATCCTAGCACTTTACTTTCTTTGACACCACCTTACTTTCCCCCCCCTCCCCAATCTCCACTGAAGCTACTGACTCCACAATCCACAGCACAAGTTTTCTATCTGTGAAAAAGGATCAACTGCAAAGAAGCTGTTATTCAGAAAGGAACTGATCCATTCCCCCCCTGTTTTCTTTCCTGGAAGGAAAGGAAGGATGAAGTGCAAAAAGAACAAAAAGAAATCAGAGGAGGGCCACTTAAATATTGTGATGAGTGCAAAAGGAAGCATAAACAAAGGAGGACAGTTTTGAAAGTAATGGGCTGAGATGATTACATATTTCTTTTAAAAGCACATAGCAACACAGACCAATCTATGGCTATGGGTGAGAAAGAGTGAGCACACAGGTCTGGTGAGTGCAGTGCCCTGCAGGGAGAAAGAACACTGTTGAGACAGTGTGGCTAGAGGACCTAACTGTGGCTTAGAGGAGGGGAGGAGGGCCTGAGGTTGATCCTATTGGACATAATTCAGAAAATAACAGTAAGGAGGACCTGAGGCTTGCACAATTACCCACAATTTGGTACTAAATCAGGACTAAAAGCTGATTACAATAAGAAGCTGCCAAAAAATAAAATAAAAGTGAGTAAGCAAAAGAAAAAGAACCTGACCATAGGCAGTTATTATGGTATAAAAGAAGATCTGGGTTTGTATTCAGGGGAAGATAGTGAGGTTAAAAAAAAAGTCACTCCTACCCCCAAAGAGTAACATCAAATGGTCACAAGCCCCCAAAGAATTTTTGGAACAACTTAAAAAGGAATTTAAAAATCAAATGAGAGAGATCAAAGAAAAATTAAGAAAAAATAAAAGCAATCCAAGAAAATTATGAAAAAAAAAGTTAACCAATTGGGAAAAGAGGTTCAAAATCATAAGGAAGAAAATAACTCCTTGAAAACTAGAATTGGACAAGGGGTATAGAATGTCATTATAAAACATAAAAAATAACGGAAATGATAGAAGAGGATCTGAAACATCATTAGGAAAAAAGTGATCTGGAGAACAGATCAAGGAGAGACAATATAAGAATTGTCGGAATGTCTAAACATTATGATAAAATATCTTGATAAAATTTTACAATAAATTATTAAAGAAAAGTACCTTGAAGTTTAGAACAAAAGGATAAAATAGAAATGGGGGGGGGGGAATACTATACACTACCTGAAAAGGATTCCAGGAAGAAAACTTACAGCAATATCATAGCCAAATGTCAAAACTCCCAGGTGAAGGAGAAAATGTTGCAACCAACAAGGAAAAAAAAATTGAAATACTATGGAAATACATTCAGGATTTCACAAGACCTAGCAGCTTCTACACTAAAAGATGATAGATCTTAGAACATTACATTTCAAAGATCGAAAGATCTGCGGTTGCAACCAAGAATAACTACCTCAGTAAAGCTGAGTATAATCCTGAATAAGGGGGGGAAATGGACATTTAATGACCTTAAAGACTTTCAGGTATTTGTGACAAAAAAAAATCCTAGCTAAATGGAAAAACCTATATAAAAGATCCAGAAAAAAAACATAAGAAAATGTTAAAGACTAATTGTAAAGAACTTATTAAGGTCAAACTGTTTGCTTGTTATATATGAAAATGTTATCAATACTCTTAAGACTGTCATCAATACTAAGGCAGTTTGAAAGAGGTTGGGATTGAGTTGAGTATGATGGAGTGATTCTAAAAAACAAAATTGAGAAGGAAAAGGCAAAAAGGAGCAATTATCTTTTACAAATGCAGCATGAAAGGAAGAACTAATACAAAGGAAGTAAGTAGGGGTGGAGATCCAGTAATGCTGGAACCTTACTCTCATCAGATCTGGATTAAAGAAGGAATAATATGTAGATCTAACAGGTTATAAAAATCTTCTAAATTTATAAAGAAATAAGAAGACTAGGGAACAGGATAAGGTAGGTACTTTTAAAAAATGTATAGATTTAGATTTAGGAGGTTGGAGGGGGAGAATATAAAGGAAGGACTCTTAGAGGGGTGGGTAAAATGAAGAATGGTGGGGTAAGGGGAACTGATAAGGTAACACGGATAGGCAAAAAGAGATACTAAGAAGGACAATAGTGAGCAAAAATAAGATGGACAGAAATTCACAAATTATCATTATAGTTTTGAATGTGAATGGGATAAACCCATCCATAAAACAGAAATGGATAGCAGAATGCATTAAAAATCAGAATCTAACAATATGTTGTTTACAAGAAACACATTGAAGAAAGAGAGATACACACAGAGCTAAAATGGAGGGTTGGAATAGAATTTATTAAACCTCAGCTGATGAAAAAAAGGCAGGAGTAGCTATCATGATCTCAGACAGAGTTATGGCTAAAATAGATTTAATTAAAAGAGATAAACAAGATAATTACATTTTGATAAAAGGTACTATAGACAACAAAGCAATACTGATACTGAACCTACATGTACCAAATACTATAGCATCTAAAAGAAAATTTAAATAAATTACATATGGAGATAGATAGCACTATAATAGCGGAGTACTTTAATCTTCCCCTCTCAGAACTAGATAAATCTAACAAAAAAAATAAGAAAGAAATCAAGGAAGTGAATAGAATTTTAGATAAGTAGTTATGATAGATATCTGGAGAGAACTGAATGGAAATAGAAAGGAATATTTCTTTTCTTAGAGGCTTGTGGTACCTTTAGAAAGATTTACTTTATAGTAGGACATGAAAAAAGCAGAAATATTAAAAGTATCCTTTTCAGATAACAATGCAATAAAAATTATTTTTAACAGAGGAACATAGAAACATAGGTAAAATCTAATTGGAGATTAAGCAACCTAATCTTAAAGAATTTAATTAAATTAATTTCATCAAAGAGAATAACAGTAATGAGACAACATATCAAAATCTATGGAATAGTAACAGTAATCAGAGGAAAATGTATATCTCTAGATGTTTACATCAATAAAATAGAGAAAGAGCAGCCCAATGTATCATATATGCAATTAAACTAGAAAAAGAACAAACTAAAAATCCCCAATTAAACACTAAATTGAATTTTTTTTAATTAAAGCTGAGATTAATAAAATTGAGTGTAATTATTGAATTAATTAAATTAAATTAAAATAGTTGATTGTATTTAAATAAAATAGATAAACTATTGGTTAATTTGATTTTTAAAAAAGAGAAGAAAACCAAATCAGCAGTATTAAAAATGAAAAGGGTAAATATACCACCATCAAAGATGAAATTAAAGTAATTATAAGGATTTATTTTGCTAAATTATGCCAATAACTTTAACAATTTAAGTGGAGGGGAAGAATATTTACAAAAATATAAATTGCCCAGATTAGCAGAAGAGGCAATAGAATATCTAAATAGACATATTTTAGAAAAGAAATTGAACAGGCCATAAATAAGCTTCCTAAAACAAAAGCACCAGGACCAGGTAGATTAACAAATGAATTATATCAAGCACTCAAAGTATTTTAACTAATTAAATATTAAATAAATTATTTTAAATAATAGGCAAGGAAGGGATCTTACTAAATCCCTTTTACAAAACAGGTTTGATATTGACACCTAAACCAGGAAGAGTAAAATCAGGGAAAGAAAATTATAGACTAATTTTATTAATGACTATGGATGCAAAAATCCTAAATAAAATGCTACCTAAAAGATTACAGTATGTTGCAAAGATTATACATTATAATCAAGTGGAATTTATATCAGCAATGCAGGGATGGTTTAACATAAGGAAAACTATTAACATAACTGATTATATCAATAATAAAAAATTTAAAATCATATGATTATATTAATAGATGCAGAAAAAACTATTGATGAAGTACAAACCCATTTCTATTCAAAACATTTGAAAGCATGGTATAAATGGATTTTTTCCTAAAATTGATTTTTTTTAAATTATCTAAAACCATCAACAAGCATTATTTGTAACAAAGCTAGAAGCCTTGTTCTTACAAGGTGTGAAATAAGATGCCCACTGTCACTAACATTATTCAGTATTGTATTAGAAATCCTAGCAATAGCAATAAGAGAAGAAAAAGAAATAGAAGGAACCAGAATAGGGAATGAGGTAATAAAACTATACCTTTTTGCAGATGATATGATTATATACTTGGAAAAACCTAAAGACTCAACAAAAATATTAATTGAAATAATTCATAATTTACATTATAACTTTATTATATATTTAAAAGGAATAACAAGCTGTACATAATGGATTTGTACTTTCATGTGCAATCATTTTTTTATTCTGTATGTTACAACAATACTTGTTTTATTTCAAAAATTAAAATAAAATAAGTAAAAAAACTTTTAAAAACATATGCACTATGGATTGAAATAAACAGTTTCATATAGACTTTTATTTTTCCATTCTACCTTTGCATATGGAAATGCTCATTTTGAGGAACAATAGTGTTTCTCAAGTTCAAAATAATTTTTTTTAAAAGAAAAAACAGCTTAAAGAAATTAAAGGAGAATCTGTTGAAGATCTCTGCCTGCTATAGGTTCTGGGAGAGGATGAGGAGTTTAAACTTCCATTGTTCTTCAGTTGATCCCAAGGATTGGTGATAGCCAGTAGCTTCAGTCTGTTATAGCACACAGCCCTTCTCTAGACTTTAAACAATGAACAGAAGATCTCTAGCCAAATCAACCCCTCCCAGAGCTAGTCTCTCTGTTTCTCCTGCTTAGTCATGGCTTTTCTCACTTCGCCCAAGTATTATGAACCTTCTTCACCCCAGTAACAGAACTTATGTTGTCCTCTTTTTAGTACAATTCCCCAAAGTCCCAAAGCCACAATCAGAAAATCTGGTTGCAAGTATATAGGGACCAGGAATGCAACTCAGACAGTAGCAGAGAAAATGACCTTGGACCTCTAGACTTGGCATTGTCTTTCTGTGCCAAAAAAGACTTAGGGTTTGGAAACTGATGGAGGGTTTGGAAACAAAAGAGACTTAGGGTTTGGAAACTGATGAATTCTGAAAACTAGAACTATTTGATAATTATTCAGCAAATAATCATCGCTTTGTTAATAGTTTGACCTTTAGATATTAAAATTTGGGAAGTGTATGGAATACTTACCATAAACTAGAGAGAGTTCTCTGACTGAAGGACTCAAATTCCTCAGGAAGAGAAATCCCAAAAGACTAAAGTTCCAAGCTTTAATCAACTGGAAGAACATGCTCTTTCACCTAAACTCTAAAGAGATTGGCACCTGAAGTTAGTTATCTCCTGCTAAAGCAATGAAGGGAGGAAACTTATTATATGTCCTAGGGCAAAGGTTTTCTGTTTTTTCTAAAAGAAATGGAAAAGCCTACTAGCTGAAAGAACAAGGCAGTACCCATTTTTCCCTGAAGATAAGGACTACAGTTAAGCACAATCTGGCATGGACTTCATAGTCAGCTTATAACCAGTGTTTGGTGGAAGCTATGAAATCAGCAATGGGCAACCCTAACAGAAGCAGTTAGACCTTCCTACAATGTTAAAGAATGAGTTCCTCCTCCATGTATGTGCCCTGGCCACACACCTTCTCTATTTGTGTGACTTGTTTATATGTATTTCCAACATACATGCTTCTCCATGCGTATTCCCTGCTGATGTGGTATTTATGGAAAAATATGCCCCAGGTTTATGAGGGAATGTTTTGTTAGTACTTTTCTCACCATTCCACTTGACTTTAAAATTGTCTTTGCTTTAAACTAATCAAGTTTTTTGACTGACTATTAAAGTTGAACAAAGCATAATGGAGAGTCTTCTGCTGTGGGACTGCCCTACATGATGGAAGGTGACCCCAGGTGATGCACTTAGGTGCTCCAGGTTTTTGAGGTATTCATTAGCTATTTTCAAGATATGATGACATCTTACTGACTTTCCCCCATCCAGTTCATCAGAAAAACAAACAAACAAATCCTGCCACTTAATCTTCTTCATGAGCAAATATTTTCATACCACTTCGCTCCCAGAAAATCTTCAATGACTTTCCCATTGCCCTTAGGGGGGGAAATAGCCCATTCTTTACCTGACATTCAAGGCCCTCCACAATTTATCTTCAATCTGCCTTTCTAGTCTTATATCAAATCACTCTTCATTTATCTTCGTGTTTACATTCCAGTTACTCTGGACTACCCAATTTCCTCTTTTGTTGTTCTGCATTAACATTACTACTATTATTATTCCATTATTCCATTTTTTCATCCCAAGTGACTAGCACAGTGATTTGAAAACATTAGGTAGTTAATAAAGGGGTGTATTTGAGTTAATGAATGAATACTATTAGATTGAACAAAGAATAAACTGACAGTCAAACAACTTTCTCATGCCATCTTGCCTAGACAGTATAAAGGGAAATAAATGTAGCTAACAAGTATTGGGGGAAAAAAAAACTTTCTTCATATATACCATGGCCCCTCAGATGCATTCAGTTTTGAATAACTTCCATTACAGACATACCTCAGAGATATTGTGAGTTCAGTTCTATATCACTGCAATAAAATGAATAACACAATACAATGAGTCACATGAATTTTTTCATTTCCCAGTGCATATAAAAGTTTTATTTGTACTATACTGTAGTATGTAGAAGTACTATGTCTAAAAAATGTACATCCTTTTAAAATATGGTTTATTGTTTAAACTGAGCCTTCAGTGAGATGTAATCTTTCTACTGGTGTAGGATCTTGCCTCCATGTTGATGGTTGCTGACTGATTGAGGGAAGTTTCAGGTGGCTGTGGCAATTTCTTAAAATAAGATAATAATGAAGTTTGCTGTGTCCTTTGACCCTTCCTTTTGTTTAAACACTCAGAAGCCATCGTGGGGTTAATAATTGGCCTAATTTCAATATTTTGGGGTCTCAAGGGAATAGAGAGGCCCAAGAAGAGGGAGAAAAATAGGTCAATCAATGGAGCAGCCAGAACACACACAACATTTATCAATTAAGCTCACCATCTTATATGGGCATGGTTTGTGGCACCCCACAATAATTACAATAGTAACAACAAAGATCACTGATGACAGATCACCATAACAGATATGATAATAATGAAAAGTTTTAAGATGTTGTGAGAATTACCAAAATATGACAAGAGACACTGTGTGAATACATGCCATTGGACAAACTGTGTTAATAGACTTGTTTGACATGGGGTTGCCATAAAGCTTCAATTTGTTGTAAGAAAGAAGGAAAGAAAGAAGAAAAGAAAGAAAGAAAGAAAGAAAGAAAGAAAGAAAGAAAGAAAGAAA